>NW_027455176.1:0-314643 GCF_040206685.1 Ascaphus truei
ACTGGGGGGACGGGGACGACTCCCATTAACCCCTGACTATACCGGGGATACGCTTATCACAATGCCTTTCTGGTCTGTGCTGAAGCAGGGCATTCTGGCAGCCAAGTGGCTTGACCTTTATTAGTGAGCCTGGTTACCCCCTCTCGGAACCACAGACTTAGAAATCGCCAGCTCATATACAGTGCATAAAATATATTTATATATATACCCTTATACACCATTTAATAAAAAATATCACAAAATTCTTCTAAGTCCCTCGGGAAGAGTGAAAGACGCGCACGTTCATTTTCAGAGCTCCTAGACCTTCCTATAAGAAGTTAGCCAAAAAGTAGCTTCGAAAAACGCTTAGGTTAAGTTTCAGAGTTGCTTCTAATGTACCAAAGCTGGACTTAGACATAATTTCACTCTCACAACATTATGGCTGGTTGGAGACAGTCCGAACCACAAGTACCGGGTCCATGGTTCTGGCCGTATACTGGGGGGACGGGGACGACTCCCATTAACCCCTGACTATACCGGGGATACGCTTATCACAATGCCTTTCTGGTCTGTGCTGAAGCAGGGCATTCTGTCAGCCAAGTGGCTTGACCTTTATTAGTGAGCCTGGTTACCCCCTCTCGGAACCACAGACTTAGAAATCGCCAGCTCATATACAGTGCATAAAATATATTTATATATATACCCTTATACACCATTTTAATAAAAAATATCCCAAAATTCTTCTAAGTCCCTCGGGAAGAGTGAAAGACGCGCACGTTCATTTTCAGAGCTCCTAGACCTTCCTATAAGAAGTTAGCCAAAAAGTAGCTTCGAAAAACGCTTAGGTTAAGTTTCAGAGTTGCTTCTAATGTACCAAAGCTGGACTTAGACATAATTTCACTCTCACAACATTATGGCTGGTTGGAGACAGTCCGAACCACAAGTACCGGGTCCATGGTTCTGGCCGTATACTGGGGGGACGGGGACGACTCCCATTAACCCCTGACTATACCGGGGATACTCTTATCACAATGCCTTTCTGGTCTGTGCTGAAGCAGGGCATTCTGGCAGCCAAGTGGCTTGACCTTTATTAGTGAGCCTGGTTACCCCCTCTCGGAACCACAGACTTAGAAATCGCCAGCTCATATACAGTGCATAAAATATATTTATATATATACCCTTATACACCATTTTAATAAAAAATATCACAAAATTCTTCTAAGTCCCTCGGGAAGAGTGAAAGACGCGCACGTTCATTTTCAGAGCTCCTAGACCTTCCTATAAGAAGTTAGCCAAAAAGTAGCTTCGAAAAACGCTTAGGTTAAGTTTCAGAGTTGCTTCTAATGTACCAAAGCTGGACTTAGACATAATTTCACTCTCACAACATTATGGCTGGTTGGAGACAGTCCGAACCACAAGTACCGGGTCCATGGTTCTGGCCGTATACTGGGGGGACGGGGACGACTCCCATTAACCCCTGACTATACCGGGGATACGCTTATCACAATGCCTTTCTGGTCTGTGCTGTAGCAGGGCATTCTGGCAGCCAAGTGGCTTGACCTTTATTAGTGAGCCTGGTTACCCCCTCTCGGAACCACAGACTTAGAAATCGCCAGCTCATATACAGTGCATAAAATATATTTATATATATACCCTTATACACCATTTTAATAAAAAATATCACAAAATTCTTCTAAGTCCCTCGGGAAGAGTGAAAGACGCGCACGTTCATTTTCAGAGCTCCTAGACCTTCCTATAAGAAGTTAGCCAAAAAGTAGCTTCGAAAAACGCTTAGGTTAAGTTTCAGAGTTGCTTCTAATGTACCAAAGCTGGACTTAGACATAATTTCACTCTCACAACATTATGGCTGGTTGGAGACAGTCCGAACCACAAGTACCGGGTCCATGGTTCTGGCCGTATACTGGGGGGACGGGGACGACTCCCATTAACCCCTGACTATACCGGGGATACGCTTATCACAATGCCTTTCTGGTCTGTGCTGAAGCAGGGCATTCTGGCAGCCAAGTGGCTTGACCTTTATTAGTGAGCCTGGTTACCCCCTCTCGGAACCACAGACTTAGAAATCGCCAGCTCATATACAGTGCATAAAATATATTTATATATATACCCTTATACACCATTTTAATAAAAAATATCACAAAATTCTTCTAAGTCTCTCGGGAAGAGTGAAATACGCGCACGTTCATTTTCAGAGCTCCTTGACCTTCCTATAAGAAGTTAGCCAAAAAGTAGCTTCGAAAAACGCTTAGGTTAAGTTTCAGAGTTGCTTCTAATGTACCAAAGCTGGACTTAGACATAATTTCACTCTCACAACATTATGGCTGGTTGGAGACAGTCCGAACCAAAAGTACCGGGTCCATGGTTCTGGCCGTATACTGGGGGGACGGGGACGACTCCCATTAACCCCTGACTATACCGGGGATACGCTTATCACAATGCCTTTCTGGTCTGTGCTGAAGCAGGGCATTCTGGCAGCCAAGTGGCTTGACCTTTATTAGTGAGCCTGGTTACCCCCTCTCGGAACCACAGACTTAGAAATCGCCAGCTCATATACAGTGCATAAAATATATTTATATATATACCCTTATACACCATTTAATAAAAAATATCACAAAATTCTTCTAAGTCCCTCGGGAAGAGTGAAAGACGCGCACGTTCATTTTCAGAGCTCCTAGACCTTCCTATAAGAAGTTAGCCAAAAAGTAGCTTCGAAAAACGCTTAGGTTAAGTTTCAGAGTTGCTTCTAATGTACCAAAGCTGGACTTAGACATAATTTCACTCTCACAACATTATGGCTGGTTGGAGACAGTCCGAACCACAAGTACCGGGTCCATGGTTCTGGCCGTATACTGGGGGGACGGGGACGACTCCCATTAACCCCTGACTATACCGGGGATACGCTTATCACAATGCCTTTCTGGTCTGTGCTGAAGCAGGGCATTCTGTCAGCCAAGTGGCTTGACCTTTATTAGTGAGCCTGGTTACCCCCTCTCGGAACCACAGACTTAGAAATCGCCAGCTCATATACAGTGCATAAAATATATTTATATATATACCCTTATACACCATTTTAATAAAAAATATCACAAAATTCTTCTAAGTCCCTCGGGAAGAGTGAAAGACGCGCACGTTCATTTTCAGAGCTCCTAGACCTTCCTATAAGAAGTTAGCCAAAAAGTAGCTTCGAAAAACGCTTAGGTTAAGTTTCAGAGTTGCTTCTAATGTACCAAAGCTGGACTTAGACATAATTTCACTCTCACAACATTATGGCTGGTTGGAGACAGTCCGAACCACAAGTACCGGGTCCATGGTTCTGGCCGTATACTGGGGGGACGGGGACGACTCCCATTAACCCCTGACTATACCGGGGATACGCTTATCACAATGCCTTTCTGGTCTGTGCTGAAGCAGGGCATTCTGGCAGCCAAGTGGCTTGACCTTTATTAGTGAGCCTGGTTACCCCCTCTCGGAACCACAGACTTAGAAATCGCCAGCTCATATACAGTGCATAAAATATATTTATATATATACCCTTATACACCATTTTAATAAAAAATATCACAAAATTCTTCTAAGTCTCTCGGGAAGAGTGAAATACGCGCACGTTCATTTTCAGAGCTCCTTGACCTTCCTATAAGAAGTTAGCCAAAAAGTAGCTTCGAAAAACGCTTAGGTTAAGTTTCAGAGTTGCTTCTAATGTACCAAAGCTGGACTTAGACATAATTTCACTCTCACAACATTATGGCTGGTTGGAGACAGTCCGAACCAAAAGTACCGGGTCCATGGTTCTGGCCGTATACTGGGGGGACGGGGACGACTCCCATTAACCCCTGACTATACCGGGGATACGCTTATCACAATGCCTTTCTGGTCTGTGCTGAAGCAGGGCATTCTGGCAGCCAAGTGGCTTGACCTTTATTAGTGAGCCTGGTTACCCCCTCTCGGAACCACAGACTTAGAAATCGCCAGCTCATATACAGTGCATAAAATATATTTATATATATACCCTTATACACCATTTAATAAAAAATATCACAAAATTCTTCTAAGTCCCTCGGGAAGAGTGAAAGACGCGCACGTTCATTTTCAGAGCTCCTAGACCTTCCTATAAGAAGTTAGCCAAAAAGTAGCTTCGAAAAACGCTTAGGTTAAGTTTCAGAGTTGCTTCTAATGTACCAAAGCTGGACTTAGACATAATTTCACTCTCACAACATTATGGCTGGTTGGAGACAGTCCGAACCACAAGTACCGGGTCCATGGTTCTGGCCGTATACTGGGGGGACGGGGACGACTCCCATTAACCCCTGACTATACCGGGGATACGCTTATCACAATGCCTTTCTGGTCTGTGCTGAAGCAGGGCATTCTGTCAGCCAAGTGGCTTGACCTTTATTAGTGAGCCTGGTTACCCCCTCTCGGAACCACAGACTTAGAAATCGCCAGCTCATATACAGTGCATAAAATATATTTATATATATACCCTTATACACCATTTTAATAAAAAATATCACAAAATTCTTCTAAGTCCCTCGGGAAGAGTGAAAGACGCGCACGTTCATTTTCAGAGCTCCTAGACCTTCCTATAAGAAGTTAGCCAAAAAGTAGCTTCGAAAAACGCTTAGGTTAAGTTTCAGAGTTGCTTCTAATGTACCAAAGCTGGACTTAGACATAATTTCACTCTCACAACATTATGGCTGGTTGGAGACAGTCCGAACCACAAGTACCGGGTCCATGGTTCTGGCCGTATACTGGGGGGACGGGGACGACTCCCATTAACCCCTGACTATACCGGGGATACGCTTATCACAATGCCTTTCTGGTCTGTGCTGAAGCAGGGCATTCTGGCAGCCAAGTGGCTTGACCTTTATTAGTGAAACTGGTTACCCCCTCTCGGAACCACAGACTTAGAAATCGCCAGCTCATATACAGTGCATAAAATATATTTATATATATACCCTTATACACCATTTTAATAAAAAATATCACAAAATTCTTCTAAGTCCCTCGGGAAGAGTGAAAGACGCGCACGTTCATTTTCAGAGCTCCTAGACCTTCCTATAAGAAGTTAGCCAAAAAGTAGCTTCGAAAAACGCTTAGGTTAAGTTTCAGAGTTGCTTCTAATGTACCAAAGCTGGACTTAGACATAATTTCACTCTCACAACATTATGGCTGGTTGGAGACAGTCCGAACCACAAGTACCGGGTCCATGGTTCTGGCCGTATACTGGGGGGACGGGGACGACTCCCATTAACCCCTGACTATACCGGGGATACTCTTATCACAATGCCTTTCTGGTCTGTGCTGAAGCAGGGCATTCTGGCAGCCAAGTGGCTTGACCTTTATTAGTGAGCCTGGTTACCCCCTCTCGGAACCACAGACTTAGAAATCGCCAGCTCATATACAGTGCATAAAATATATTTATATATATACCCTTATACACCATTTTAATAAAAAATATCACAAAATTCTTCTAAGTCCCTCGGGAAGAGTGAAAGACGCGCACGTTCATTTTCAGAGCTCCTAGACCTTCCTATAAGAAGTTAGCCAAAAAGTAGCTTCGAAAAACGCTTAGGTTAAGTTTCAGAGTTGCTTCTAATGTACCAAAGCTGGACTTAGACATAATTTCACTCTCACAACATTATGGCTGGTTGGAGACAGTCCGAACCACAAGTACCGGGTCCATGGTTCTGGCCGTATACTGGGGGGACGGGGACGACTCCCATTAACCCCTGACTATACCGGGGATACGCTTATCACAATGCCTTTCTGGTCTGTGCTGAAGCAGGGCATTCTGGCAGCCAAGTGGCTTGACCTTTATTAGTGAAACTGGTTACCCCCTCTCGGAACCACAGACTTAGAAATCGCCAGCTCATATACAGTGCATAAAATATATTTATATATATACCCTTATACACCATTTTAATAAAAAATATCACAAAATTCTTCTAAGTCCCTCGGGAAGAGTGAAAGACGCGCACGTTCATTTTCAGAGCTCCTAGACCTTCCTATAAGAAGTTAGCCAAAAAGTAGCTTCGAAAAACGCTTAGGTTAAGTTTCAGAGTTGCTTCTAATGTACCAAAGCTGGACTTAGACATAATTTCACTCTCACAACATTATGGCTGGTTGGAGACAGTCCGAACCACAAGTACCGGGTCCATGGTTCTGGCCGTATACTGGGGGGACGGGGACGACTCCCATTAACCCCTGACTATACCGGGGATACTCTTATCACAATGCCTTTCTGGTCTGTGCTGAAGCAGGGCATTCTGGCAGCCAAGTGGCTTGACCTTTATTAGTGAGCCTGGTTACCCCCTCTCGGAACCACAGACTTAGAAATCGCCAGCTCATATACAGTGCATAAAATATATTTATATATATACCCTTATACACCATTTTAATAAAAAATATCACAAAATTCTTCTAAGTCCCTCGGGAAGAGTGAAAGACGCGCACGTTCATTTTCAGAGCTCCTAGACCTTCCTATAAGAAGTTAGCCAAAAAGTAGCTTCGAAAAACGCTTAGGTTAAGTTTCAGAGTTGCTTCTAATGTACCAAAGCTGGACTTAGACATAATTTCACTCTCACAACATTATGGCTGGTTGGAGACAGTCCGAACCACAAGTACCGGGTCCATGGTTCTGGCCGTATACTGGGGGGACGGGGACGACTCCCATTAACCCCTGACTATACCGGGGATACGCTTATCACAATGCCTTTCTGGTCTGTGCTGAAGCAGGGCATTCTGGCAGCCAAGTGGCTTGACCTTTATTAGTGAGCCTGGTTACCCCCTCTCGGAACCACAGACTTAGAAATCGCCAGCTCATATACAGTGCATTAAATATATTTATATATATACCCTTATACACCATTTTAATAAAAAATATCACAAAATTCTTCTAAGTCTCTCGGGAAGAGTGAAATACGCGCACGTTCATTTTCAGAGCTCCTTGACCTTCCTATAAGAAGTTAGCCAAAAAGTAGCTTCGAAAAACGCTTAGGTTAAGTTTCAGAGTTGCTTCTAATGTACCAAAGCTGGACTTAGACATAATTTCACTCTCACAACATTATGGCTGGTTGGAGACAGTCCGAACCAAAAGTACCGGGTCCATGGTTCTGGCCGTATACTGGGGGGACGGGGACGACTCCCATTAACCCCTGACTATACCGGGGATACGCTTATCACAATGCCTTTCTGGTCTGTGCTGAAGCAGGGCATTCTGGCAGCCAAGTGGCTTGACCTTTATTAGTGAGCCTGGTTACCCCCTCTCGGAACCACAGACTTAGAAATCGCCAGCTCATATACAGTGCATAAAATATATTTATATATATACCCTTATACA
This sequence comes from Ascaphus truei, assembly GCF_040206685.1. Taxonomy (NCBI): domain Eukaryota; kingdom Metazoa; phylum Chordata; class Amphibia; order Anura; family Ascaphidae; genus Ascaphus; species Ascaphus truei. The sequence continues at coordinate 7,340 of NW_027455176.1, forward strand.
CCATTTAATAAAAAATATCACAAAATTCTTCTAAGTCCCTCGGGAAGAGTGAAAGACGCGCACGTTCATTTTCAGAGCTCCTAGACCTTCCTATAAGAAGTTAGCCAAAAAGTAGCTTCGAAAAACGCTTAGGTTAAGTTTCAGAGTTGCTTCTAATGTACCAAAGCTGGACTTAGACATAATTTCACTCTCACAACATTATGGCTGGTTGGAGACAGTCCGAACCACAAGTACCGGGTCCATGGTTCTGGCCGTATACTGGGGGGACGGGGACGACTCCCATTAACCCCTGACTATACCGGGGATACGCTTATCACAATGCCTTTCTGGTCTGTGCTGAAGCAGGGCATTCTGTCAGCCAAGTGGCTTGACCTTTATTAGTGAGCCTGGTTACCCCCTCTCGGAACCACAGACTTAGAAATCGCCAGCTCATATACAGTGCATAAAATATATTTATATATATACCCTTATACACCATTTTAATAAAAAATATCACAAAATTCTTCTAAGTCCCTCGGGAAGAGTGAAAGACGCGCACGTTCATTTTCAGAGCTCCTAGACCTTCCTATAAGAAGTTAGCCAAAAAGTAGCTTCGAAAAACGCTTAGGTTAAGTTTCAGAGTTGCTTCTAATGTACCAAAGCTGGACTTAGACATAATTTCACTCTCACAACATTATGGCTGGTTGGAGACAGTCCGAACCACAAGTACCGGGTCCATGGTTCTGGCCGTATACTGGGGGGACGGGGACGACTCCCATTAACCCCTGACTATACCGGGGATACGCTTATCACAATGCCTTTCTGGTCTGTGCTGAAGCAGGGCATTCTGGCAGCCAAGTGGCTTGACCTTTATTAGTGAAACTGGTTACCCCCTCTCGGAACCACAGACTTAGAAATCGCCAGCTCATATACAGTGCATAAAATATATTTATATATATACCCTTATACACCATTTTAATAAAAAATATCACAAAATTCTTCTAAGTCCCTCGGGAAGAGTGAAAGACGCGCACGTTCATTTTCAGAGCTCCTAGACCTTCCTATAAGAAGTTAGCCAAAAAGTAGCTTCGAAAAACGCTTAGGTTAAGTTTCAGAGTTGCTTCTAATGTACCAAAGCTGGACTTAGACATAATTTCACTCTCACAACATTATGGCTGGTTGGAGACAGTCCGAACCACAAGTACCGGGTCCATGGTTCTGGCCGTATACTGGGGGGACGGGGACGACTCCCATTAACCCCTGACTATACCGGGGATACGCTTATCACAATGCCTTTCTGGTCTGTGCTGAAGCAGGGCATTCTGGCAGCCAAGTGGCTTGACCTTTATTAGTGAGCCTGGTTACCCCCTCTCGGAACCACAGACTTAGAAATCGCCAGCTCATATACAGTGCATAAAATATATTTATATATATACCCTTATACACCATTTTAATAAAAAATATCACAAAATTCTTCTAAGTCTCTCGGGAAGAGTGAAAGACGCGCACGTTCATTTTCAGAGCTCCTAGACCTTCCTATAAGAAGTTAGCCAAAAAGTAGCTTCGAAAAACGCTTAGGTTACGTTTCAGAGTTGCTTCTAATGTACCAAAGCTGGACTTAGACATAATTTCACTCTCACAACATTATGGCTGGTTGGAGACAGTCCGAACCACAAGTACCGGGTCCATGGTTCTGGCCGTATACTGGGGGGACGGGGACGACTCCCATTAACCCCTGACTATACCGGGGATACGCTTATCACAATGCCTTTCTGGTCTGTGCTGAAGCAGGGCATTCTGGCAGCCAAGTGGCTTGACCTTTATTAGTGAGCCTGGTTACCCCCTCTCGGAACCACAGACTTAGAAATCGCCAGCTCATATACAGTGCATAAAATATATTTATATATATACCCTTATACACCATTTTAATAAAAAATATCACAAAATTCTTCTAAGTCCCTCGGGAAGAGTGAAAGACGCGCACGTTCATTTTCAGAGCTCCTAGACCTTCCTATAAGAAGTTAGCCAAAAAGTAGCTTCGAAAAACGCATAGGTTAAGTTTCAGAGTTGCTTCTAATGTACAAAAGCTGGACTTAGACATAATTTTACTCTCACAACATTATGGCTGGATGGAGACAGTCCGAACCACAAGTTCCGGGTCCATGGTTCTGGCCGTATACTGGGGGGACGGGGACGACTCCCATTAACCCCTGACTATACCGGGGATACGCTTATCACAATGCCTTTCTGGTCTGTGCTGAAGCAGGGCATTCTGGCAGCCAAGTGGCTTGACCTTTATTAGTGAGCCTGGTTACCCCCTCTCGGAACCACAGACTTAGAAATCGCCAGCTCATATACAGTGCATAAAATATATTTATATATATACCCTTATACACCATTTTAATAAAAAATATCACAAAATTCTTCTAAGTCCCTCGGGAAGAGTGAAAGGCGCGCACGTTCATTTTTAGAGCTCCTAGACCTTCCTATAAGAAGTTAGCAAAAAAGTAGCTTCGAAAAACGCTTAGGTTAAGTTTCAGAGTTGCTTCTAATGTACCAAAGCTGGACTTAGACATAATTTCACTCTCACAACATTATGGCTGGTTGGAGAGAGTCCGAACCACAAGTACCGGGTCCATGGTTCTGGCCGTATACTGGGGGTCGGGGACGACTCCCATTAACCCCTGACTATACCGGGGATACGCTTATCACAATGCCTTTCTGATCTGTGCTGAAGCAGGGCATTTTGGCAGCTTAGTGGCTTGACCTTTATTAGTGAGCCTGGTTACCCCCTCTCGGAACCACAGACTTAGAAATCGCCAGCTCATATACAGTGCATAAAATATATTTATATATATACCCTTATACACCATTTTAATAAAAAATATCACACAATTCTTCTAAGTCCCTCGGGAAGAGTGAAAGACACGCACGTTCATTTTTAGAGCTCCTAGACCTTCCTATAAGAAGTTAGCCAAAAAGTAGCTTCGAAAAACGCTTAGGTTAAGTTTCAGAGTTGCTTCTAATGTACCAAAGCTGGACTTAGACATAATTTCACTCTCACAACATTATGGCTGGTTGGAGACAGTCCGAACCACAAGTACCGGGTCCATGGTTCTGGCCGTATACTGGGGGGACGGGGACGACTCCCATTAACCCCTGACTATACCGGGGATACGCTTATCACAATGCCTTTCTGGTCTGTGCTGAAGCAGGGCATTCTGGCAGCCAAGTGTCTTGACCTTTATTAGTGAAACTGGTTACCCCCTCTCGGAACCACAGACTTAGAAATCGCCAGCTCATATACAGTGCATAAAATATATTTATATATATACCCTTATACACCATTTTAATAAAAAATATCACAAAATTCTTCTAAGTCCCTCGGGAAGAGTGAAAGACGCGCACGTTCATTTTCAGAGCTCCTAGACCTTCCTATAAGAAGTTAGCCAAAAAGTAGCTTCGAAAAACGCATAGGTTAAGTTTCAGAGTTGCTTCTAATGTACAAAAGCTGGACTTAGACATAATTTTACTCTCACAACATTATGGCTGGATGGAGACAGTCCGAACCACAAGTTCCGGGTCCATGGTTCTGGCCGTATACTGGGGGGACGGGGACGACTCCCATTAACCCCTGACTATACCGGGGATACGCTTATCACAATGCCTTTCTGGTCTGTGCTAAAGCAGGGCATTCTGGCAGCCAAGTGGCTTGACCTTTATTAGTGAGCCTGGTTACCCCCTCTCGGAACCACAGACTTAGAAATCGCCAGCTCATATACAGTGCATAAAATATATTTATATATATACCCTTATACACCATTTTAATAAAAAATATCACAAAATTCTTCTAAGTCCCTCGGGAAGAGTGAAAGGCGCGCACGTTCATTTTTAGAGCTCCTAGACCTTCCTATAAGAAGTTAGCAAAAAAGTAGCTTCGAAAAACGCTTAGGTTAAGTTTCAGAGTTGCTTCTAATGTACCAAAGCTGGACTTAGACATAATTTCACTCTCACAACATTATGGCTGGTTGGAGAGAGTCCGAACCACAAGTACCGGGTCCATGGTTCTGGCCGTATACTGGGGGTCGGGGACGACTCCCATTAACCCCTGACTATACCGGGGATACGCTTATCACAATGCCTTTCTGATCTGTGCTGAAGCAGGGCATTTTGGCAGCTTAGTGGCTTGACCTTTATTAGTGAGCCTGGTTACCCCCTCTCGGAACCACAGACTTAGAAATCGCCAGCTCATATACAGTGCATAAAATATATTTATATATATACCCTTATACACCATTTTAATAAAAAATATCACACAATTCTTCTAAGTCCCTCGGGAAGAGTGAAAGACACGCACGTTCATTTTTAGAGCTCCTAGACCTTCCTATAAGAAGTTAGCCAAAAAGTAGCTTCGAAAAACGCTTAGGTTAAGTTTCAGAGTTGCTTCTAATGTACCAAAGCTGGACTTAGACATAATTTTACTCTCACAACATTATGGCTGGTTGGAGACAGTCCGAACCACAAGTTCCGGGTCCATGGTTCTGGCCGTATACTGGGGGGACGGGGACGACTCCCATTAACCCCTGACTATACCGGGGATACGCTTATCACAATGCCTTTCTGGTCTGTGCTGAAGCAGGGCATTCTGGCAGCCAAGTGGCTTGACCTTATTAGTGAGCCTGGTTACCCCCTCTCGGAACCACAGACTTAGAAATCGCCAGCTCATATACAGTGCATAAAATATATTTATATATATACCCTTATACACCATTTTAATAAAAAATATCACAAAATTCTTCTAAGTCCCTCGGGAAGAGTGAAAGACGCGCACGTTCATTTTCAGAGCTCCTAGACCTTCCTATAAGAAGTTAGCCAAAAAGTAGCTTCGAAAAACGCTTAGGTTAAGTTTCAGAGTTGCTTCTAATGTACCAAAGCTGGACTTAGACATAATTTCACTCTCACAACATTATGGCTGGTTGGAGACAGTCCGAACCACAAGTTCCGGGTCCATGGTTCTGGCCGTATACTGGGGGGACGGGGACGACTCCCATTAACCCCTGACTATACCGGGGATACGCTTATCACAATGCCTTTCTGGTCTGTGCTGAAGCAGGGCATTCTGGCAGCCAAGTGGCTTGACCTTTATTAGTGAGCCTGGTTACCCCCTCTCGGAACCACAGACTTAGAAATCGCCAGCTCATATACAGTGCATAAAATATATTTATATATATATACCCTTATACACCATTTTAATAAAAAATATCACAAAATTCTTCTAAGTCCCTCTGGAAGAGTGAAAGACGCGCACGTTCATTTTTAGAGCTCCTAGACCTTCCTATAAGAAGTTAGCCAAAAAGTAGCTTCGAAAAACGCTTAGGTTAAGTTTCAGAGTTGCTTCTAATGTACCAAAGCTGGACTTAGACATAATTTCACTCTCACAACATTATGGCTGGTTGGAGACAGTCCGAACCACAAGTACCGGGTCCATGGTTCTGGCCGTATACTGGGGGGACGGGGACGACTCCCATTAACCCCTGACTATACCGGGGATACGCTTATCACAATGCCTTTCTGGTCTGTGCTGAAGCAGGGCATTCTGGCAGCCAAGTGGCTTGACCTTTATTAGTGAGCCTGGTTACCCCCTCTCGGAACCACAGACTTAGAAATCGCCAGCTCATATACAGTGCATAAAATATATTTATATATATACCCTTATACACCATTTTAATAAAAAATATCACAAAATTCTTCTAAGTCTCTCGGGAAGAGTGAAAGACGCGCACGTTCATTTTCAGAGCTCCTAGACCTTCCTATAAGAAGTTAGCCAAAAAGTAGCTTCGAAAAACGCTTACTGTAGGTTACGTTTCAGAGTTGCTTCTAATGTACCAAAGCTGGACTTAGACATAATTTCACTCTCACAACATTATGGCTGGTTGGAGACAGTCCGAACCACAAGTACCGGGTCCATGGTTCTGGCCGTATACTGGGGGGACGGGGACGACTCCCATTAACCCCTGACTATACCGGGGATACGCTTATCACAATGCCTTTCTGGTCTGTGCTGAAGCAGGGCATTCTGGCAGCCAAGTGGCTTGACCTTTATTAGTGAGCCTGGTTACCCCCTCTCGGAACCACAGACTTAGAAATCGCCAGCTCATATACAGTGCATAAAATATATTTATATATATACCCTTATACACCATTTTAATAAAAAATATCACAAAATTCTTCTAAGTCTCTCGGGAAGAGTGAAAGACGCGCACGTTCATTTTCAGAGCTCCTAGACCTTCCTATAAGAAGTTAGCCAAAAAGTAGCTTCGAAAAACGCTTAGGTTACGTTTCAGAGTTGCTTCTAATGTACCAAAGCTGGACTTAGACATAATTTCACTCTCACAACATTATGGCTGGTTGGAGACAGTCCGAACCACAAGTACCGGGTCCATGGTTCTGGCCGTATACTGGGGGGACGGGGACGACTCCCATTAACCCCTGACTATACCGGGGATTCGCTTATCACAATGCCTTTCTGGTCTGTGCTGAAGCAGGGCATTCTGGCAGCCAAGTGGCTTGACCTTTATTAGTGAGCCTGGTTACCCCCTCTCGGAACCACAGACTTAGAAATCGCCAGCTCATGTACAGTGCATAAAATATATTTATATATATACCCTTATACACCATTTTAATAAAAAATATCACAAAATTCTTCTAAGTCTCTCGGGAAGAGTGAAAGACGCGCACGTTCATTTTCAGAGCTCCTAGACCTTCCTATAAGAAGTTAGCCAAAAAGTAGCTTCGAAAAACGCTTAGGTTAAGTTTCAGAGTTGCTTCTAATGTACCAAAGCTGGACTTAGACATAATTTCACTCTCACAACATTATGGCTGGTTGGAGACAGTCCGAACCACAAGTACCGGGTCCATGGTTCTGGCCGTATACTGGGGGGACGGGGACGACTCCCATTAACCCCTGACTATACCGGGGATACGCTTATCACAATGCCTTTCTGGTCTGTGCTGATGCAGGGCATTCTGGCAGCCAAGTGGCTTGACCTTTATTAGTGAGCCTGGTTACCCCCTCTCGGAACCACAGACTTAGAAATCGCCAGCTCATATACAGTGCATAAAATATATTTATATATATACCCTTATACACCATTTTAATAAAAAATATCACAAAATTCTTCTAAGTCTCTCGGGAAGAGTGAAATACGCGCACGTTCATTTTCAGAGCTCCTTGACCTTCCTATAAGAAGTTAGCCAAAAAGTAGCTTCGAAAAACGCTTAGGTTAAGTTTCAGAGTTGCTTCTAATGTACCAAAGCTGGACTTAGACATAATTTCACTCTCACAACATTATGGCTGGTTGGAGACAGTCCGAACCAAAAGTACCGGGTCCATGGTTCTGGCCGTATACTGGGGGGACGGGGACGACTCCCATTAACCCCTGACTATACCGGGGATACGCTTATCACAATGCCTTTCTGGTCTGTGCTGAAGCAGGGCATTCTGGCAGCCAAGTGGCTTGACCTTTATTAGTGAGCCTGGTTACCCCCTCTCGGAACCACAGACTTAGAAATCGCCAGCTCATATACAGTGCATAAAATATATTTATATATATACCCTTATACACCATTTAATAAAAAATATCACAAAATTCTTCTAAGTCCCTCGGGAAGAGTGAAAGACGCGCACGTTCATTTCAGAGCTCCTAGACCTTCCTATAAGAAGTTAGCCAAAAAGTAGCTTCGAAAAACGCTTAGGTTAAGTTTCAGAGTTGCTTCTAATGTACCAAAGCTGGACTTAGACATAATTTCACTCTCACAACATTATGGCTGGTTGGAGACAGTCCGAACCACAAGTACCGGGTCCATGGTTCTGGCCGTATACTGGGGGGACGGGGACGACTCCCATTAACCCCTGACTATACCGGGGATACGCTTATCACAATGCCTTTCTGGTCTGTGCTGAAGCAGGGCATTCTGTCAGCCAAGTGGCTTGACCTTTATTAGTGAGCCTGGTTACCCCCTCTCGGAACCACAGACTTAGAAATCGCCAGCTCATATACAGTGCATAAAATATATTTATATATATACCCTTATACACCATTTTAATAAAAAATATCACAAAATTCTTCTAAGTCCCTCGGGAAGAGTGAAAGACGCGCACGTTCATTTTCAGAGCTCCTAGACCTTCCTATAAGAAGTTAGCCAAAAAGTAGCTTCGAAAAACGCTTAGGTTAAGTTTCAGAGTTGCTTCTAATGTACCAAAGCTGGACTTAGACATAATTTCACTCTCACAACATTATGGCTGGTTGGAGACAGTCCGAACCACAAGTACCGGGTCCATGGTTCTGGCCGTATACTGGGGGGACGGGGACGACTCCCATTAACCCCTGACTATACCGGGGATACGCTTATCACAATGCCTTTCTGGTCTGTGCTGAAGCAGGGCATTCTGGCAGCCAAGTGGCTTGACCTTTATTAGTGAAACTGGTTACCCCCTCTCGGAACCACAGACTTAGAAATCGCCAGCTCATATACAGTGCATAAAATATATTTATATATATACCCTTATACACCATTTTAATAAAAAATATCACAAAATTCTTCTAAGTCCCTCGGGAAGAGTGAAAGACGCGCACGTTCATTTTCAGAGCTCCTAGACCTTCCTATAAGAAGTTAGCCAAAAAGTAGCTTCGAAAAACGCTTAGGTTAAGTTTCAGAGTTGCTTCTAATGTACCAAAGCTGGACTTAGACATAATTTCACTCTCACAACATTATGGCTGGTTGGAGACAGTCCGAACCACAAGTACCGGGTCCATGGTTCTGGCCGTATACTGGGGGGACGGGGACGACTCCCATTAACCCCTGACTATACCGGGGATACGCTTATCACAATGCCTTTCTGGTCTGTGCTGAAGCAGGGCATTCTGGCAGCCAAGTGGCTTGACCTTTATTAGTGAGCCTGGTTACCCCCTCTCGGAACCACAGACTTAGAAATCGCCAGCTCATATACAGTGCATAAAATATATTTATATATATACCCTTATACACCATTTTAATAAAAAATATCACAAAATTCTTCTAAGTCTCTCGGGAAGAGTGAAAGACGCGCACGTTCATTTTCAGAGCTCCTAGACCTTCCTATAAGAAGTTAGCCAAAAAGTAGCTTCGAAAAACGCTTAGGTTACGTTTCAGAGTTGCTTCTAATGTACCAAAGCTGGACTTAGACATAATTTCACTCTCACAACATTATGGCTGGTTGGAGACAGTCCGAACCACAAGTACCGGGTCCATGGTTCTGGCCGTATACTGGGGGGACGGGGACGACTCCCATTAACCCCTGACTATACCGGGGATACGCTTATCACAATGCCTTTCTGGTCTGTGCTGAAGCAGGGCATTCTGGCAGCCAAGTGGCTTGACCTTTATTAGTGAGCCTGGTTACCCCCTCTCGGAACCACAGACTTAGAAATCGCCAGCTCATATACAGTGCATAAAATATATTTATATATATACCCTTATACACCATTTTAATAAAAAATATCACAAAATTCTTCTAAGTCCCTCGGGAAGAGTGAAAGACGCGCACGTTCATTTTCAGAGCTCCTAAACCTTCCTATAAGAAGTTAGCCAAAAAGTAGCTTCGAAAAACGCTTAGGTTAAGTTTCAGAGTTGCTTCTAATGTACCAAAGCTGGACTTAGACATAATTTCACTCTCACAACATTATGGCTGGTTGGAGACAGTCCGAACCACAAGTACCGGGTCCATGGTTCTGGCCGTATACTGGGGGGACGGGGACGACTCCCATTAACCCCTGACTATACCGGGGATACGCTTATCACAATGCCTTTCTGGTCTGTGCTGAAGCAGGGCATTCTGGCAGCCAAGTGTCTTGACCTTTATTAGTGAAACTGGTTACCCCCTCTCGGAACCACAGACTTAGAAATCGCCAGCTCATATACAGTGCATAAAATATATTTATATATATACCCTTATACACCATTTTAATAAAAAATATCACAAAATTCTTCTAAGTCCCTCGGGAAGAGTGAAAGACGCGCACGTTCATTTTCAGAGCTCCTAGACCTTCCTATAAGAAGTTAGCCAAAAAGTAGCTTCGAAAAACGCATAGGTTAAGTTTCAGAGTTGCTTCTAATGTACAAAAGCTGGACTTAGACATAATTTTACTCTCACAACATTATGGCTGGATGGAGACAGTCCGAACCACAAGTTCCGGGTCCATGGTTCTGGCCGTATACTGGGGGGACGGGGACGACTCCCATTAACCCCTGACTATACCGGGGATACGCTTATCACAATGCCTTTCTGGTCTGTGCTGAAGCAGGGCATTCTGGCAGCCAAGTGGCTTGACCTTTATTAGTGAGCCTGGTTACCCCCTCTCGGAACCACAGACTTAGAAATCGCCAGCTCATATACAGTGCATAAAATATATTTATATATATACCCTTATACACCATTTTAATAAAAAATATCACAAAATTCTTCTAAGTCCCTCGGGAAGAGTGAAAGGCGCGCACGTTCATTTTTAGAGCTCCTAGACCTTCCTATAAGAAGTTAGCAAAAAAGTAGCTTCGAAAAACGCTTAGGTTAAGTTTCAGAGTTGCTTCTAATGTACCAAAGCTGGACTTAGACATAATTTCACTCTCACAACATTATGGCTGGTTGGAGAGAGTCCGAACCACAAGTACCGGGTCCATGGTTCTGGCCGTATACTGGGGGTCGGGGACGACTCCCATTAACCCCTGACTATACCGGGGATACGCTTATCACAATGCCTTTCTGATCTGTGCTGAAGCAGGGCATTTTGGCAGCTTAGTGGCTTGACCTTTATTAGTGAGCCTGGTTACCCCCTCTCGGAACCACAGACTTAGAAATCGCCAGCTCATATACAGTGCATAAAATATATTTATATATATACCCTTATACACCATTTTAATAAAAAATATCACACAATTCTTCTAAGTCCCTCGGGAAGAGTGAAAGACACGCACGTTCATTTTTAGAGCTCCTAGACCTTCCTATAAGAAGTTAGCCAAAAAGTAGCTTCGAAAAACGCTTAGGTTAAGTTTCAGAGTTGCTTCTAATGTACCAAAGCTGGACTTAGACATAATTTTACTCTCACAACATTATGGCTGGTTGGAGACAGTCCGAACCACAAGTTCCGGGTCCATGGTTCTGGCCGTATACTGGGGGGACGGGGACGACTCCCATTAACCCCTGACTATACCGGGGATACGCTTATCACAATGCCTTTCTGGTCTGTGCTGAAGCAGGGCATTCTGGCAGCCAAGTGGCTTGACCTTATTAGTGAGCCTGGTTACCCCCTCTCGGAACCACAGACTTAGAAATCGCCAGCTCATATACAGTGCATAAAATATATTTATATATATACCCTTATACACCATTTTAATAAAAAATATCACAAAATTCTTCTAAGTCCCTCGGGAAGAGTGAAAGACGCGCACGTTCATTTTCAGAGCTCCTAGACCTTCCTATAAGAAGTTAGCCAAAAAGTAGCTTCGAAAAACGCTTAGGTTAAGTTTCAGAGTTGCTTCTAATGTACCAAAGCTGGACTTAGACATAATTTCACTCTCACAACATTATGGCTGGTTGGAGACAGTCCGAACCACAAGTTCCGGGTCCATGGTTCTGGCCGTATACTGGGGGGACGGGGACGACTCCCATTAACCCCTGACTATACCGGGGATACGCTTATCACAATGCCTTTCTGGTCTGTGCTGAAGCAGGGCATTCTGGCAGCCAAGTGGCTTGACCTTTATTAGTGAGCCTGGTTACCCCCTCTCGGAACCACAGACTTAGAAATCGCCAGCTCATATACAGTGCATAAAATATATTTATATATATATACCCTTATACACCATTTTAATAAAAAATATCACAAAATTCTTCTAAGTCCCTCTGGAAGAGTGAAAGACGCGCACGTTCATTTTTAGAGCTCCTAGACCTTCCTATAAGAAGTTAGCCAAAAAGTAGCTTCGAAAAACGCTTAGGTTAAGTTTCAGAGTTGCTTCTAATGTACCAAAGCTGGACTTAGACATAATTTCACTCTCACAACATTATGGCTGGTTGGAGACAGTCCGAACCACAAGTACCGGGTCCATGGTTCTGGCCGTATACTGGGGGGACGGGGACGACTCCCATTAACCCCTGACTATACCGGGGATACGCTTATCACAATGCCTTTCTGGTCTGTGCTGAAGCAGGGCATTCTGGCAGCCAAGTGGCTTGACCTTTATTAGTGAGCCTGGTTACCCCCTCTCGGAACCACAGACTTAGAAATCGCCAGCTCATATACAGTGCATAAAATATATTTATATATATACCCTTATACACCATTTTAATAAAAAATATCACAAAATTCTTCTAAGTCTCTCGGGAAGAGTGAAAGACGCGCACGTTCATTTTCAGAGCTCCTAGACCTTCCTATAAGAAGTTAGCCAAAAAGTAGCTTCGAAAAACGCTTAGGTTACGTTTCAGAGTTGCTTCTAATGTACCAAAGCTGGACTTAGACATAATTTCACTCTCACAACATTATGGCTGGTTGGAGACAGTCCGAACCACAAGTTCCGGGTCCATGGTTCTGGCCGTATACTGGGGGGACGGGGACGACTCCCATTAACCCCTGACTATACCGGGGATACGCTTATCACAATGCCTTTCTGGTCTGTGCTGAAGCAGGGCATTCTGGCAGCCAAGTGGCTTGACCTTTATTAGTGAGCCTGGTTACCCCCTCTCGGAACCACAGACTTAGAAATCGCCAGCTCATATACAGTGCATAAAATATATTTATATATATATACCCTTATACACCATTTTAATAAAAAATATCACAAAATTCTTCTAAGTCCCTCTGGAAGAGTGAAAGACGCGCACGTTCATTTTTAGAGCTCCTAGACCTTCCTATAAGAAGTTAGCCAAAAAGTAGCTTCGAAAAACGCTTAGGTTAAGTTTCAGAGTTGCTTCTAATGTACCAAAGCTGGACTTAGACATAATTTCACTCTCACAACATTATGGCTGGTTGGAGACAGTCCGAACCACAAGTACCAGGTCCATGGTTCTGGCCGTATACTGGGGGGACGGGGACGACTCCCATTAACCCCTGACTATACCGGGGATACGCTTATCACAATGCCTTTCTGGTCTGTGCTGAAGCAGGGCATTCTGGCAGCCAAGTGGCTTGACCTTTATTAGTGAGCCTGGTTACCCCCTCTCGGAACCACAGACTTAGAAATCGCCAGCTCATATACAGTGCATAAAATATATTTATATATATACCCTTATACACCATTTTAATAAAAAATATCACAAAATTCTTCTAAGTCTCTCGGGAAGAGTGAAAGACGCGCACGTTCATTTTCAGAGCTCCTAGACCTTCCTATAAGAAGTTAGCCAAAAAGTAGCTTCGAAAAACGCTTAGGTTACGTTTCAGAGTTGCTTCTAATGTACCAAAGCTGGACTTAGACATAATTTCACTCTCACAACATTATGGCTGGTTGGAGACAGTCCGAACCACAAGTTCCGGGTCCATGGTTCTGGCCGTATACTGGGGGGACGGGGACGACTCCCATTAACCCCTGACTATACCGGGGATACGCTTATCACAATGCCTTTCTGGTCTGTGCTGAAGCAGGGCATTCTGGCAGCCAAGTGGCTTGACCTTTATTAGTGAGCCTGGTTACCCCCTCTCGGAACCACAGACTTAGAAATCGCCAGCTCATATACAGTGCATAAAATATATTTATATATATATACCCTTATACACCATTTTAATAAAAAATATCACAAAATTCTTCTAAGTCCCTCTGGAAGAGTGAAAGACGCGCACGTTCATTTTTAGAGCTCCTAGACCTTCCTATAAGAAGTTAGCCAAAAAGTAGCTTCGAAAAACGCTTAGGTTAAGTTTCAGAGTTGCTTCTAATGTACCAAAGCTGGACTTAGACATAATTTCACTCTCACAACATTATGGCTGGTTGGAGACAGTCCGAACCACAAGTACCGGGTCCATGGTTCTGGCCGTATACTGGGGGGACGGGGACGACTCCCATTAACCCCTGACTATACCGGGGATACGCTTATCACAATGCCTTTCTGGTCTGTGCTGAAGCAGGGCATTCTGGCAGCCAAGTGGCTTGACCTTTATTAGTGAGCCTGGTTACCCCCTCTCGGAACCACAGACTTAGAAATCGCCAGCTCATATACAGTGCATAAAATATATTTATATATATACCCTTATACACCATTTTAATAAAAAATATCACAAAATTCTTCTAAGTCTCTCGGGAAGAGTGAAAGACGCGCACGTTCATTTTCAGAGCTCCTAGACCTTCCTATAAGAAGTTAGCCAAAAAGTAGCTTCGAAAAACGCTTAGGTTACGTTTCAGAGTTGCTTCTAATGTACCAAAGCTGGACTTAGACATAATTTCACTCTCACAACATTATGGCTGGTTGGAGACAGTCCGAACCACAAGTACCGGGTCCATGGTTCTGGCCGTATACTGGGGGGACGGGGACGACTCCCATTAACCCCTGACTATACCGGGGATACGCTTATCACAATGCCTTTCTGGTCTGTGCTGAAGCAGGGCATTCTGGCAGCCAAGTGGCTTGACCTTTATTAGTGAGCCTGGTTACCCCCTCTCGGAACCACAGACTTAGAAATCGCCAGCTCATATACAGTGCATAAAATATATTTATATATATACCCTTATACACCATTTTAATAAAAAATATCACAAAATTCTTCTAAGTCTCTCGGGAAGAGTGAAAGACGCGCACGTTCATTTTCAGAGCTCCTAGACCTTCCTATAAGAAGTTAGCCAAAAAGTAGCTTCGAAAAACGCTTAGGTTACGTTTCAGAGTTGCTTCTAATGTACCAAAGCTGGACTTAGACATAATTTCACTCTCACAACATTATGGCTGGTTGGAGACAGTCCGAACCACAAGTACCGGGTCCATGGTTCTGGCCGTATACTGGGGGGACGGGGACGACTCCCATTAACCCCTGACTATACCGGGGATACGCTTATCACAATGCCTTTCTGGTCTGTGCTGAAGCAGGGCATTCTGGCAGCCAAGTGGCTTGACCTTTATTAGTGAGCCTGGTTACCCCCTCTCGGAACCACAGACTTAGAAATCGCCAGCTCATGTACAGTGCATAAAATATATTTATATATATACCCTTATACACCATTTTAATAAAAAATATCACAAAATTCTTCTAAGTCTCTCGGGAAGAGTGAAAGACGCGCACGTTCATTTTCAGAGCTCCTAGACCTTCCTATAAGAAGTTAGCCAAAAAGTAGCTTCGATAAACGCTTAGGTTAAGTTTCAGAGTTGCTTCTAATGTACCAAAGCTGGACTTAGACATAATTTCACTCTCACAACATTATGGCTGGTTGGAGACAGTCCGAACCACAAGTACCGGGTCCATGGTTCTGGGCGTATACTGGGGGGACGGGGACGACTCCCATTAACCCCTGACTATACCGGGGATACGCTTATCACAATGCCTTTCTGGTCTGTGCTGAAGCAGGGCATTCTGGCAGCCAAGTGGCTTGACCTTTATTAGTGAGCCTTGTTACCCCCTCTCGGAACCACAGACTTAGAAATCGCCAGCTCATTTACAGTGTATAAAATATATTTATATATATATATACCCTTATACACCATTTTAATAAAAAATATCACAAAATTCTTCTAAGTCCCTCGGGAAGAGTGAAAGACGTGCACGTTCATTTTCAGAGCTCCTAGACCTTCCTATAAGAAGTTAGCCAAAAAGTAGCTTCGAAAAACGCATAGGTTAAGTTTCAGAGTTGCTTCTAATGTACCAAAGCTCGACTTAGACATAATTTCACTCTCACAACATTATGGCTGGTTGGAGACAGTCCGAACCACAAGTACCGGGTCCATGGTTCTGGCCGTATACTGCGGGGACGGGGACGACTCCCATTAACCCCTGACTATACCGGGGATACGATTATCACAATGCCTTTCTGGTCTGTGCTGAAGCAGGACATTCTGGAGCCAAGTGGCTTGACCTTTATTAGTGAGCCTGGTTACCCCCTCTCGGAACCACAGACTTAGAAATCGCCAGCTCATATACAGTGCATAAAATATATTTATATATATACCCTTATACACCATTTTAATAAAAAATATCACAAAATTCTTCTAAGTCCCTCGGGAAGAGTGAAAGACGCGCACGTTCATTTTTAGAGCTCCTAGACCTTCCTATAAGAAGTTAGCCAAAAAGTAGCTTCGAAAAACGCTTAGGTTAAGTTTCAGAGTTGCTTCTAATGTACTGTACCAAAGCTGGACTTAGACATAATTTCACTCTCACAACATTATGGCTGGTTGGAGAGAGTCCGAACCACAAGTACCGGGTCCATGGTTCTGGCCGTATACTGGGGGGACGGGGACGACTCCCATTAACCCCTGACTATACCGGGGATACGCTTATCACAATGCCTTTCTGGTCTGTGCTGAAGCAGGGCATTCTGGCAGCCAAGTGGCTTGACCTTTATTAGTGAGCCTGGTTACCCCCTCTCGGAACCACAGACTTAGAAATCGCCAGCTCATTTACAGTGCATAAAATATATTTATATATATACCCTTATAAACCAGTTTAATAAAAAATATCACAAAATTCTTCTATGTCCCTCGGGAAGAGTGAAAGACGCGCACGTTCATTTTCAGAGCTCCTAGACCTTCCTATAAGAAGTTAGCCAAAAAGTAGCTTCGAAAAACGCATAGGTTAAGTTTCAGAGTTGCTTCTAATGTACAAAAGCTGGACTTAGACATAATTTTACTCTCACAACATTATGGCTGGATGGAGACAGTCCGAACCACAAGTTCCGGGTCCATGGTTCTGGCCGTATACTGGGGGGACGGGGACGACTCCCATTAACCCCTGACTATACCGGGGATACGCTTATCACAATGCCTTTCTGGTCTGTGCTGAAGCAGGGCATTCTGGCAGCCAAGTGGCTTGACCTTTATTAATGAGCCTGGTTACCCCCTCTCGGAACCACAGACTTAGAAATCGCCAGCTCATTTACAGTGCATAAAATATATTTATATATATACCCTTATAAACCAGTTTAATAAAAAATATCACAAAATTCTTCTAAGTCCCTCGGGAAGAGTGAAAGACGCGCACGTTCATTTTCAGAGCTCCTAGACCTTCCTATAAGAAGTTAGCCAAAAAGTAGCTTCGAAAAACGCATAGGTTAAGTTTCAGAGTTGCTTCTAATGTACAAAAGCTGGACTTAGACATAATTTTACTCTCACAACATTATGGCTGGATGGAGACAGTCCGAACCACAAGTTCCGGGTCCATGGTTCTGGCCGTATACTGGGGGGACGGGGACGACTCCCATTAACCCCTGACTATACCGGGGATACGCTTATCACAATGCCTTTCTGGTCTGTGCTGAAGCAGGGCATTCTGGCAGCCAAGTGGCTTGACCTTTATTAGTGAGCCTGGTTACCCCCTCTCGGAACCACAGACTTAGAAATCGCCAGCTCATATACAGTGCATAAAATATATTTATATATATACCCTTATACACCATTTTAATAAAAAATATCACAAAATTCTTCTAAGTCCCTCGGGAAGAGTGAAAGGCGCGCACGTTCATTTTTAGAGCTCCTAGACCTTCCTATAAGAAGTTAGCCAAAAAGTAGCTTCGAAAAACGCTTAGGTTAAGTTTCAGAGTTGCTTCTAATGTACCAAAGCTGGACTTAGACATAATTTCACTCTCACAACATTATGGCTGGTTGGAGAGAGTCCGAACCACAAGTACCGGGTCCATGGTTCTGGCCGTATACTGGGGGTCGGGGACGACTCCCATTAACCCCTGACTATACCGGGGATACGCTTATCACAATGCCTTTCTGATCTGTGCTGAAGCAGGGCATTTTGGCAGCTTAGTGGCTTGACCTTTATTAGTGAACCTGGTTACCCCCTCTCGGAACCACAGACTTAGAAATCGCCAGCTCATATACAGTGCATAAAATATATTTATATATATACCCTTATACACCATTTTAATAAAAAATATCACACAATTCTTCTAAGTCCCTCGGGAAGAGTGAAAGACACGCACGTTCATTTTTAGAGCTCCTAGACCTTCCTATAAGAAGTTAGCCAAAAAGTAGCTTCGAAAAACGCTTAGGTTAAGTTTCAGAGTTGCTTCTAATGTACCAAAGCTGGACTTAGACATAATTTTACTCTCACAACATTATGGCTGGTTGGAGACAGTCCGAACCACAAGTTCCGGGTCCATGGTTCTGGCCGTATACTGGGGGGACGGGGACGACTCCCATTAACCCCTGACTATACCGGGGATACGCTTATCACAATGCCTTTCTGGTCTGTGCTGAAGCAGGGCATTCTGGCAGCCAAGTGGCTTGACCTTATTAGTGAGCCTGGTTACCCCCTCTCGGAACCACAGACTTAGAAATCGCCAGCTCATATACAGTGCATAAAATATATTTATATATATACCCTTATAAACCAGTTTAATAAAAAATATCACAAAATTCTTCTATGTCCCTCGGGAAGAGTGAAAGACGCGCACGTTCATTTTCAGAGCTCCTAGACCTTCCTATAAGAAGTTAGCCAAAAAGTAGCTTCGAAAAACGCATAGGTTAAGTTTCAGAGTTGCTTCTAATGTACAAAAGCTGGACTTAGACATAATTTTACTCTCACAACATTATGGCTGGATGGAGACAGTCCGAACCACAAGTTCCGGGTCCATGGTTCTGGCCGTATACTGGGGGGACGGGGACGACTCCCATTAACCCCTGACTATACCGGGGATACGCTTATCACAATGCCTTTCTGGTCTGTGCTGAAGCAGGGCATTCTGGCAGCCAAGTGGCTTGACCTTTATTAATGAGCCTGGTTACCCCCTCTCGGAACCACAGACTTAGAAATCGCCAGCTCATTTACAGTGCATAAAATATATTTATATATATACCCTTATAAACCAGTTTAATAAAAAATATCACAAAATTCTTCTAAGTCCCTCGGGAAGAGTGAAAGACGCGCACGTTCATTTTCAGAGCTCCTAGACCTTCCTATAAGAAGTTAGCCAAAAAGTAGCTTCGAAAAACGCATAGGTTAAATTCAGAGTTGCTTCTAATGTACAAAAGCTGGACTTAGACATAATTTTACTCTCACAACATTATGGCTGGATGGAGACAGTCCGAACCACAAGTTCCGGGTCCATGGTTCTGGCCGTATACTGGGGGGACGGGGACGACTCCCATTAACCCCTGACTATACCGGGGATACGCTTATCACAATGCCTTTCTGGTCTGTGCTGAAGCAGGGCATTCTGGCAGCCAAGTGGCTTGACCTTTATTAGTGAGCCTGGTTACCCCCTCTCGGAACCACAGACTTAGAAATCGCCAGCTCATATACAGTGCATAAAATATATTTATATATATACCCTTATACACCATTTTAATAAAAAATATCACAAAATTCTTCTAAGTCCCTCGGGAAGAGTGAAAGGCGCGCACGTTCATTTTTAGAGCTCCTAGACCTTCCTATAAGAAGTTAGCCAAAAAGTAGCTTCGAAAAACGCTTAGGTTAAGTTTCAGAGTTGCTTCTAATGTACCAAAGCTGGACTTAGACATAATTTCACTCTCACAACATTATGGCTGGTTGGAGAGAGTCCGAACCACAAGTACCGGGTCCATGGTTCTGGCCGTATACTGGGGGTCGGGGACGACTCCCATTAACCCCTGACTATACCGGGGATACGCTTATCACAATGCCTTTCTGATCTGTGCTGAAGCAGGGCATTTTGGCAGCTTAGTGGCTTGACCTTTATTAGTGAACCTGGTTACCCCCTCTCGGAACCACAGACTTAGAAATCGCCAGCTCATATACAGTGCATAAAATATATTTATATATATACCCTTATACACCATTTTAATAAAAAATATCACACAATTCTTCTAAGTCCCTCGGGAAGAGTGAAAGACACGCACGTTCATTTTTAGAGCTCCTAGACCTTCCTATAAGAAGTTAGCCAAAAAGTAGCTTCGAAAAACGCTTAGGTTAAGTTTCAGAGTTGCTTCTAATGTACCAAAGCTGGACTTAGACATAATTTTACTCTCACAACATTATGGCTGGTTGGAGACAGTCCGAACCACAAGTTCCGGGTCCATGGTTCTGGCCGTATACTGGGGGGACGGGGACGACTCCCATTAACCCCTGACTATACCGGGGATACGCTTATCACAATGCCTTTCTGGTCTGTGCTGAAGCAGGGCATTCTGGCAGCCAAGTGGCTTGACCTTATTAGTGAGCCTGGTTACCCCCTCTCGGAACCACAGACTTAGAAATCGCCAGCTCATATACAGTGCATAAAATATATTTATATATATACCCTTATACACCATTTTAATAAAAAATATCACAAAATTCTTCTAAGTCCCTCGGGAAGAGTGAAAGACGCGCACGTTCATTTTTAGAGCTCCTAGACCTTCCTATAAGAAGTTAGCCAAAAAGTAGCTTCGAAAAACGCTTAGGTTAAGTTTCAGAGTTGCTTCTAATGTACCAAAGCTGGACTTAGACATAATTTCACTCTCACAACATTATGGCTGGTTGGAGAGAGTCCGAACCACAAGTACCGGGTCCATGGTTCTGGCCGTATACTGGGGGGACGGGGACGACTCCCATTAACCCCTGACTATACCGGGGATACGCTTATCACAATGCCTTTCTGATCTGGGCTGAAGCAGGGCATTTTGGCAGCCAAGTGGCTTGACCTTTATTAGTGAGCCTGGTTACCCCCTCTCGGAACCACAGACTTAGCAATCGCCAGCTCATATACAGTGCATAAAATATATTTATATATATACCCTTATACACCATTTTAATAAAAAATATCACAAAATTCTTCTAAGTCACTCTGGAAGAGTGAAAGACGCGCACGTTCATTTTTAGAGCTCCTAGACCTTCCTATAAGAAGTTAGCCAAAAAGTAGCTTCGAAAAACGCTTAGGTTAAGTTTCAGAGTTGCTTCTAATGTACCAAAGCTGGACTTAGACATAATTTCACTCTCACAACATTATGGCTGGTTGGAGACAGTCCGAACCACAAGTACCGGGTCCATGGTTCTGGGCGTATACTGGGGGGACGGGGACGACTCCCATTAACCCCTGACTATACCGGGGATACGCTTATCACAATGCCTTTCTGGTCTGTGCTGAAGCAGGGCATTCTGGCAGCCAAGTGGCTTGACCTTTATTAGTGAGCCTGGTTACCCCCTCTCGGAACCACAGACTTAGAAATCGCCAGCTCATTTACAGTGCATAAAATATATTTATATATATACCCTTATACACCAGTTTAATAAAAAATATCACAAAATTCTTCTAAGTCCCTCGGGAAGAGTGAAAGACGCGCACGTTCATTTTCAGAGCTCCTAGACCTTCCTATAAGAAGTTAGCCAAAAAGTAGCTTCGAAAAACGCATAGGTTAAGTTTCAGAGTTGCTTCTAATGTACAAAAGCTGGACTTAGACATAATTTTACTCTCACAACATTATGGCTGGTTGGAGACAGTCCGAACCACAAGTTCCGGGTCCATGGTTCTGGCCGTATACTGGGGGGACGGGGACGACTCCCATTAACCCCTGACTATACCGGGGATACGCTTATCACAATGCCTTTCTGGTCTGTGCTGAAGCAGGGCATTCTGGCAGCCAAGTGGCTTGACCTTTATTAGTGAGCCTGGTTACCCCCTCTCGGAACCACAGACTTAGAAATCGCCAGCTCATATACAGTGCATAAAATATATTTATATATATACCCTTATACACCATTTTAATAAAAAATATCACAAAATTCTTCTAAGTCCCTCGGGAAGAGTGAAAGACGCGCACGTTCATTTTCAGAGCTCCTAGACCTTCCTATAAGAAGTTAGCCAAAAAGTAGCTTCGAAAAACGCATAGGTTAAGTTTCAGAGTTGCTTCTAATGTACCAAAGCTGGACTTAGACATAATTTCACTCTCACAACATTATGGCTGGTTGGAGACAGTCCGAACCACAAGTTCCGGGTCCATGGTTCTGGCCGTATACTGGGGGGACGGGGACGACTCCCATTAACCCCTGACTATACCGGGGATACGCTTATCACAATGCCTTTCTGGTCTGTGCTGAAGCAGGGCATTCTGGCAGCCAAGTGGCTTGACCTTATTAGTGAGCCTGGTTACCCCCTCTCGGAACCACAGACTTAGAAATCGCCAGCTCATATACAGTGCATAAAATATATTTATATATATACCCTTATACACCATTTTAATAAAAAATATCACAAAATTCTTCTAAGTCCCTCGGGAAGAGTGAAAGACGCGCACGTTCATTTTTAGAGCTCCTACAGTAGACCTTCCTATAAGAAGTTAGCCAAAAAGTAGCTTCGAAAAACGCTTAGGTTAAGTTTCAGAGTTGCTTCTTATGTACCAAAGCTGGACTTAGACATAATTTCACTCTCACAACATTATGGCTGGTTGGAGACAGTCCGAACCACAAGTACCGGGTCCATGGTTCTGGCCGTATACTGGGGGGACGGGGACGACTCCCATTAACCCCTGACTATACCGGGGATACGCTTATCACAATGCCTTTCTGGTCTGTGCTGAAGCAGGGCATTCTGGCAGCCAAGTGGCTTGACCTTTATTAGTGAGCCTTGTTACCCCCTCTCGGAACCACAGACTTAGAAATCGCCAGCTCATTTACAGTGTATAAAATATATTTATATATATATATACCCTTATACACCATTTTAATAAAAAATATCACAAAATTCTTCTAAGTCCCTCGGGAAGAGTGAAAGACGCGCACGTTCATTTTTAGAGCTCCTAGACCTTCCTATAAGAAGTTAGCCAAAAAGTAGCTTCGAAAAACGCTTAGGTTAAGTTTCAGAGTTGCTTCTAATGTACTGTACCAAAGCTGGACTTAGACATAATTTCACTCTCACAACATTATGGCTGGTTGGAGAGAGTCCGAACCACAAGTACCGGGTCCATGGTTCTGGCCGTATACTGGGGGGACGGGGACGACTCCCATTAACCCCTGACTATACCGGGGATACGCTTATCACAATGCCTTTCTGGTCTGTGCTGAAGCAGGGCATTCTGGCAGCCAAGTGGCTTGACCTTTATTAGTGAGCCTGGTTACCCCCTCTCGGAACCACAGACTTAGAAATCGCCAGCTCATTTACAGTGCATAAAATATATTTATATATATACCCTTATAAACCAGTTTAATAAAAAATATCACAAAATTCTTCTATGTCCCTCGGGAAGAGTGAAAGACGCGCACGTTCATTTTCAGAGCTCCTAGACCTTCCTATAAGAAGTTAGCCAAAAAGTAGCTTCGAAAAACGCATAGGTTAAGTTTCAGAGTTGCTTCTAATGTACAAAAGCTGGACTTAGACATAATTTTACTCTCACAACATTATGGCTGGATGGAGACAGTCCGAACCACAAGTTCCGGGTCCATGGTTCTGGCCGTATACTGGGGGGACGGGGACGACTCCCATTAACCCCTGACTATACCGGGGATACGCTTATCACAATGCCTTTCTGGTCTGTGCTGAAGCAGGGCATTCTGGCAGCCAAGTGGCTTGACCTTTATTAGTGAGCCTGGTTACCCCCTCTCGGAACCACAGACTTAGAAATCGCCAGCTCATTTACAGTGCATAAAATATATTTATATATATACCCTTATAAACCAGTTTAATAAAAAATATCACAAAATTCTTCTAAGTCCCTCGGGAAGAGTGAAAGACGCGCACGTTCATTTTCAGAGCTCCTAGACCTTCCTATAAGAAGTTAGCCAAAAAGTAGCTTCGAAAAACGCATAGGTTAAGTTTCAGAGTTGCTTCTAATGTACAAAAGCTGGACTTAGACATAATTTTACTCTCACAACATTATGGCTGGATGGAGACAGTCCGAACCACAAGTTCCGGGTCCATGGTTCTGGCCGTATACTGGGGGGACGGGGACGACTCCCATTAACCCCTGACTATACCGGGGATACGCTTATCACAATGCCTTTCTGGTCTGTGCTGAAGCAGGGCATTCTGGCAGCCAAGTGGCTTGACCTTTATTAGTGAGCCTGGTTACCCCCTCTCGGAACCACAGACTTAGAAATCGCCAGCTCATATACAGTGCATAAAATATATTTATATATATACCCTTATACACCATTTTAATAAAAAATATCACAAAATTCTTCTAAGTCCCTCGGGAAGAGTGAAAGGCGCGCACGTTCATTTTTAGAGCTCCTAGACCTTCCTATAAGAAGTTAGCCAAAAAGTAGCTTCGAAAAACGCTTAGGTTAAGTTTCAGAGTTGCTTCTAATGTACCAAAGCTGGACTTAGACATAATTTCACTCTCACAACATTATGGCTGGTTGGAGAGAGTCCGAACCACAAGTACCGGGTCCATGGTTCTGGCCGTATACTGGGGGTCGGGGACGACTCCCATTAACCCCTGACTATACCGGGGATACGCTTATCACAATGCCTTTCTGATCTGTGCTGAAGCAGGGCATTTTGGCAGCTTAGTGGCTTGACCTTTATTAGTGAGCCTGGTTACCCCCTCTCGGAACCACAGACTTAGAAATCGCCAGCTCATATACAGTGCATAAAATATATTTATATATATACCCTTATACACCATTTTAATAAAAAATATCACACAATTCTTCTAAGTCCCTCGGGAAGAGTGAAAGACACGCACGTTCATTTTTAGAGCTCCTAGACCTTCCTATAAGAAGTTAGCCAAAAAGTAGCTTCGAAAAACGCTTAGGTTAAGTTTCAGAGTTGCTTCTAATGTACCAAAGCTGGACTTAGACATAATTTTACTCTCACAACATTATGGCTGGTTGGAGACAGTCCGAACCACAAGTTCCGGGTCCATGGTTCTGGCCGTATACTGGGGGGACGGGGACGACTCCCATTAACCCCTGACTATACCGGGGATACGCTTATCACAATGCCTTTCTGGTCTGTGCTGAAGCAGGGCATTCTGGCAGCCAAGTGGCTTGACCTTATTAGTGAGCCTGGTTACCCCCTCTCGGAACCACAGACTTAGAAATCGCCAGCTCATATACAGTGCATAAAATATATTTATATATATACCCTTATACACCATTTTAATAAAAAATATCACAAAATTCTTCTAAGTCCCTCGGGAAGAGTGAAAGACGCGCACGTTCATTTTTAGAGCTCCTAGACCTTCCTATAAGAAGTTAGCCAAAAAGTAGCTTCGAAAAACGCTTAGGTTAAGTTTCAGAGTTGCTTCTAATGTACCAAAGCTGGACTTAGACATAATTTCACTCTCACAACATTATGGCTGGATGGAGACAGTCCGAACCACAAGTTCCGGGTCCATGGTTCTGGCCGTATACTGGGGGGACGGGGACGACTCCCATTAACCCCTGACTATACCGGGGATACGCTTATCACAATGCCTTTCTGGTCTGTGCTGAAGCAGGGCATTCTGGCAGCCAAGTGGCTTGACCTTTATTAGTGAGCCTGGTTACCCCCTCTCGGAACCACAGACTTAGAAATCGCCAGCTCATATACAGTGCATAAAATATATTTATATATATACCCTTATACACCATTTTAATAAAAAATATCACAAAATTCTTCTAAGTCCCTCGGGAAGAGTGAAAGGCGCGCACGTTCATTTTTAGAGCTCCTAGACCTTCCTATAAGAAGTTAGCCAAAAAGTAGCTTCGAAAAACGCTTAGGTTAAGTTTCAGAGTTGCTTCTAATGTACCAAAGCTGGACTTAGACATAATTTCACTCTCACAACATTATGGCTGGTTGGAGAGAGTCCGAACCACAAGTACCGGGTCCATGGTTCTGGCCGTATACTGGGGGTCGGGGACGACTCCCATTAACCCCTGACTATACCGGGGATACGCTTATCACAATGCCTTTCTGATCTGTGCTGAAGCAGGGCATTTTGGCAGCTTAGTGGCTTGACCTTTATTAGTGAGCCTGGTTACCCCCTCTCGGAACCACAGACTTAGAAATCGCCAGCTCATATACAGTGCATAAAATATATTTATATATATACCCTTATACACCATTTTAATAAAAAATATCACACAATTCTTCTAAGTCCCTCGGGAAGAGTGAAAGACACGCACGTTCATTTTTAGAGCTCCTAGACCTTCCTATAAGAAGTTAGCCAAAAAGTAGCTTCGAAAAACGCTTAGGTTAAGTTTCAGAGTTGCTTCTAATGTACCAAAGCTGGACTTAGACATAATTTTACTCTCACAACATTATGGCTGGTTGGAGACAGTCCGAACCACAAGTTCCGGGTCCATGGTTCTGGCCGTATACTGGGGGGACGGGGACGACTCCCATTAACCCCTGACTATACCGGGGATACGCTTATCACAATGCCTTTCTGGTCTGTGCTGAAGCAGGGCATTCTGGCAGCCAAGTGGCTTGACCTTATTAGTGAGCCTGGTTACCCCCTCTCGGAACCACAGACTTAGAAATCGCCAGCTCATATACAGTGCATAAAATATATTTATATATATACCCTTATACACCATTTTAATAAAAAATATCACAAAATTCTTCTAAGTCCCTCGGGAAGAGTGAAAGACGCGCACGTTCATTTTTAGAGCTCCTAGACCTTCCTATAAGAAGTTAGCCAAAAAGTAGCTTCGAAAAACGCTTAGGTTAAGTTTCAGAGTTGCTTCTAATGTACCAAAGCTGGACTTAGACATAATTTCACTCTCACAACATTATGGCTGGTTGGAGAGAGTCCGAACCACAAGTACCGGGTCCATGGTTCTGGCCGTATACTGGGGGGACGGGGACGACTCCCATTAACCCCTGACTATACCGGGGATACGCTTATCACAATGCCTTTCTGATCTGGGCTGAAGCAGGGCATTTTGGCAGCCAAGTGGCTTGACCTTTATTAGTGAGCCTGGTTACCCCCTCTCGGAACCACAGACTTAGCAATCGCCAGCTCATATACAGTGCATAAAATATATTTATATATATACCCTTATACACCATTTTAATAAAAAATATCACAAAATTCTTCTAAGTCACTCTGGAAGAGTGAAAGACGCGCACGTTCATTTTTAGAGCTCCTAGACCTTCCTATAAGAAGTTAGCCAAAAAGTAGCTTCGAAAAACGCTTAGGTTAAGTTTCAGAGTTGCTTCTAATGTACCAAAGCTGGACTTAGACATAATTTCACTCTCACAACATTATGGCTGGTTGGAGACAGTCCGAACCACAAGTACCGGGTCCATGGTTCTGGGCGTATACTGGGGGGACGGGGACGACTCCCATTAACCCCTGACTATACCGGGGATACGCTTATCACAATGCCTTTCTGGTCTGTGCTGAAGCAGGGCATTCTGGCAGCCAAGTGGCTTGACCTTTATTAGTGAGCCTGGTTACCCCCTCTCGGAACCACAGACTTAGAAATCGCCAGCTCATTTACAGTGCATAAAATATATTTATATATATACCCTTATACACCAGTTTAATAAAAAATATCACAAAATTCTTCTAAGTCCCTCGGGAAGAGTGAAAGACGCGCACGTTCATTTTCAGAGCTCCTAGACCTTCCTATAAGAAGTTAGCCAAAAAGTAGCTTCGAAAAACGCATAGGTTAAGTTTCAGAGTTGCTTCTAATGTACAAAAGCTGGACTTAGACATAATTTTACTCTCACAACATTATGGCTGGTTGGAGACAGTCCGAACCACAAGTTCCGGGTCCATGGTTCTGGCCGTATACTGGGGGGACGTGGACGACTCCCATTAACCCCTGACTATACCGGGGATACGCTTATCACAATGCCTTTCTGGTCTGTGCTGAAGCAGGGCATTCTGGCAGCCAAGTGGCTTGACCTTTATTAGTGAGCCTGGTTACCCCCTCTCGGAACCACAGACTTAGAAATCGCCAGCTCATATACAGTGCATAAAATATATTTATATATATACCCTTATACACCATTTTAATAAAAAATATCACAAAATTCTTCTAAGTCCCTCGGGAAGAGTGAAAGACGCGCACGTTCATTTTCAGAGCTCCTAGACCTTCCTATAAGAAGTTAGCCAAAAAGTAGCTTCGAAAAACGCATAGGTTAAGTTTCAGAGTTGCTTCTAATGTACCAAAGCTGGACTTAGACATAATTTCACTCTCACAACATTATGGCTGGTTGGAGACAGTCCGAACCACAAGTTCCGGGTCCATGGTTCTGGCCGTATACTGGGGGGACGGGGACGACTCCCATTAACCCCTGACTATACCGGGGATACGCTTATCACAATGCCTTTCTGGTCTGTGCTGAAGCAGGGCATTCTGGCAGCCAAGTGGCTTGACCTTATTAGTGAGCCTGGTTACCCCCTCTCGGAACCACAGACTTAGAAATCGCCAGCTCATATACAGTGCATAAAATATATTTATATATATACCCTTATACACCATTTTAATAAAAAATATCACAAAATTCTTCTAAGTCCCTCGGGAAGAGTGAAAGACGCGCACGTTCATTTTCAGAGCTCCTAGACCTTCCTATAAGAAGTTAGCCAAAAAGTAGCTTCGAAAAACGCATAGGTTAAGTTTCAGAGTTGCTTCTAATGTACCAAAGCTGGACTTAGACATAATTTCACTCTCACAACATTATGGCTGGTTGGAGACAGTCCGAACCACAAGTTCCGGGTCCATGGTTCTGGCCGTATACTGGGGGGACGGGGACGACTCCCATTAACCCCTGACTATACCGGGGATACGCTTATCACAATGCCTTTCTGGTCTGTGCTGAAGCAGGGCATTCTGGCAGCCAAGTGGCTTGACCTTATTAGTGAGCCTGGTTACCCCCTCTCGGAACCACAGACTTAGAAATCGCCAGCTCATATACAGTGCATAAAATATATTTATATATATACCCTTATACACCATTTTAATAAAAAATATCACAAAATTCTTCTAAGTCCCTCGGGAAGAGTGAAAGACGCGCACGTTCATTTTTAGAGCTCCTACAGTAGACCTTCCTATAAGAAGTTAGCCAAAAAGTAGCTTCGAAAAACGCTTAGGTTAAGTTTCAGAGTTGCTTCTTATGTACCAAAGCTGGACTTAGACATAATTTCACTCTCACAACATTATGGCTGGTTGGAGACAGTCCGAACCACAAGTACCGGGTCCATGGTTCTGGCCGTATACTGGGGGGACGGGGACGACTCCCATTAACCCCTGACTATACCGGGGATACGCTTATCACAATGCCTTTCTGGTCTGTGCTGAAGCAGGGCATTCTGGCAGCCAAGTGGCTTGACCTTTATTAGTGAGCCTTGTTACCCCCTCTCGGAACCACAGACTTAGAAATCGCCAGCTCATTTACAGTGTATAAAATATATTTATATATATATATACCCTTATACACCATTTTAATAAAAAATATCACAAAATTCTTCTAAGTCCCTCGGGAAGAGTGAAAGACGCGCACGTTCATTTTTAGAGCTCCTAGACCTTCCTATAAGAAGTTAGCCAAAAAGTAGCTTCGAAAAACGCATAGGTTAAGTTTCAGAGTTGCTTCTAATGTACCAAAGCTCGACTTAGACATAATTTCACTCTCACAACATTATGGCTGGTTGGAGACAGTCCGAACCACAAGTACCGGGTCCATGGTTCTGGCCGTATACTGGGGGGACGGGGACGACTCCCATTAACCCCTGACTATACCGGGGATACGATTATCACAATGCCTTTCTGGTCTGTGCTGAAGCAGGACATTCTGGAGCCAAGTGGCTTGACCTTTATTAGTGAGCCTGGTTACCCCCTCTCGGAACCACAGACTTAGAAATCGCCAGCTCATATACAGTGCATAAAATATATTTATATATATACCCTTATACACCATTTTAATAAAAAAATATCACAAAATTCTTCTAAGTCCCTCGGGAAGAGTGAAAGACGCGCACGTTCATTTTCAGAGCTCCTAGACCTTCCTATAAGAAGTTAGCCAAAAAGTAGCTTCGAAAAACGCTTAGGTTAAGTTTCAGAGTTGCTTCTAATGTACCAAAGCTGGACTTAGACATAATTTCACTCTCACAACATTATGGCTGGTTGGAGACAGTCCGAACCACAATTACCGGGTCCATGGTTCTGGCCGTATACTGGGGGGACGGGGACGACTCCCATTAACCCCTGACTATACCGGGGATACGCTTATCACAATGCCTTTCTGGTCTGTGCTGAAGCAGGGCATTCTGGCAGCCAAGTGGCTTGACCTTTATTAGTGAGCCTGGTTACCCCCTCTCGGAACCACAGACTTAGAAATCGCCAGCTCATATACAGTGCATAAAATATATTTATATATATACCCTTATACACCATTTTAATAAAAAATATCACAAAATTCTTCTAAGTCCCTCGGGAAGAGTGAAAGACGCGCACGTTCATTTTTAGAGCTCCTAGACCTTCCTATAAGAAGTTAGCCAAAAAGTAGCTTCGAAAAACGCTTAGGTTAAGTTTCAGAGTTGCTTCTAATGTACCAAAGCTGGACTTAGACATAATTTCACTCTCACAACATTATGGCTGGTTGGAGACAGTCCGAACCACAAGTACCGGGTCCATGGTTCTGGGCGTATACTGGGGGGACGGGGACGACTCCCATTAACCCCTGACTATACCGGGGATACGCTTATCACAATGCCTTTCTGGTCTGTGGTGAAGCAGGGCATTCTGGCAGCCAAGTGGCTTGACCTTTATTAGTGAGCCTGGTTACCCCCTCTCGGAACCACAGACTTAGAAATCGCCAGCTCATATACAGTGCATAAAATATATTTATATATATACCCTTATACACCATTTTAATAAAAAATATCACAAAATTCTTCTAAGTCCCTCGGGAAGAGTGAAAGACGCGCACGTTCATTTTTAGAGCTCCTAGACCTTCCTATAAGAAGTTAGCAAAAAAGTAGCTTCGAAAAACGCTTAGGTTAAGTTTCAGAGTTGCTTCTAATGTACCAAAGCTGGACTTAGACATAATTTCACTCTCACAACATTATGGCTGGTTGGAGAGAGTCCGAACCACAAGTACCGGGTCCATGGTTCTGGCCGTATACTGGGGGGACGGGGACGACTCCCATTAACCCCTGACTATACCGGGGATACGCTTATCACAATGCCTTTCTGGTCTGTGCTGAAGCAGGGCATTCTGGCAGCCAAGTGGCTTGACCTTTATTAGTGAGCCTGGTTATCCCCTCTCGGAACCACAGACTTAGAAATCGCCAGCTCATTTACAGTGCATAAAATATATTTATATATATACTCTTATACACCATTTTAATAAAAAATATCACAAAATTCTTCTAAGTCCCTCGGGAAGAGTGATAGACGCGGACGTTCATTTTCAGAGCTCCTAGACCTTCCTATAAGAAGTTAGCCAAAAAGTAGCTTCGAAAAACGCATAGGTTAAGTTTCAGAGTTGCTTCTAATGTACCAAAGCTGGACTTAGACATAATTTCACTCTCACAACATTATGGCTGGTTGGAGACAGTCCGAACCACAAGTTCCGGGTCCATGGTTCTGGCCGTATACTGGGGGGACGGGGATGACTCCCATTAACCCCTGACTATACCGGGGATACGCTTATCACAATGCCTTTCTGGTCTGTGCTGAAGCAGGGCATTCTGGCAGCCAAGTGGCTTGACCTTATTAGTGAGCCTGGTTACCCCCTCTCGGAACCACAGACTTAGAAATCGCCAGCTCATTTACAGTGCATAAAATATATTTATATATATACCCTTATACACCAGTTTAATAAAAAATATCACAAAATTCTTCTAAGTCCCTCGGGAAGAGTGAAAGACGCGCACGTTCATTTTCAGAGCTCCTAGACCTTCCTATAAGAAGTTAGCCAAAAAGTAGCTTCGAAAAACGCATAGGTTAAGTTTCAGAGTTGCTTCTAATGTACAAAAGCTGGACTTAGACATAATTTTACTCTCACAACATTATGGCTGGTTGGAGACAGTCCGAACCACAAGTTCCGGGTCCATGGTTCTGGCCGTATACTGGGGGGACGGGGACGACTCCCATTAACCCCTGACTATACCGGGGATACGCTTATCACAATGCCTTTCTGGTCTGTGGTGAAGCAGGGCATTCTGGCAGCCAAGTGGCTTGACCTTTATTAGTGAGCCTGGTTACCCCCTCTCGGAACCACAGACTTAGAAATCGCCAGCTCATATACAGTGCATAAAATATATTTATATATATACCCTTATACACCATTTTAATAAAAAATATCACAAAATTCTTCTAAGTCCCTCGGGAAGAGTGAAAGACGCGCACGTTCATTTTTAGAGCTCCTAGACCTTCCTATAAGAAGTTAGCAAAAAAGTAGCTTCGAAAAACGCTTAGGTTAAGTTTCAGAGTTGCTTCTAATGTACCAAAGCTGGACTTAGACATAATTTCACTCTCACAACATTATGGCTGGTTGGAGAGAGTCCGAACCACAAGTACCGGGTCCATGGTTCTGGCCGTATACTGGGGGGACGGGGACGACTCCCATTAACCCCTGACTATACCGGGGATACGCTTATCACAATGCCTTTCTGGTCTGTGCTGAAGCAGGGCATTCTGGCAGCCAAGTGGCTTGACCTTTATTAGTGAGCCTGGTTATCCCCTCTCGGAACCACAGACTTAGAAATCGCCAGCTCATTTACAGTGCATAAAATATATTTATATATATACTCTTATACACCATTTTAATAAAAAATATCACAAAATTCTTCTAAGTCCCTCGGGAAGAGTGATAGACGCGGACGTTCATTTTCAGAGCTCCTAGACCTTCCTATAAGAAGTTAGCCAAAAAGTAGCTTCGAAAAACGCTTAGGTTAAGTTTCAGAGTTGCTTCTAATGTACCAAAGCTGGACTTAGACATAATTTCACTCTCACAACATTATGGCTGGTTGGAGACAGTCCGAACCACAAGTACCGGGTCCATGGTTCTGGGCGTATACTGGGGGGACGGGGACGACTCCCATTAACCCCTGACTATACCGGGGATACGCTTATCACAATGCCTTTCTGGTCTGTGCTGAAGCAGGGCATTCTGGCAGCCAAGTGGCTTGACCTTTATTAGTGAGCCTGGTTACCCCCTCTCGGAACCACAGACTTAGAAATCGCCAGCTCATTTACAGTGCATAAAATATATTTATATATATACCCTTATACACCATTTTAATAAAAAATATCACAAAATTCTTCTAAGTCCCTCGGGAAGAGTGAAAGACGCGCACGTTCATTTTCAGAGCTCCTAGACCTTCCTATAAGAAGTTAGCCAAAAAGTAGCTTCGAAAAACGCATAGGTTAAGTTTCAGAGTTGCTTCTAATGTACCAAAGCTGGACTTAGACATAATTTCACTCTCACAACATTATGGCTGGTTGGAGACAGTCCGAACCACAAGTTCCGGGTCCATGGTTCTGGCCGTATACTGGGGGGACGGGGATGACTCCCATTAACCCCTGACTATACCGGGGATACGCTTATCACAATGCCTTTCTGGTCTGTGCTGAAGCAGGGCATTCTGGCAGCCAAGTGGCTTGACCTTATTAGTGAGCCTGGTTACCCCCTCTCGGAACCACAGACTTAGAAATCGCCAGCTCATATACAGTGCATAAAATATATTTATATATATACTCTTATACACCATTTTAATAAAAAATATCACAAAATTCTTCTAAGTCCCTCGGGAAGAGTGATAGACGCGGACGTTCATTTTCAGAGCTCCTAGACCTTCCTATAAGAAGTTAGCCAAAAAGTAGCTTCGAAAAACGCTTAGGTTAAGTTTCAGAGTTGCTTCTAATGTACCAAAGCTGGACTTAGACATAATTTCACTCTCACAACATTATGGCTGGTTGGAGACAGTCCGAACCACAAGTACCGGGTCCATGGTTCTGGGCGTATACTGGGGGGACGGGGACGACTCCCATTAACCCCTGACTATAGCGGGGAGACGCTTATCACAATGCCTTTCTGGTCTGTGCTGAAGCAGGGCATTCTGGCAGCCAAGTGGCTTGACCTTTATTAGTGAGCCTGGTTACCCCCTCTCGGAACCACAGACTTAGAAATCGCCAGCTCATTTACAGTGCATAAAATATATTTATATATATACCCTTATACACCATTTTAATAAAAAATATCACAAAATTCTTCTAAGTCCCTCGGGAAGAGTGAAAGACGCGCACGTTCATTTTCAGAGCTCCTAGACCTTCCTATAAGAAGTTAGCCAAAAAGTAGCTTCGAAAAACGCATAGGTTAAGTTTCAGAGTTGCTTCTAATGTACCAAAGCTGGACTTAGACATAATTTCACTCTCACAACATTATGGCTGGTTGGAGACAGTCCGAACCACAAGTTCCGGGTCCATGGTTCTGGCCGTATACTGGGGGGACGGGGACGACCCCCATTAACCCCTGACTATACCGGGGATACGCTTATCACAATGCCTTTCTGGTCTGTGCTGAAGCAGGGCATTCTGGCAGCCAAGTGGCTTGACCTTTATTAGTGAGCCTGGTTACCCCCTCTCGGAACCACAGACTTAGAAATCGCCAGCTCATATACAGTGCATAAAATATATTTATATATATACCCTTATACACCATTTTAATAAAAAATATCACAAAATTCTTCTAAGTCCCTCGGGAAGAGTGAAAGACGCGCACGTTCATTTTTAGAGCTCCTAGACCTTCCTATAAGAAGTTAGCCAAAAAGTAGCTTCGAAAAACGCTTAGGTTAAGTTTCAGAGTTGCTTCTAATGTACCAAAGCTGGACTTAGACATAATTTCACTCTCACAACATTATGGCTGGTTGGAGACAGTCCGAACCACAAGTACCGGGTCCATGTTTCTGGCCGTATACTGGGGGGACGGGGACGACTCCCATTAACCCCTGACTATACCGGGGATACGATTATCACAATGCCTTTCTGGTCTGTGCTGAAGCAGGGCATTCTGGCAGCCAAGTGGCTTGACCTTTATTAGTGAGCCTGGTTACCCCCTCTCGGAACCACAGACTTAGAAATCGCCAGCTCATATACAGTGCATAAAATATATTTATATATATACCCTTATACACCATTTTAATAAAAAATATCACAAAATTCTTCTAAGTCCCTCGGGAAGAGTGAAAGACGCGCACGTTCATTTTTAGAGCTCCTAGACCTTCCTATAAGAAGTTAGCCAAAAAGTAGCTTCGAAAAACGCTTAGGTTAAGTTTCAGAGTTGCTTCTAATGTACCAAAGCTGGACTTAGACATAATTTCACTCTCACAACATTATGGCTGGTTGGAGACAGTCCGAACCACAAGTACCGGGTCCATGTTTCTGGCCGTATACTGGGGGGACGGGGACGACTCCCATTAACCCCTGACTATACCGGGGATACGATTATCACAATGCCTTTCTGGTCTGTGCTGAAGCAGGACATTCTGGAGCCAAGTGGCTTGACCTTTATTAGTGAGCCTGGTTACCCCCTCTCGGAACCACAGACTTAGAAATCGCCAGCTCATATTCAGTGCATAAAATATATTTATATATATATATATACCCTTATACACCATTTTAATAAAAAAATATCACAAAATTCTTCTAAGTCCCTCGGGAAGAGTGAAAGACGTGCACGTTCATTTTCAGAGCTCCTAGACCTTCCTATAAGAAGTTAGCCAAAAAGTAGCTTCGAAAAACGCTTAGGTTAAGTTTCAGAGTTGCTTCTAATGTACCAAAGCTGGATATAGACATAATTTCACTCTCACAACATTATGGCTGGTTGGAGACAGTCCGAACCACAAGTACCGGGTCCATGGTTCTGGCCGTATACTGGGGGGACGGGGACGACTCCCATTAACCCCTGACTATACCGGGGATACGCTTATCACAATGCCTTTCTGGTCTGTGCTGAAGCAGGGCATTCTGGCAGCCAAGTGGCTTGACCTTTATTAGTGAGCCTGGTTACCCCCTCTCGGAACCACAGACTTAGAAATCGCCAGCTCATATACAGTGCATAAAATATATTTATATATATACCCTTATACACCATTTTAATAAAAAATATCACAAAATTCTTCTAAGTCCCTCGGGAAGAGTGAAAGACGCGCACGTTCATTTTTAGAGCTCCTAGACCTTCCTATAAGAAGTTAGCCAAAAAGTAGCTTCGAAAAACGCTTAGGTTAAGTTTCAGAGTTGCTTCTAATGTACCAAAGCTGGACTTAGACATAATTTCACTCTCACAACATTATGGCTGGTTGGAGACAGTCCGAACCACAAGTACCGGGTCCATGGTTCTGGCCGTATACTGGGGGGACGGGGACGACTCCCATTAACCCCTGACTATACCGGGGATACGCTTATCACAATGCCTTTCTGATCTGTGCTGAAGCAGGGCATTTTGGCAGCCAAGTGGCTTGACCTTTATAAGTGAGCCTGGTTACCCCCTCTCGGAACCACAGACTTAGAAATCGCCAGCTCATATACAGTGCATAAAATATATTTATATATATACCCTTATACACCATTTTAATAAAAAATATCACACAATTCTTCTAAGTCCCTCGGGAAGAGTTAAAGACGCGCACGTTCATTTTTAGAGCTCCTAGACCTTCCTATAAGAAGTTAGCCAAAAAGTAGCTTCGAAAAACGCTTAGGTTAAGTTTCAGAGTTGCTTCTAATGTACCAAAGCTGGACTTAGACATAATTTCACTCTCACAACATTATGGCTGGTTGGAGACAGTCCGAACGACAAGTACCGGGTCCATGGTTCTGGGCGTATACTGGGGGGACGGGGACGACTCCCATTAACCCCTGACTATACCGGGGATACGCTTATCACAATGCCTTTCTGGTCTGTGCTGAAGCAGGGCATTCTGGCAGCCAAGTGGCTTGACCTTATTAGTGAGCCTGGTTACCCCCTCTCGGAACCACAGACTTAGAAATCGCCAGCTCATATACAGTGCATAAAATATATTTATATATATACCCTTATACACCATTTTAATAAAAAATATCACAAAATTCTTCTAAGTCCCTCGGGAAGAGTGAAAGACGCGCACGTTCATTTTCAGAGCTCCTAGACCTTCCTATAAGAAGTTAGCCAAAAAGTAGCTTCGAAAAACGCATAGGTTAAGTTTCAGAGTTGCTTCTAATGTACCAAAGCTGGACTTAGACATAATTTCACTCTCACAACATTATGGCTGGTTGGAGACAGTCCGAACCACAAGTACCGGGTCCATGGTTCTGGCCGTAAACTGGGGGGACGGGGACGACTCCCATTAACCCCTGACTATACCGGGGATACGCTTATCACAATGCCTTTCTGGTCTGTGCTGAAGCAGGGCATTCTGGCAGCCAAGTGGCTTGACCTTTATTAGTGAGCCTGGTTACCCCCTCTCGGAACCACAGACTTAGAAATCGCCAGCTCATTTACAGTGCATAAAATATATTTATATATATACCCTTATACACCATTTTAATAAAAAATATCACAAAATTCTTCTAAGTCCCTCGGGAAGAGTGAAAGACGCGCACGTTCATTTTCAGAGCTCCTAGACCTTCCTATAAGAAGTTAGCCAAAAAGTAGCTTCGAAAAACGCATAGGTTAAGTTTCAGAGTTGCTTCTAATGTACCAAAGCTGGACTTAGACATAATTTCACTCTCACAACATTATGGCTGGTTGGAGACAGTCCGAACCACAAGTTCCGGGTCCATGGTTCTGGCCGTATACTGGGGGGACGGGGACGACCCCCATTAACCCCTGACTATACCGGGGATACGCTTATCACAATGCCTTTCTGGTCTGTGCTGAAGCAGGGCATTCTGGCAGCCAAGTGGCTTGACCTTTCATGGGCTGAAGCGATTTCACAATGTGTTCCTAGAACAGCTGTGAGCAACTTTTTTACACAACGTTAACAACACATTTGAAGCTCAATATTTCATGGGCTGAAGCGGGGAACATAGATAAAGTGTGCCCTGTAAAGGCGAAGTCTGTGGCATTAACAGGAAGGGAGAAAAAGTACTTTCTACCCATTTTTAGGTACAGCGGTAAAACGGCAAGTTTCTATGGAACTGCAGCTCGGCTTGTGACTGTGGTTTTCCCGGTCACACAAAAATGCTGAAATTCGACTTATACAGTGTTTGTGCTTATTAAACTTGATGAATTCTCTCCTCTTGACTGTAGAATAATGTGTAAAGCAAAGCACAATACATTGCTATGTGTAGAAGCAAAGATATACGCGATTTCACAATGTGTTCCTAGAACAGCTGTGAGCAACTTTTTTACACAACGTTAACAACACATTTGAAGCTCAATATTTCATGGGCTGAAGCGGGGAACATAGATAAAGTGTGCCCTGTAAAGGCGAAGTCTGTGGCATTAACAGGAAGGGAGAAAAAGTACTTTCTACCCATTTTTAGGTACAGCGGTAAAACGGCAAGTTTCTATGGAACTGCAGCTCGGCCGTTGACTGTGGTTTTCCCGGTCACACAAAAATGCTGAAATTCGACTTATACAGTGTTTGTGCTTATTAAACTTGATGAATTCTCTCCTCTTGACTGTAGAATAATGTGTAAAGCAAAGCACAATACATTGCTATGTGTAGAAGCAAAGATATACGCGATTTCACAATGTGTTCCTAGAACAGCTGTGAGCAACTTTTTTACACAACGTTAACAACACATTTGAAGCTCAATATTTCATGGGCTGAAGCGGGGAACATAGATAAAGTGTGCCCTGTAAAGGCGAAGTCTGTGGCATTAACAGGAAGGGAGAAAAAGTACTTTCTACCCATTTTTAGGTACAGCGGTAAAACGGCAAGTTTCTATGGAACTGCAGCTCGGCTTGTGACTGTGGTTTTCCCGGTCACACAAAAATGCTGAAATTCGACTTATACCGTGTTTGTGCTTATTAAACTTGATGAATTCTCTCCTCTTGACTGTAGAATAATGTGTAAAGCAAAGCACAATACATTGCTATGTGTAGAAGCAAAGATATACGCGATTTCACAATGTGTTCCTAGAACAGCTGTGAGCAACTTTTTTACACAACGTTAACAACACATTTGAAGCTCAATATTTCATGGGCTGAAGCGGGGAACATAGATAAAGTGTGCCCTGTAAAGGCGAAGTCTGTGGCATTAACAGGAAGGGAGAAAAAGTACTTTGTACCCATTTTTAGGTACAGCGGTAAAACGGCAAGTTTCTATGGAACTGCAGCTCGGCTTGTGACTGTGGTTTTCCCGGTCACACAAAAATGCTGAAATTCGACTTATACAGTGTTTGTGCTTATTAAACTTGATGAATTCTCTCCTCTTGACTGTAGAATAATGTGTAAAGCAAAGCACAATACATTGCTATGTGTAGAAGCAAAGATATACGCGATTTCACAATGTGTTCCTAGAACAGCTGTGAGCAACTTTTTTACACAACGTTAACAACACATTTGAAGCTCAATATTTCATGGGCTGAAGCGGGGAACATAGATAAAGTGTGCCCTGTAAAGGCGAAGTCTGTGGCATTAACAGGAAGGGAGAAAAAGTACTTTGTACCCATTTTTAGGTACAGCGGTAAAACGGCAAGTTTCTATGGAACTGCAGCTCGGCTTGTGACTGTGGTTTTCCCGGTCACACAAAAATGCTGAAATTCGACTTATACAGTGTTTGTGCTTATTAAACTTGATGAATTCTCTCCTCTTGACTGTAGAATAATGTGTAAAGCAAAGCACAATACATTGCTATGTGTAGAAGCAAAGATATACGCGATTTCACAATGTGTTCCTAGAACAGCTGTGAGCAACTTTTTTACACAACGTTAACAACACATTTGAAGCTCAATATTTCATGGGCTGAAGCGGGGAACATAGATAAAGTGTGCCCTGTAAAGGCGAAGTCTGTGGCATTAACAGGAAGGGAGAAAGAGTACTCTCTACCCATTTTTAGGTACAGCGGTAAAACGGCAAGTTTCTATGGAACTGCAGCTCGGCCGTTGACTGTGGTTTTCCCGGTCACACAAAAATGCTGAAATTCGACTTATACAGTGTTTGTGCTTATTAAACTTGATGAATTCTCTCCTCTTGACTGTAGAATAATGTGTAAAGCAAAGCACAATACATTGCTATGTGTAGAAGCAAAGATATACGCGATTTCACAATGTGTTCCTAGAACAGCTGTGAGCAACTTTTTTACACAACGTTAACAACACATTTGAAGCTCAATATTTCATGGGCTGAAGCGGGGAACATAGATAAAGTGTTCCCTGTAAAGGCGAAGTCTGTAGCATTAACAGGAAGGGAGAAAAAGTACTTTCTACCCATTTTTAGGTACAGCGGTAAAACGGCAAGTTTCTATGGAACTGCAGCTCGGCCGTTGACTGTGGTTTTCCCGGTCACACAAAAATGCTGAAATTCGACTTATACAGTGTTTGTGCTTATTAAACTTGATGAATTCTCTCCTCTTGACTGTAGAATAATGTGTAAAGCAAAGCACAATACATTGCTATGTGTAGAAGCAAAGATATACGCGATTTCACAATGTGTTCCTAGAACAGCTGTGAGCAACTTTTTTACACAACGTTAACAACACATTTGAAGCTCAATATTTCATGGGCTGAAGCGGGGAACATAGATAAAGTGTGCCCTGTAAAGGCGAAGTCTGTGGCATTAACAGGAAGGGAGAAAAAGTACTTTCTACCCATTTTTAGGTACAGCGGTAAAACGGCAAGTTTCTATGGAACTGCAGCTCGGCTTGTGACTGTGGTTTTCCCGGTCACACAAAAATGCTGAAATTCGACTTATACAGTGTTTGTGCTTATTAAACTTGATGAATTCTCTCCTCTTGACTGTAGAATAATGTGTAAAGCAAAGCACAATACATTGCTATGTGTAGAAGCAAAGATATACGCGATTTCACAATGTGTTCCTAGAACAGCTGTGAGCAACTTTTTTACACAACGTTAACAACACATTTGAAGCTCAATATTTCATGGGCTGAAGCGGGGAACATAGATAAAGTGTGCCCTGTAAAGGCGAAGTCTGTGGCATTAACAGGAAGGGAGAAAAAGTACTTTGTACCCATTTTTAGGTACAGCGGTAAAACGGCAAGTTTCTATGGAACTGCAGCTCGGCTTGTGACTGTGGTTTTCCCGGTCACACAAAAATGCTGAAATTCGACTTATACAGTGTTTGTGCTTATTAAACTTGATGAATTCTCTCCTCTTGACTGTAGAATAATGTGTAAAGCAAAGCACAATACATTGCTATGTGTAGAAGCAAAGATATACGCGATTTCACAATGTGTTCCTAGAACAGCTGTGAGCAACTTTTTTACACAACGTTAACAACACATTTGAAGCTCAATATTTCATGGGCTGAAGCGGGGAACATAGATAAAGTGTGCCCTGTAAAGGCGAAGTCTGTGGCATTAACAGGAAGGGAGAAAAAGTACTTTGTACCCATTTTTAGGTACAGCGGTAAAACGGCAAGTTTCTATGGAACTGCAGCTCGGCTTGTGACTGTGGTTTTCCCGGTCACACAAAAATGCTGAAATTCGACTTATACAGTGTTTGTGCTTATTAAACTTGATGAATTCTCTCCTCTTGACTGTAGAATAATGTGTAAAGCAAAGCACAATACATTGCTATGTGTAGAAGCAAAGATATACGCGATTTCACAATGTGTTCCTAGAACAGCTGTGAGCAACTTTTTTACACAACGTTAACAACACATTTGAAGCTCAATATTTCATGGGCTGAAGCGGGGAACATAGATAAAGTGTGCCCTGTAAAGGCGAAGTCTGTGGCATTAACAGGAAGGGAGAAAGAGTACTCTCTACCCATTTTTAGGTACAGCGGTAAAACGGCAAGTTTCTATGGAACTGCAGCTCGGCCGTTGACTGTGGTTTTCCCGGTCACACAAAAATGCTGAAATTCGACTTATACAGTGTTTGTGCTTATTAAACTTGATGAATTATCTCCTCTTGACTGTAGAATAATGTGTAAAGCAAAGCACAATACATTGCTATGTGTAGAAGCAAAGATATACGCGATTTCACAATGTGTTCCTAGAACAGCTGTGAGCAACTTTTTTACACAACGTTAACAACACATTTGAAGCTCAATATTTCATGGGCTGAAGCGGGGAACATAGATAAAGTGTTCCCTGTAAAGGCGAAGTCTGTAGCATTAACAGGAAGGGAGAAAAAGTACTTTGTACCCATTTTTAGGTACAGCGGTAAAACGGCAAGTTTCTATGGAACTGCAGCTCGGCTTGTGACTGTGGTTTTCCCGGTCACACAAAAATGCTGAAATTCGACTTATACAGTGTTTGTGCTTATTAAACTTGTTGAATTCTCTCCTCTTGACTGTAGAATAATGTGTAAAGCAAAGCACAATACATTGCTATGTGTAGAAGCAAAGATATACGCGATTTCACAATGTGTTCCTAGAACAGCTGTGAGCAACTTTTTTACACAACGTTAACAACACATTTGAAGCTCAATATTTCATGGGCTGAAGCGGGGAACATAGATAAAGTGTGCCCTGTAAAGGCGAAGTCTGTGGCATTAACAGGAAGGGAGAAAAAGTACTTTCTACCCATTTTTAGGTACAGCGGTAAAACGGCAAGTTTCTATGGAACTGCAGCTCGGCCCTTGACTGTGGTTTTCCCGGTCACACAAAAATGCTGAAATTCGACTTATACAGTGTTTGTGCTTATTAAACATGATGAATTCTCTCCTCTTGACTGTAGAATAATGTGTAAAGCAAAGCACAATACATTGCTATGTGTAGAAGCAAAGATATACGCTATTTCACAATGTGTTCCTAGAACAGCTGTGAGCAACTTTTTTTACACAACGTTAACAACACATTTGAAGCTCAATATTTCATGGGCTGAAGCGGGGAACATAGATAAAGTGTGCCCTGTAAAGGCGAAGTCTGTAGCATTAACAGGAAGGGAGAAAAAGTACTTTGTACCCATTTTTAGGTACAGCGGTAAAACGGCAAGTTTCTATGGAACTGCAGCTCGGCTTGTGACTGTGGTTTTCCCGGTCACACAAAAATGCTGAAATTCGACTTATACAGTGTTTG
Organism: Ascaphus truei; assembly: GCF_040206685.1. NCBI lineage: Eukaryota > Metazoa > Chordata > Amphibia > Anura > Ascaphidae > Ascaphus > Ascaphus truei. The sequence goes on from NW_027455176.1 coordinate 50,506, forward strand.
TGCTTATTAAACTTGATGAATTCTCTCCTCTTGACTGTAGAATAATGTGTAAAGCAAAGCACAATACATTGCTATGTGTAGAAGCAAAGATATACGCGATTTCACAATGTGTTCCTAGAACAGCTGTGAGCAACTTTTTTACACAACGTTAACAACACATTTGAAGCTCAATATATCATGGGCTGAAGCGGGGAACATAGATAAAGTGTGCCCTGTAAAGGCCAAGTCTGTGGCATTAACAGGAAGGGAGAAAAAGTACTTTCTACCCATTTTTAGGTACAGCGGTAAAACGGCAAGTTTCTATGGAACTGCAGCTCGGCTTGTGACTGTGGTTATCCCGGTCACACAAAAATGCTGAAATTCGACTTATACAGTGTTTGTGCTTATTAAACTTGATGAATTCTCTCCTCTTGACTGTAGAATAATGTGTAAAGCAAAGCACAATACATTGCTATGTGTAGAAGCAAAGATATACGCGATTTCACAATGTGTTCCTAGAACAGCTGTGAGCAACTTTTTTACACAAAGTTAACAACACATTTGAAGCTCAATATTTCATGGGCTGAAGCGGGGAACATAGATAAAGTGCGCCCTGTAAAGGCGAAGTCTGTGGCATTAACAGGAAGGGAGAAAAAGTACTTTCTACCCATTTTTAGGTACAGCGGTAAAACGGCAAGTTTCTATGGAACTGCAGCTCGGCCGTTGACTGTGGTTTTCCCGGTCACACAAAAATGCTGAAATTCGACTTATACAGTGTTTGTGCTTATTAAACATGATGAATTCTCTCCTATTGACTGTAGAATAATGTGTAAAGCAAAGCACAATACATTGCTATGTGTAGAAGCAAAGATATACGCTATTTCACAATGTGTTCCTAGAACAGCTGTGAGCAACTTTTTTACACAACGTTAACAACACATTTGAAGCTCAATATTTCATGGGCTGAAGTGGGGAACATAGATAAAGTGTGCCCTGTAAAGGCGAAGTCTGTGGCATTAACAGGAAGGGAGAAAAAGTACTTTCTACCCATTTTTAGGTACAGCGGTAAAACGGCAAGTTTCTATGGAACTGCAGCTCGGCTTGTGACTGTGGTTTTCCCGGTCACACAAAAATGCTGAAATTCGACTTATACAGTGTTTGTGCTTATTAAACTTGATGAATTCTCTCCTCTTGACTGTAGAATAATGTGTAAAGCAAAGCACAATACATTGCTATGTGTAGAAGCAAAGATATACGCGATTTCACAATGTGTTCCTAGAACAGCTGTGAGCAACTTTTTTACACAACGTTAACAACACATTTGAAGCTCAATATTTCATGGGCTGAAGCGGGGAACATAGATAAAGTGTGCCCTGTAAAGGCGAAGTCTGTGGCATTAACAGGAAGGGAGAAAAAGTACTTTCTACCCATTTTTAGGTACAGCGGTAAAACGGCAAGTTTCTATGGAACTGCAGCTCGGCCGTTGACTGTGGTTTTCCCGGTCACACAAAAATGCTGAAATTCGACTTATACAGTGTTTGTGCTTATTAAACATGATGAATTCTCTCCTATTGACTGTAGAATAATGTGTAAAGCAAAGCACAATACATTGCTATGTGTAGAAGCAAAGATATACGCTATTTCACAATGTGTTCCTAGAACAGCTGTGAGCAACTTTTTTACACAACGTTAACAACACATTTGAAGCTCAATATTTCATGGGCTGAAGTGGGGAACATAGATAAAGTGTGCCCTGTAAAGGCGAAGTCTGTGGCATTAACAGGAAGGGAGAAAAAGTACTTTCTACCCATTTTTAGGTACAGCGGTAAAACGGCAAGTTTCTATGGAACTGCAGCTCGGCTTGTGACTGTGGTTTTCCCGGTCACACAAAAATGCTGAAATTCGACTTATACAGTGTTTGTGCTTATTAAACTTGATGAATTCTCTCCTCTTGACTGTAGAATAATGTGTAAAGCAAAGCACAATACATTGCTATGTGTAGAAGCAAAGATATACGCGATTTCACAATGTGTTCCTAGAACAGCTGTGAGCAACTTTTTTACACAACGTTAACAACACATTTGAAGCTCAATATTTCATGGGCTGAAGCGGGGAACATAGATAAAGTGTGCCCTGTAAAGGCGAAGTCTGTGGCATTAACAGGAAGGGAGAAAAAGTACTTTCTACCCATTTTTAGGTACAGCGGTAAAACGGCAAGTTTCTATGGAACTGCAGCTCGGCTTGTGACTGTGGTTTTCCCGGTCACACAAAAATGCTGAAATTCGACTTATACAGTGTTTGTGCTTATTAAACTTGATGAATTCTCTCCTCTTGACTGTAGAATAATGTGTAAAGCAAAGCACAATACATTGCTATGTGTAGAAGCAAAGATATACGCGATTTCACAATGTGTTCCTAGAACAGCTGTGAGCAACTTTTTTACACAACGTTAACAACACATTTGAAGCTCAATATTTCATGGGCTGAAGCGGGGAACATAGATAAAGTGTGCCCTGTAAAGGCGAAGTCTGTGGCATTAACAGGAAGGGAGAAAAAGTACTTTGTACCCATTTTTAGGAACAGCGGTAAAACGGCATGTTTCTATGGAACTGCAGCTCGTCCGTTGACTGATGTTTTCCCGGTCACACAAAAATGCTGAAATTCGACTTATACAGTGTTTGTGCTTATTAAACTTGATGAATTCTCTCCTCTTGACTGTAGAATAATGTGTAAAGCAAAGCACAATACATTGCTATGTGTAGAAGCAAAGATATACGCGATTTCACAATGTGTTCCTAGAACAGCTGTGAGCAACTTTTTTACACAACGTTAACAACACATTTGAAGCTCAATATTTCATGGGCTGAAGCGGGGAACATAGATAAAGTGTGCCCTGTAAAGGCGAAGTCTGTGGCATTAACAGGAAGGGAGAAAAAGTACTTTGTACCCATTTTTAGGTACAGCGGTAAAACGGCAAGTTTCTATGGAACTGCAGCTCGTCCGTTGACTGATATTTTCCCGGTCACACAAAAATGCTGAAATTCGACTTATACAGTGTTTGTGCTTATTAAACTTGATGAATTTTCTCCTCTTGACTGTAGAATAATGTGTAAAGCAAAGCACAATACATTGCTATGTGTAGAAGCAAAGATATACGCGATTTCACAATGTGTTCCTAGAACAGCTGTGAGCAACTTTTTTACACAACGTTAACAACACATTTGAAGCTTAATATTTCATGGGCTGAAGCGGGGAACATAGATAAAGTGTGCCCTGTAAAGGCGAAGTCTGTGGCATTAACAGGAAGGGAGAAAAAGTACTTTCTACCCATTTTTAGGTACAGCGGTAAAACGGCAAGTTTCTATGGAACTGCAGCTCGTCCGTTGACTGATGTTTTCCCGGTCACACAAAAATGCTGAAATTCGACTTATACAGTGTTTGTGCTTATTAAACTTGATGAATTCTCTCCTCTTGACTGTAGAATAATGTGTAAAGCAAAGCACAATACATTGCTATGTGTAGAAGCAAAGATATACGCGATTTCACAATGTGTTCCTAGAACAGCTGTGAGCAACTTTTTTACACAACGTTAACAACACATTTGAAGCTCAATATTTCATGGGCTGAAGCGGGGAACATAGATAAAGTGTGCCCTGTAAAGGCGAAGTCTGTGGCATTAACAGGAAGGGAGAAAAAGTACTTTCTACCCATTTTTAGGTACAGCGGTAAAACGGCAAGTTTCTATGGAACTGCAGCTCGTCCGTTGACTGATGTTTTCCCGGTCACACAAAAATGCTGAAATTCGACTTATACAGTGTTTGTGCTTATTAAACTTGATGAATTCTCTCCTCTTGACTGTAGAATAATGTGTAAAGCAAAGCACAATACATTGCTATGTGTAGAAGCAAAGATATACGCGATTTCACAATGTGTTCCTAGAACAGCTGTGAGCAACTTTTTTACACAACGTTAACAACACATTTGAAGCTCAATATTTCATGGGCTGAAGCGGGGAACATAGATAAAGTGTGCCCTGTAAAGGCGAAGTCTGTGGCATTAACAGGAAGGGAGAAAAAGTACTTTGTACCCATTTTTAGGTACAGCGGTAAAACGGCAAGTTTCTATGGAACTGCAGCTCGTCCGTTGACTGATATTTTCCCGGTCACACAAAAATGCTGAAATTCGACTTATACAGTGTTTGTGCTTATTAAACTTGATGAATTTTCTCCTCTTGACTGTAGAATAATGTGTAAAGCAAAGCACAATACATTGCTATGTGTAGAAGCAAAGATATACGCGATTTCACAATGTGTTCCTAGAACAGCTGTGAGCAACTTTTTTACACAACGTTAACAACACATTTGAAGCTTAATATTTCATGGGCTGAAGCGGGGAACATAGATAAAGTGTGCCCTGTAAAGGCGAAGTCTGTGGCATTAACAGGAAGTGAGAAAAAGTACTTTCTACCCATTTTTAGGTACAGCGGTAAAACGGCAAGTTTCTATGGAACTGCAGCTCGTCCGTTGACTGATGTTTTCCCGGTCACACAAAAATGCTGAAATTCGACTTATACAGTGTTTGTGCTTATTAAACTTGATGAATTCTCTCCTCTTGACTGTAGAATAATGTGTAAAGCAAAGCACAATACATTGCTATGTGTAGAAGCAAAGATATACGCGATTTCACAATGTGTTCCTAGAACAGCTGTGAGCAACTTTTTTACACAACGTTAACAACACATTTGAAGCTCAATATTTCATGGGCTGAAGCGGGGAACATAGATAAAGTGTGCCCTGTAAAGGCGAAGTCTGTGGCATTAACAGGAAGGGAGAAAAAGTACTTTCTACCCATTTTTAGGTACAGCGGTAAAACGGCAAGTTTCTATGGAACTGCAGCTCGTCCGTTGACTGATGTTTTCCCGGTCACACAAAAATGCTGAAATTCGACTTATACAGTGTTTGTGCTTATTAAACTTGATGAATTCTCTCCTCTTGACTGTAGAATAATGTGTAAAGCAAAGCACAATACATTGCTATGTGTAGAAGCAAAGATATACGCGATTTCACAATGTGTTCCTAGAACAGCTGTGAGCAACTTTTTTACACAACGTTAACAACACATTTGAAGCTCAATATTTCATGGGCTGAAGCGGGGAACATAGATAAAGTGTGCCCTGTAAAGGCGAAGTCTGTGGCATTAACAGGAAGGGAGAAAAAGTACTTTGTACCCATTTTTAGGTACAGCGGTAAAACGGCAAGTTTCTATGGAACTGCAGCTCGGCTTGTGACTGTGGTTTTCCCGGTCACACAAAAATGCTGAAATTCGACTTATACAGTGTTTGTGCTTATTAAACTTGATGAATTCTCTCCTCTTGACTGTAGAATAATGTGTAAAGCAAAGCACAATACATTGCTATGTGTAGAAGCAAAGATATACGCGATTTCACAATGTGTTCCTAGAACAGCTGTGAGCAACTTTTTTACACAACGTTAACAACACATTTGAAGCTTAATATTTCATGGGCTGAAGCGGGGAACATAGATAAAGTGTGCCCTGTAAAGGCGAAGTCTGTGGCATTAACAGGAAGGGAGAAAAAGTACTTTCTACCCATTTTTAGGTACAGCGGTAAAACGGCAAGTTTCTATGGAACTGCAGCTCGTCCGTTGACTGATGTTTTCCCGGTCACACAAAAATGCTGAAATTCGACTTATACAGTGTTTGTGCTTATTAAACTTGATGAATTCTCTCCTCTTGACTGTAGAATAATGTGTAAAGCAAAGCACAATACATTGCTATGTGTAGAAGCAAAGATATACGCGATTTCACAATGTGTTCCTAGAACAGCTGTGAGCAACTTTTTTACACAACGTTAACAACACATTTGAAGCTCAATATTTCATGGGCTGAAGCGGGGAACATAGATAAAGTGTGCCCTGTAAAGGCGAAGTCTGTGGCATTAACAGGAAGGGAGAAAAAGTACTTTCTACCCATTTTTAGGTACAGCGGTAAAACGGCAAGTTTCTATGGAACTGCAGCTCGTCCGTTGACTGATGTTTTCCTGGTCACACAAAAATGCTGAAATTCGACTTATACAGTGTTTGTGCTTATTAAACTTGATGAATTCTCTCCTCTTGACTGTAGAATAATGTGTAAAGCAAAGCACAATACATTGCTATGTGTAGAAGCAAAGATATACGCGATTTCACAATGTGTTCCTAGAACAGCTGTGAGCAACTTTTTTACACAACGTTAACAACACATTTGAAGCTCAATATTTCATGGGCTGAAGCGGGGAACATAGATAAAGTGTGCCCTGTAAAGGCGAAGTCTGTGGCATTAACAGGAAGGGAGAAAAAGTACTTTGTACCCATTTTTAGGTACAGCGGTAAAACGGCAAGTTTCTATGGAACTGCAGCTCGGCTTGTGACTGTGGTTTTCCCGGTCACACAAAAATGCTGAAATTCGACTTATACAGTGTTTGTGCTTATTAAACTTGATGAATTCTCTCCTCTTGACTGTAGAATAATGTGTAAAGCAAAGCACAATACATTGCTATGTGTAGAAGCAAAGATATACGCGATTTCACAATGTGTTCCTAGAACAGCTGTGAGCAACTTTTTTACACAACGTTAACAACACATTTGAAGCTCAATATTTCATGGGCTGAAGCGGGGAACATAGATAAAGTGTGCCCTGTAAAGGCGAAGTCTGTGGCATTAACAGGAAGGGAGAAAAAGTACTCTCTACCCATTTTTAGGTACAGCGGTAAAACGGCAAGTTTCTATGGAACTGCAGCTCGGCCGTTGACTGTGGTTTTCCCGGTCACACAAAAATGCTGAAATTCGACTTATACAGTGTTTGTGCTTATTAAACTTGATGAATTCTCTCCTCTTGACTGTAGAATAATGTGTAAAGCAAAGCACAATACATTGCTATGTGTAGAAGCAAAGATATACGCGATTTCACAATGTGTTCCTAGAACAGCTGTGAGCAACTTTTTTACACAACGTTAACAACACATTTGAAGCTCAATATTTCATGGGCTGAAGCGGGGAACATAGATAAAGTGTTCCCTGTAAAGGCGAAGTCTGTGGCATTAACAGGAAGGGAGAAAAAGTACTTTGTACCCATTTTTAGGTACAGCGGTAAAACGGCAAGTTTCTATGGAACTGCAGCTCGTCTTGTGACTGTGGTTTTCCCGGTCACACAAAAATGCTGAAATTCGACTTATACAGTGTTTGTGCTTATTAAACTTGATGAATTCTCTCCTCTTGACTGTAGAATAATGTGTAAAGCAAAGCACAATACATTGCTATGTGTAGAAGCAAAGATATACGCGATTTCACAATGTGTTCCTAGAACAGCTGTGAGCAACTTTTTTACACAACGTTAACAACACATTTGAAGCTCAATATTTCATGGGCTGAAGCGGGGAACATAGATAAAGTGTGCCCTGTAAAGGCGAAGTCTGTGGCATTAACAGGAAGGGAGAAAAAGTACTTTCTACCCATTTTTAGGTACAGCGGTAAAACGGCAAGTTTCTATGGAACTGCAGCTCGGCCCTTGACTGTGGTTTTCCCGGTCACACAAAAATGCTGAAATTCGACTTATACAGTGTTTGTGCTTATTAAACATGATGAATTCTCTCCTCTTGACTGTAGAATAATGTGTAAAGCAAAGCACAATACATTGCTATGTGTAGAAGCAAAGATATACGCGATTTCACAATGTGTTCCTAGAACAGCTGTGAGCAACTTTTTTTACACAACGTTAACAACACATTTGAAGCTCAATATTTCATGGGCTGAAGCGGGGAACATAGATAAAGTGTGCCCTGTAAAGGCGAAGTCTGTGGCATTAACAGGAAGGGAGAAAAAGTACTTTGTACCCATTTTTAGGTACAGCGGTAAAACGGCAAGTTTCTATGGAACTGCAGCTCGGCTTGTGACTGTGGTTTTCCCGGTCACACAAAAATGCTGAAATTCGACTTATACAGTGTTTGTGCTTATTAAACTTGATGAATTCTCTCCTCTTGACTGTAGAATAATGTGTAAAGCAAAGCACAATACATTGCTATGTGTAGAAGCAAAGATATACGCGATTTCACAATGTGTTCCTAGAACAGCTGTGAGCAACTTTTTTACACAACGTTAACAACACATTTGAAGCTCAATATTTCATGGGCTGAAGCGGGGAACATAGATAAAGTGTGCCCTGTAAAGGCGAAGTCTGTGGCATTAACAGGAAGGGAGAAAAAGTACTTTCTACCCATTTTTAGGTACAGCGGTAAAACGGCAAGTTTCTATGGAACTGCAGCTCGGCTTGTGACTGTGGTTTTCCCGGTCACACAAAAATGCTGAAATTCGACTTATACAGTGTTTGTGCTTATTAAACTTGATGAATTCTCTCCTCTTGACTGTAGAATAATGTGTAAAGCAAAGCACAATACATTGCTATGTGTAGAAGCAAAGATATACGCGATTTCACAATGTGTTCCTAGAACAGCTGTGAGCAACTTTTTTACACAAAGTTAACAACACATTTGAAGCTCAATATTTCATGGGCTGAAGCGGGGAACATAGATAAAGTGTGCCCTGTAAAGGCGAAGTCTGTGGCATTAACAGGAAGGGAGAAAAAGTACTTTCTACCCATTTTTAGGTACAGCGGTAAAACGGCAAGTTTCTATGGAACTGCAGCTCGGCTTGTGACTGTGGTTTTCCCGGTCACACAAAAATCCTAAAATTCGACTTATACAGTGTTTGTGCTTATTAAACTTGATGAATTCTCTCCTCTTGACTGTAGAATAATGTGTAAAGCAAAGCACAATACATTGCTATGTGTAGAAGCAAAGATATACGCGATTTCACAATGTGTTCCTAGAACAGCTGTGAGCAACTTTTTTACACAACGTTAACAACACATTTGAAGCTCAATATTTCATGGGCTGAAGCGGGGAACATAGATAAAGTGTGCCCTGTAAAGGCGAAGTCTGTGGCATTAACAGGAAGGGAGAAAAAGTACTTTCTACCCATTTTTAGGTACAGCGGTAAAACGGCAAGTTTCTATGGAACTGCAGCTCGGCTTGTGACTGTGGTTTTCCCGGTCACACAAAAATCCTAAAATTCGACTTATACAGTGTTTGTGCTTATTAAACTTGATGAATTCTCTCCTCTTGACTGTAGAATAATGTGTAAAGCAAAGCACAATACATTGCTATGTGTAGAAGCAAAGATATACGCGATTTCACAATGTGTTCCTAGAACAGCTGTGAGCAACTTTTTTACACAACGTTAACAACACATTTGAAGCTCAATATTTCATGGGCTGAAGCGGGGAACATAGATAAAGTGTGCCCTGTAAAGGCGAAGTCTGTGGCATTAACAGGAAGGGAGAAAAAGTACTTTCTACCCATTTTTAGGTACAGCGGTAAAACGGCAAGTTTCTATGGAACTGCAGCTCGACTTGTGACTGTGGTTTTCCCGGTCACACAAAAATGCTGAAATTCGACTTATACAGTGTTTGTGCTTATTAAACTTGATGAATTCTCTCCTCTTGACTGTAGAATAATGTTTAAAGCAAAGCACAATACATTGCTATGTGTAGAAGCAAAGATATACGCGATTTCACAATGTGTTCCTAGAACAGCTGTGAGCAACTTTTTTACACAACGTTAACAACACATTTGAAGCTCAATATTTCATGGGCTGAATCGGGGAACATAGATAAAGTGTGCCCTGTAAAGGCGAAGTCTGTGGCATTAACAGGAAGGGAGAAAAAGTACTTTCTACCCATTTTTAGGTACAGCGGTAAAACGGCAAGTTTCTATGGAACTGCAGCTCGGCTTGTGACTGTGGTTTTCCCGGTCACACAAAAATGCTGAAATTCGACTTATACAGTGTTTGTGCTTATTAAACTTGATGAATTCTCTCCTCTTGACTGTAGAATAATGTGTAAAGCAAAGCACAATACATTGCTATGTGTAGAAGCAAAGATATACGCGATTTCACAATGTGTTCCTAGAACAGCTGTGAGCAACTTTTTTACACAACGTTAACAACACATTTGAAGCTCAATATTTCATGGGCTGAAGCGGGGAACATAGATAAAGTGTGCCCTGTAAAGGCGAAGTCTGTGGCATTAACAGGAAGGGAGAAAAAGTACTTTCTACCCATTTTTAGGTACAGCGGTAAAACGGCAAGTTTCTATGGAACTGCAGCTCGGCCGTTGACTGTGGTTTTCCCGGTCACACAAAAATGCTGAAATTCGACTTATACAGTGTTTGTGCTTATTAAACTTGATGAATTCTCTCCTCTTGACTGTAGAATAATGTGTAAAGCAAAGCACAATACATTGCTATGTGTAGAAGCAAAGATATACGCGATTTCACAATGTGTTCCTAGAACATCTGTGAGCAACTTTTTTACACAACGTTAACAACACATTTGAAGCTCAATATTTCATGGGCTGAAGCGGGGAACATAGATAAAGTGTGCCCTGTAAAGGCGAAGTCTGTGGCATTAACAGGAAGGGAGATAAAGTACTTTGTACCCATTTTTAGGTACAGCGGTAAAACGGCAAGTTTCTATGGAACTGCAGCTCGGCTTGTGACTGTGGTTTTCCCGGTCACACAAAAATGCTGAAATTCGACTTATACAGTGTTTGTGCTTATTAAACTTGATGAATTCTCTCCTCTTGACTGTAGAATAATGTGTAAAGCAAAGCACAATACATTGCTATGTGTAGAAGCAAAGATATACGCGATTTCACAATGTGTTCCTAGAACAGCTGTGAGCAACTTTTTTACACAACGTTAACAACACATTTGAAGTTCAATATTTCATGGGCTGAAGCGGGGAACATAGATAAAGTGTGCCCTGTAAAGGCGAAGTCTGTGGCATTAACAGGAAGGGAGAAAAAGTACTTTGTACCCATTTTTAGGAACAGCGGTAAAACGGCAAGTTTCTATGGAACTGCAGCTCGTCCGTTGACTGATGTTTTCCCGGTCACACAAAAATGCTGAAATTCGACTTATACAGTGTTTGTGCTTATTAAACTTGATGAATTCTCTCCTCTTGACTGTAGAATAATGTGTAAAGCAAAGCACAATACATTGCTATGTGTAGAAGCAAAGATATACGCGATTTCACAATGTGTTCCTAGAACAGCTGTGAGCAACTTTTTTACACAACGTTAACAACACATTTGAAGCTCAATATTTCATGGGCTGAAGCGGGGAACATAGATAAAGTGTGCCCTGTAAAGGCGAAGTCTGTGGCATTAACAGGAAGGGAGAAAAAGTACTTTGTACCCATTTTTAGGTACAGCGGTAAAACGGCAAGTTTCTATGGAACTGCAGCTCGTCCGTTGACTGATGTTTTCCCGGTCACACAAAAATGCTGAAATTCGACTTATACAGTGTTTGTGCTTATTAAACTTGATGAATTCTCTCCTCTTGACTGTAGAATAATGTGTAAAGCAAAGCACAATACATTGCTATGTGTAGAAGCAAAGATATACGCGATTTCACAATGTGTTCCTAGAACAGCTGTGAGCAACTTTTTTACACAACGTTAACAACACATTTGAAGCTCAATATTTCATGGGCTGAAGCGGGGAACATAGATAAAGTGTGCCCTGTAAAGGCGAAGTCTGTGGCATTAACAGGAAGGGAGAAAAAGTACTTTGTACCCATTTTTAGGTACAGCGGTAAAACGGCAAGTTTCTATGGAACTGCAGCTCGTCCGTTGACTGATGTTTTCCCGGTCACACAAAAATGCTGAAATTCGACTTATACAGTGTTTGTGCTTATTAAACTTGATGAATTCTCTCCTCTTGACTGTAGAATAATGTGTAAAGCAAAGCACAATACATTGCTATGTGTAGAAGCAAAGATATACGCGATTTCACAATGTGTTCCTAGAACAGCTGTGAGCAACTTTTTTACACAACGTTAACAACACATTTGAAGCTCAATATTTCATGGGCTGAAGCGGGGAACATAGATAAAGTGTGCCCTGTAAAGGCGAAGTCTGTGGCATTAACAGGAAGGGAGAAAAAGTACTTTCTACCCATTTTTAGGTACAGCGGTAAAACGGCAAGTTTCTATGGAACTGCAGCTCGGCCGTTGACTGTGGTTTTCCCGGTCACACAAAAATGCTGAAATTCGACTTATACAGTGTTTGTGCTTATTAAACTTGATGAATTCTCTCCTCTTGACTGTAGAATAATGTGTAAAGCAAAGCACAATACATTGCTATGTGTAGAAGCAAAGATATACGCGATTTCACAATGTGTTCCTAGAACAGCTGTGAGCAACTTTTTTACACAACGTTAACAACACATTTGAAGCTCAATATTTCATGGGCTGAAGCGGGGAACATAGATAAAGTGTGCCCTGTAAAGGCGAAGTCTGTGGCATTAACAGGAAGGGAGATAAAGTACTTTGTACCCATTTTTAGGTACAGCGGTAAAACGGCAAGTTTCTATGGAACTGCAGCTCGGCTTGTGACTGTGGTTTTCCCGGTCACACAAAAATGCTGAAATTCGACTTATACAGTGTTTGTGCTTATTAAACTTGATGAATTCTCTCCTCTTGACTGTAGAATAATGTGTAAAGCAAAGCACAATACATTGCTATGTGTAGAAGCAAAGATATACGCGATTTCACAATGTGTTCCTAGAACAGCTGTGAGCAACTTTTTTACACAACGTTAACAACACATTTGAAGTTCAATATTTCATGGGCTGAAGCGGGGAACATAGATAAAGTGTGCCCTGTAAAGGCGAAGTCTGTGGCATTAACAGGAAGGGAGAAAAAGTACTTTGTACCCATTTTTAGGAACAGCGGTAAAACGGCAAGTTTCTATGGAACTGCAGCTCGTCCGTTGACTGATGTTTTCCCGGTCACACAAAAATGCTGAAATTCGACTTATACAGTGTTTGTGCTTATTAAACTTGATGAATTCTCTCCTCTTGACTGTAGAATAATGTGTAAAGCAAAGCACAATACATTGCTATGTGTAGAAGCAAAGATATACGCGATTTCACAATGTGTTCCTAGAACAGCTGTGAGCAACTTTTTTACACAACGTTAACAACACATTTGAAGCTCAATATTTCATGGGCTGAAGCGGGGAACATAGATAAAGTGTGCCCTGTAAAGGCGAAGTCTGTGGCATTAACAGGAAGGGAGAAAAAGTACTTTGTACCCATTTTTAGGTACAGCGGTAAAACGGCAAGTTTCTATGGAACTGCAGCTCGTCCGTTGACTGATGTTTTCCCGGTCAAACAAAAATGCTGAAATTCGACTTATACAGTGTTTGTGCTTATTAAACTTGATGAATTCTCTCCTCTTGACTGTAGAATAATGTGTAAAGCAAAGCACAATACATTGCTATGTGTAGAAGCAAAGATATACGCGATTTCACAATGTGTTCCTAGAACAGCTGTGAGCAACTTTTTTACACAACGTTAACAACACATTTGAAGCTCAATATTTCATGGGCTGAAGCGGGGAACATAGATAAAGTGTGCCCTGTAAAGGCGAAGTCTGTGGCATTAACAGGAAGGGAGAAAAAGTACTTTGTACCCATTTTTAGGAACAGCGGTAAAACGGCAAGTTTCTATGGAACTGCAGCTCGTCCGTTGACTGATGTTTTCCCGGTCACACAAAAATGCTGAAATTCGACTTATACAGTGTTTGTGCTTATTAAACTTGATGAATTCTCTCCTCTTGACTGTAGAATAATGTGTAAAGCAAAGCACAATACATTGCTATGTGTAGAAGCAAAGATATACGCGATTTCACAATGTGTTCCTAGAACAGCTGTGAGCAACTTTTTTACACAACGTTAACAACACATTTGAAGCTCAATATTTCATGGGCTGAAGCGGGGAACATAGATAAAGTGTGCCCTGTAAAGGCGAAGTCTGTGGCATTAACAGGAAGGGAGAAAAAGTACTTTGTACCCATTTTTAGGTACAGCGGTAAAACGGCAAGTTTCTATGGAACTGCAGCTCGTCCGTTGACTGATGTTTTCCCGGTCACACAAAAATGCTGAAATTCGACTTATACAGTGTTTGTGCTTATTAAACTTGATGAATTCTCTCCTCTTGACTGTAGAATAATGTGTAAAGCAAAGCACAATACATTGCTATGTGTAGAAGCAAAGATATACGCGATTTCACAATGTGTTCCTAGAACAGCTGTGAGCAACTTTTTTACACAACGTTAACAACACATTTGAAGCTCAATATTTCATGGGCTGAAGCGGGGAACATAGATAAAGTGTGCCCTGTAAAGGCGAAGTCTGTGGCATTAACAGGAAGGGAGAAAAAGTACTTTGTACCCATTTTTAGGTACAGCGGTAAAACGGCAAGTTTCTATGGAACTGCAGCTCGGCTTGTGACTGTGGTTTTCCCGGTCACACAAAAATGCTGAAATTCGACTTATACAGTGTTTGTGCTTATTAAACTTGATGAATTCTCTCCTCTTGACTGTAGAATAATGTATAAAGCAAAGCACAATACATTGCTATGTGTAGAAGCAAAGATATACGCGATTTCACAATGTGTTCCTAGAACAGCTGTGAGCAACTTTTTTACACAACGTTAACAACACATTTGAAGCTCAATATTTCATGGGCTGAAGCGGGGAACATAGATAAAGTGTGCCCTGTAAAGGCGAAGTCTGTGGCATTAACAGGAAGGGAGAAAAAGTACTTTCTACCCATTTTTAGGTACAGCGGTAAAACGGCAAGTTTCTATGGAACTGCAGCTCGGCTTGTGACTGTGGTTTTCCCGGTCACACAAAAATGCTGAAATTCGACTTATACAGTGTTTGTGCTTATTAAACTTGATGAATTCTCTCCTCTTGACTGTAGAATAATGTGTAAAGCAAAGCACAATACATTGCTATGTGTAGAAGCAAAGATATACGCGATTTCACAATGTGTTCCTAGAACAGCTGTGAGCAACTTTTTTACACAACGTTAACAACACATTTGAAGCTCAATATTTCATGGGCTGAAGCGGGGAACATAGATAAAGTGTGCCCTGTAAAGGCGAAGTCTGTGGCATTAACAGGAAGGGAGAAAAAGTACTTTGTACCCATTTTTAGGTACAGCGGTAAAACGGCAAGTTTCTATGGAACTGCAGCTCGGCTTGTGACTGTGGTTTTCCCGGTCACACAAAAATGCTGAAATTCGACTTATACAGTGTTTGTGCTTATTAAACTTGATGAATTCTCTCCTCTTGACTGTAGAATAATGTGTAAAGGAAAGCACAATACATTGCTATGTGTAGAAGCAAAGATATACGCAATTTCACAATGTGTTCCTAGAACAGCTGTGAGCAACTTTTTTACACAACGTTAACAACACATTTGAAGCTCAATATTTCATGGGCTGAAGCGGGGAACATAGATAAAGTGTGCCCTGTAAAGGCGAAGTCTGTGGCATTAACAGGAAGGGAGAAAAAGTACTTTGTACCCATTTTTAGGTACAGCGGTAAAACGGCAAGTTTCTATGGAACTGCAGCTCGGCTTGTGACTGTGGTTTTCCCGGTCACACAAAAATGCTGAAATTCGACTTATACAGTGTTTGTGCTTATTAAACTTGATGAATTCTCTCCTCTTACTGTAGAATAATGTGTAAAGCAAAGCACAATACATTGCTATGTGTAGAAGCAAAGATATACGCGATTTCACAATGTGTTCCTAGAACAGCTGTGAGCAACTTTTTACACAACGTTAACAACACATTTGAAGCTCAATATTTCATGGGCTGAAGCGGGGAACATAGATAAAGTGTGCCCTGTAAAGGCGAAGTCTGTGGCATTAACAGGAAGGGAGAAAAAGTACTTTGTACCCATTTTTAGGTACAGCGGTAAAACGGCAAGTTTCTATGGAACTGCAGCTCGGCTTGTGACTGTGGTTTTCCCGGTCTCACAAAAATGCTGAAATTCGACTTATACAGTGTTTGTGCTTATTAAACTTGATGAATTCTCTCCTCTTGACTGTAGAATAATGTGTAAAGCAAAGCACAATACATTGCTATGTGTAGAAGCAAAGATATACGCGATTTCACAATGTGTTCCTAGAACAGCTGTGAGCAACTTTTTTACACAACGTTAACAACACATTTGAAGCTCAATATTTCATGGGCTGAAGCGGGGAACATAGATAAAGTGTGCCCTGTAAAGGCGAAGTCTGTGGCATTAACAGGAAGGGAGAAAAAGTACTTTCTACCCATTTTTAGGTACAGCGGTAAAACGGCAAGTTTCTATGGAACTGCAGCTCGGCTTGTGACTGTGGTTTTCCCGGTCACACAAAAATGCTGAAATTCGACTTATACAGTGTTTGTGCTTATTAAACTTGATGAATTCTCTCCTCTTGACTGTAGAATAATGTGTAAAGCAAAGCACAATACATTGCTATGTGTAGAAGCAAAGATATACGCGATTTCACAATGTGTTCCTAGAACAGCTGTGAGCAACTTTTTTACACAACGTTAACAACACATTTGAAGCTCAATATTTCATGGGCTGAAGCGGGGAACATAGATAAAGTGTGCCCTGTAAAGGCGAAGTCTGTGGCATTAACAGGAAGGGAGAAAAAGTACTTTCTACCCATTTTTAGGTACAGCGGTAAAACGGCAAGTTTCTATGGAACTGCAGCTCGGCCGTTGACTTTGGTTTTCCCGGTCACACAAAAATGCTAAAATTCGACTTATACAGTGTTTGTGCTTATTAAACTTGATGAATTCTCTCCTCTTGACTGTAGAATAATGTGTAAAGCAAAGCACAATACATTGCTATGTGTAGAAGCAAAGATATACGCGATTTCACAATGTGTTCCTAGAACAGCTGTGAGCAACTTTTTTACACAACGTTAACAACACATTTGAAGCTCAATATTTCATGGGCTGAAGCGGGGAACATAGATAAAGTGTGCCCTGTAAAGGCGAAGTCTGTGGCATTAACAGGAAGGGAGAAAAGTACTTTGTACCCATTTTTAGGTACAGCGGTAAAACGGCAAGTTTCTATGGAACTGCAGCTCGGCTTGTGA
This sequence comes from Ascaphus truei, assembly GCF_040206685.1. Lineage (NCBI taxonomy): Eukaryota > Metazoa > Chordata > Amphibia > Anura > Ascaphidae > Ascaphus > Ascaphus truei. The sequence goes on from NW_027455176.1 coordinate 67,550, forward strand.
CTGTGGTTTTCCCGGTCACACAAAAATGCTGAAATTCGACTTATACAGTGTTTGTGCTTATTAAACTTGATGAATTCTCTCCTCTTGACTGTAGAATAATGTGTAAAGCAAAGCACAATACATTGCTATGTGTAGAAGCAAAGATATACGCGATTTCACAATGTGTTCCTAGAACAGCTGTGAGCAACTTTTTTACACAACGTTAACAACACATTTGAAGCTCAATATTTCATGGGCTGAAGCGGGGAACATAGATAAAGTGTGCCCTGTAAAGGCGAAGTCTGTGGCATTAACAGGAAGGGAGAAAAAGTACTTTGTACCCATTTTTAGGTACAGCGGTAAAACGGCAAGTTTCTATGGAACTGCAGCTCGTCCGTTGACTGATGTTTTCCCGGTCACACAAAAATGCTGAAATTCGACTTATACAGTGTTTGTGCTTATTAAACTTGATGAATTCTCTCCTCTTGACTGTAGAATAATGTGTAAAGCAAAGCACAATACATTGCTATGTGTAGAAGCAAAGATATACGCGATTTCACAATGTGTTCCTAGAACAGCTGTGAGCAACTTTTTTACACAACGTTAACAACACATTTGAAGCTCAATATTTCATGGGCTGAAGCGGGGAACATAGATAAAGTGTGCCCTGTAAAGGCGAAGTCTGTGGCATTAACAGGAAGGGAGAAAAAGTACTTTGTACCCATTTTTAGGTACAGCGGTAAAACGGCAAGTTTCTATGGAACTGCAGCTCGTCCGTTGACTGATGTTTTCCCGGTCACACAAAAATGGTGAAATTCGACTTATACAGTGTTTGTGCTTATTAAACTTGATGAATTCTCTCCTCTTGACTGTAGAATAATGTGTAAAGCAAAGCACAATACATTGCTATGTGTAGAAGCAAAGATATACGCGATTTCACAATGTGTTCCTAGAACAGCTGTGAGCAACTTTTTTACACAACGTTAACAACACATTTGAAGCTCAATATTTCATGGGCTGAAGCGGGGAACATAGATAAAGTGTGCCCTGTAAAGGCGAAGTCTGTGGCATTAACAGGAAGGGAGAAAAAGTACTTTCTACCCATTTTTAGGTACAGCGGTAAAACGGCAAGTTTCTATGGAACTGCAGCTCGTCCGTTGACTGATGTTTTCCCGGTCACACAAAAATGCTGAAATTCGACTTATACAGTGTTTGTGCTTATTAAACTTGATGAATTCTCTCCTCTTGACTGTAGAATAATGTGTAAAGCAAAGCACAATACATTGCTATGTGTAGAAGCAAAGATATACGCGATTTCACAATGTGTTCCTAGAACAGCTGTGAGCAACTTTTTTACACAACGTTAACAACACATTTGAAGCTCAATATTTCATGGGCTGAAGCGGGGAACATAGATAAAGTGTGCCCTGTAAAGGCGAAGTCTGTGGCATTAACAGGAAGGGAGAAAAAGTACTTTCTACCCATTTTTAGGTACAGCGGCAAAACGGCAAGTTTCTATGGAACTGCAGCTCGGCTTGTGACTGTGGTTTTCCCGGTCACACAAAAATGCTGAAATTCGACTTATACAGTGTTTGTGCTTATTAAACTTGATGAATTCTCTCCTCTTGACTGTAGAATAATGTGTAAAGCAAAGCACAATACATTGCTATGTGTAGAAGCAAAGATATACGCGATTTCACAATGTGTTCCTAGAACAGCTGTGAGCAACTTTTTTACACAACGTTAACAACACATTTGAAGCTCAATATTTCATGGGCTGAAGCGGGGAACATAGATAAAGTGTGCCCTGTAAAGGCGAAGTCTGTGGCATTAACAGGAAGGGAGAAAAAGTACTTTCTACCCATTTTTAGGTACAGCGGTAAAACGGCAAGTTTCTATGGAACTGCAGCTCGGCTTGTGACTGTGGTTTTCCCGGTCACACAAAAATGCTGAAATTCGACTTATACAGTGTTTGTGCTTATTAAACTTGATGAATTCTCTCCTCTTGACTGTAGAATAATGTGTAAAGCAAAGCACAATACATTGCTATGTGTAGAAGCAAAGATATACGCGATTTCACAATGTGTTCCTAGAACAGCTGTGAGCAACTTTTTTACACAACGTTAACAACACATTTGAAGCTCAATATTTCATGGGCTGAAGCGGGGAACATAGATAAAGTGTGCCCTGTAAAGGCGAAGTCTGTGGCATTAACAGGAAGGGAGAAAAAGTACTTTCTACCCATTTTTAGGTACAGCGGTAAAACGGCAAGTTTCTATGGAACTGCAGCTCGGCCGTTGACTGTGGTTTTCCCGGTCACACAAAAATGCTGAAATTCGACTTATACAGTGTTTGTGCTTATTAAACTTGATGAATTCTCTCCTCTTGACTGTAGAATAATGTGTAAAGCAAAGCACAATACATTGCTATGTGTAGAAGCAAAGATATACGCGATTTCACAATGTGTTCCTAGAACAGCTGTGAGCAACTTTTTTACACAACGTTAACAACACATTTGAAGCTCAATATTTCATGGGCTGAAGCGGGGAACATAGATAAAGTGTGCCCTGTAAAGGCGAAGTCTGTGGCATTAACAGGAAGGGAGAAAAAGTACTTTATACCCATTTTTAGGTACAGCGGTAAAACGGCAAGTTTCTATGGAACTGCAGCTCGGCTTGTGACTGTGGTTTTCCCGGTCACACAAAAATGCTGAAATTCGACTTATACAGTGTTTGTGCTTATTAAACTTGATGAATTCTCTCCTCTTGACTGTAGAATCATGTGTAAAGCAAAGCACAATATATTGCTATGTGTAGAAGCAAAGATATACGCGATTTCACAATGTGTTCCTAGAACAGCTGTGAGCAACTTTTTTACACAACGTTAACAACACATTTGAAGCTCAATATTTCATGGGCTGAAGCGGGGAACATAGATAAAGTGTGCCCTGTAAAGGCGAAGTCTGTGGCATTAACAGGAAGGGAGAAAAAGTACTTTCTACCCATTTTTAGGTACAGCGGTAAAACGGCAAGTTTCTATGGAACTGCAGCTCGGCCGTTCACTGTAGTTTTATTGGTCACACAAAAATTCTGAAATTCGACTTATACAGTGTTTGTGCTTATTAAACTTGATGAATTCTCTCCTCTTGACTGTAGAATAATGTGTAAAGCAAAGCACAATACATTGCTATGTGTAGAAGCAAAGATATACGCGATTTCACAATGTGTTCCTAGAACAGCTGTGAGCAACTTTTTTACACAACGTTAACAACACATTTGAAGCTCAATATTTCATGGGCTGAAGCGGGGAACATAGATAAAGTGTGCCCTGTAAAGGCGAAGTCTGTGGCATTAACAGGAAGGGAGAAAAAGTACTTTCTACCCATTTTTAGGTACAGCGGTAAAACGGCAAGTTTCTATGGAACTGCAGCTCGTCCGTTGACTGTGATTTTCCCGGTCACACAAAAATGCTGAAATTCGACTTATACAGTGTTTGTGCTTATTAAACTTGATGAATTCTCTCCTCTTGACTGTAGAATAATGTGTAAAGCAAAGCACAATACATTGCTATATGTAGAAGCAAAGATATACGCGATTTCACAAAAAACGCTTAGGTTAAGTTTCAGAGTTGCTTCTAATGTACCAAAGCTGGACTTAGACATAATTTCACTCTCACAACATTATGGCTGGTTGGAGACAGTCCGAACCACAAGTACCGGGTCCATGGTTCTGGCCGTATACTGGGGGGACGGGGACGACTCCCATTAACCCCTGACTATACCGGGGATACGCTTATCACAATGCCTTTCTGGTCTGTGCTGAAGCAGGGCATTCTGGCAGCAAAGTGGCTTGACCTTTATTAGTGAGCCTGGTTACCCCCTCTCGGAACCACAGACTTAGAAATCGCCAGCTCATATACAGTGCATAAAATATATTTATATATATACCCTAATACACCATTTTAATAAAAAAATATCACAAAATTCTTCTAAGTCCCTCGGGAAGAGTGAAAGACGCGCACGTTCATTTTCAAAGCTCCTATACCTTCCTATAAGAAGTTAGCCAAAAAGTAGCTTCGAAAAACGCTTAGGTTAAGTTTCAGAGTTGCTTCTAATGTACCAAAGCTGGACTTAGACATAATTTCACTCTCACAACATTATGGCTGGTTGGAGACAGTCCGAACCACAAGTACCGGGTCCATGGTTCTGGCCGTATACTGGGGGGACGGGGACGACTCCCATTAACCCCTGACTATACCGGGGATACGCTTATCACAATGCCTTTCTGGTCTGTGCTGAAGCAGGGCATTCTGGCAGCCAAGTGGCTTGACCTTTATTAGTGAGCCTGGTTACCCCCTCTCGGAACCACAGACTTAGAAATCGCCAGCTCATATACAGTGCATAAAATATATTTATATATATACCCTTATACACCATTTTAATAAAAAAGATCACAAAATTCTTCTAAGTCCCTCGGGAAGAGTGAAAGACGCGCACGTTCATTTTCAGAGCTCCTAGACCTTCCTATAAGAAGTTAGCCAAAAAGTAGCTTCGAAAAACGCTTAGGTTAAGTTTCAGAGTTGCTTCTAATGTACCAAAGCTGGACTTAGACATAATTTCACTCTCACAACATTATGGCTGGTTGGAGACAGTCCGAACCACAAGTACCGGGTCCATGGTTCTGGCCGTATACTGGGGGGACGGGGACGACTCCCATTAACCCCTGACTATACCGGGGATACGCTTATCACAATGCCTTTCTGGTCTGTGCTGAAGCAGGGCATTCTGGCAGCCAAGTGGCTTGACTTCTTTAGTGAGCCTGGTTACCCCCTCTCGGAACCACAGACTTAGAAATCGCCAGCTCATATACAGTGCATAAAATATATTTTTATATATACCCTTATACACCATTTTAATAAAAAATATCACAAAATTCTTCTAAGTCCCTCGGGAAGAGTGAAAGACGCGCACGTTCATTTTCAGAGCTCCTAGACCTTCCTATAAGAAGTTAGCCAAAAAGTAGCTACGAAAAACGCTTAGGTTAAGTTTCAGAGTTGCTTCTAATGTACCAAAGCTGGACTTAGACATAATTTCACTCTCACAACATTATGGCTGGTTGGAGACAGTCCGAACCACAAGTACCGGGTCCATGGTTCTGGCCGTATACTGGGGGGATGGGGACGACTCCCATTAACCCCTGACTATACCGGGGATACGCTTATCACAATGCCTTTCTGGTCTGTGCTGAAGCAGGGCATTCTGGCAGCCAAGTGGCTTGACCTTTATTAGTGAGCCTGGTTACCCCCTCTCGGAGCCACAGACTTAGAAATCGCCAGCTCATATACAGTGCATAAAATATATTTATATATACACCCTTATACACCATTTTAATAAAAAATATCACAAAATTCTTCTAAGTCCCTCGGGAAGAGTGAAAGACGCGCACGTTCATTTTCAGAGCTCCTAGACCTTCCTATAAGAAGTTAGCCAAAAAGTAGCTTCGAAAAACGCTTAGGTTAAGTTTCAGAGTTGCTTCTAATGTACCAAAGCTGGACTTAGACATAATTTCACTCTCACAACATTATGGCTGGTTGGAGACAGTCCGAACCACAAGTACCGGGTCCATGGTTCTGGCCGTATACTGGGGGGACGGGGACGACTCCCATTAACCCCTGACTATACCGGGGATACGCTTATCACAATGCCTTTCTGGTCTGTGCTGAAGCAGGGCATTCTGGCAGCCAAGTGGCTTGACCTTTATTAGTGAGCCTGGTTACCCCCTCTCGGAACCACAGACTTAGAAATCGCCAGCTCATATACAGTGCATAAAATATATTTATATATATACCCTAATACACCATTTTAATAAAAAAATATCACAAAATTCTTCTAAGTCCCTCGGGAAGAGTGAAAGACGCGCACGTTCATTTTCAAAGCTCCTAGACCTTCCTATAAGAAGTTAGCCAAAAAGTAGCTTCGAAAAACGCTTAGGTTAAGTTTCAGAGTTGCTTCTAATGTACCAAAGCTGGACTTAGACATAATTTCACTCTCACAACATTATGGCTGGTTGGAGACAGTCCGAACCACAAGTACCGGGTCCATGGTTCTGGCCGTATACTGGGGGGACGGGGACGACTCCCATTAACCCCTGACTATACCGGGGATACGCTTATCACAATGCCTTTCTGGTCTGTGCTGAAGCAGGGCATTCTGGCAGCCAAGTGGCTTGACCTTTATTAGTGAGCCTGGTTACCCCCTCTCGGAACCACAGACTTAGAAATCGCCAGCTCATATACAGTGCATAAAATATATTTATATATATACCCTTATACACCATTTTAATAAAAAAGATCACAAAATTCTTCTAAGTCCCTCGGGAAGAGTGAAAGACGCGCACGTTCATTTTCAGAGCTCCTAGACCTTCCTATAAGAAGTTAGCCAAAAAGTAGCTTCGAAAAACGCTTAGGTTAAGTTTCAGAGTTGCTTCTAATGTACCAAAGCTGGACTTAGACATAATTTCACTCTCACAACATTATGGCTGGTTGGAGACAGTCCGAACCACAAGTACCGGGTCCATGGTTCTGGCCGTATACTGGGGGGACGGGGACGACTCCCATTAACCCCTGACTATACCGGGGATACGCTTATCACAATGCCTTTCTGGTCTGTGCTGAAGCAGGGCATTCTGGCAGCCAAGTGGCTTGACTTCTTTAGTGAGCCTGGTTACCCCCTCTCGGAACCACAGACTTAGAAATCGCCAGCTCATATACAGTGCATAAAATATATTTTTATATATACCCTTATACACCATTTTAATAAAAAATATCACAAAATTCTTCTAAGTCCCTCGGGAAGAGTGAAAGACGCGCACGTTCATTTTCAGAGCTCCTAGACCTTCCTATAAGAAGTTAGCCAAAAAGTAGCTACGAAAAACGCTTAGGTTAAGTTTCAGAGTTGCTTCTAATGTACCAAAGCTGGACTTAGACATAATTTCACTCTCACAACATTATGGCTGGTTGGAGACAGTCCGAACCACAAGTACCGGGTCCATGGTTCTGGCCGTATACTGGGGGGATGGGGACGACTCCCATTAACCCCTGACTATACCGGGGATACGCTTATCACAATGCCTTTCTGGTCTGTGCTGAAGCAGGGCATTCTGGCAGCCAAGTGGCTTGACCTTTATTAGTGAGCCTGGTTACCCCCTCTCGGAGCCACAGACTTAGAAATCGCCAGCTCATATACAGTGCATAAAATATATTTATATATACACCCTTATACACCATTTTAATAAAAAATATCACAAAATTCTTCTAAGTCCCTCGGGAAGAGTGAAAGACGCGCACGTTCATTTTCAGAGCTCCTAGACCTTCCTATAAGAAGTTAGCCAAAAAGTAGCTTCGAAAAACGCTTAGGTTAAGTTTCAGAGTTGCTTCTAATGTACCAAAGCTGGACTTAGACATAATTTCACTCTCACAACATTATGGCTGGTTGGAGACAGTCCGAACCACAAGTACCGGGTCCATGGTTCTGGCCGTATACTGGGGGGACGGGGACGACTCCCATTAACCCCTGACTATACCGGGGATACGCTTATCACAATGCCTTTCTGGTCTGTGCTGAAGCAGGGCATTCTGGCAGCCAAGTGGCTTGACCTTTATTAGTGAGCCTGGTTACCCCCTCTCGGAACCACAGACTTAGAAATCGCCAGCTCATATACAGTGCATAAAATATATTTATATATATACCCTTATACACCATTTTAATAAAAAAGATCACAAAATTCTTCTAAGTCCCTCGGGAAGAGTTAAAGACGCGCACGTTCATTTTCAGAGCTCCTAGACCTTCCTATAAGAAGTTAGCCAAAAAGTAGCTTCGAAAAACGCTTAGGTTAAGTTTCAGAGTTGCTTCTAATGTACCAAAGCTGGACTTAGACATAATTTCACTCTCACAACATTATGGCTGGTTGGAGACAGTCCGAACCACAAGTACCGGGTCCATGGTTCTGGCCGTATACTGGGGGGACGGGGACGACTCCCATTAACCCCTGACTATACCGGGGATACGCTTATCACAATGCCTTTCTGGTCTGTGCTGAAGCAGGGCATTCTGGCAGCCAAGTGGCTTGACCTTTATTAGTGAGCCTGGTTACCCCCTCTCGGAACCACAGACTTAGAAATCGCCAGCTCATATACAGTGCATAAAATATATTTATATATATACCCTTATACACCATTTTAATAAAAAAGATCACAAAATTCTTCTAAGTCCCTCGGGAAGAGTTAAAGACGCGCACGTTCATTTTCAGAGCTCCTAGACCTTCCTATAAGAAGTTAGCCAAAAAGTAGCTTCGAAAAACGCTTAGGTTAAGTTTCAGAGTTGCTTCTAATGTACCAAAGCTGGACTTAGACATAATTTCACTCTCACAACATTATGGCTGGTTGGAGACAGTCCGAACCACAAGTACCGGGTCCATGGTTCTGGCCGTATACTGGGGGGACGGGGACGACTCCCATTAACCCCTGACTATACCGGGGATACGCTTATCACAATGCCTTTCTGGTCTGTGCTGAAGCAGGGCATTCTGGCAGCCAAGTGGCTTGACCTTTATTAGTGAGCCTGGTTACCCCCTCTCGGAACCACAGACTTAGAAATCGCCAGCTCATATACAGTGCATAAAATATATTTATATATATACCCTTATACACCATTTTAATAAAAAAGATCACAAAATTCTTCTAAGTCCCTCGGGAAGAGTTAAAGACGCGCACGTTCATTTTCAGAGCTCCTAGACCTTCCTATAAGAAGTTAGCCAAAAAGTAGCTTCGAAAAACGCTTAGGTTAAGTTTCAGAGTTGCTTCTAATGTACCAAAGCTGGACTTAGACATAATTTCACTCTCACAACATTATGGCTGGTTGGAGACAGTCCGAACCACAAGTACCGGGTCCATGGTTCTGGCCGTATACTGGGGGGACGGGGACGACTCCCATTAACCCCTGACTATACCGGGGATACGCTTATCACAATGCCTTTCTGGTCTGTGCTGAAGCAGGGCATTCTGGCAGCCAAGTGGCTTGACCTTTATTAGTGAGCCTGGTTACCCCCTCTCGGAGCCACAGACTTAGAAATCGCCAGCTCATATACAGTGCATAAAATATATTTATATATAAACACCCTTATACACCATTTTAATAAAAAATATCACAAAATTCTTCTAAGTCCCTCGGGAAGAGTGAAAGACGCGCACGTTCATTTTCAGAGCTCCTAGACCTTCCTATAAGAAGTTAGCCAAAAAGTAGCTTCGAAAAACGCTTAGGTTAAGTTTCAGAGTTGCTTCTAATGTACCAAAGCTGGACTTAGACATAATTTCACTCTCACAACATTATGGCTGGTTGGAGACAGTCCGAACCACAAGTACCGGGTCCATGGTTCTGGCCGTATACTGGGGGGACGGGGACGACTCCCATTAACCCCTGACTATACCGGGGATACGCTTATCACAATGCCTTTCTGGTCTGTGCTGAAGCAGGGCATTCTGGCAGCCAAGTGGCTTGACCTTTATTAGTGAGCCTGGTTACCCCCTCTCGGAACCACAGACTTAGAAATCGCCAGCTCATATACAGTGCATAAAATATATTTATATATATACCCTTATACACCATTTTAATAAAAAAGATCACAAAATTCTTCTAAGTCCCTCGGGAAGAGTGAAAGACGCGCACGTTCATTTTCAGAGCTCCTAGACCTTCCTATAAGAAGTTAGCCAAAAAGTAGCTTCGAAAAACGCTTAGGTTAAGTTTCAGAGTTGCTTCTAATGTACCAAAGCTGGACTTAGACATAATTTCACTCTCACAACATTATGGCTGGTTGGAGACAGTCCGAACCACAAGTACCGGGTCCATGGTTCTGGCCGTATACTGGGGGGACGGGGACGACTCCCATTAACCCCTGACTATACTGGGGATACGCTTATCACAATGCCTTTCTGGTCTGTGCTGAAGCAGGGCATTCTGGCAGCCAAGTGGCTTGACCTTTATTAGTGAGCCTGGTTACCCCCTCTCGGAGCCACAGACTTAGAAATCGCCAGCTCATATACAGTGCATAAAATATATTTATATATACACCCTTATACACCATTTTAATAAAAAATATCACAAAATTCTTCTAAGTCCCTCGGGAAGAGTGAAAGACGCGCACGTTCATTTTCAGAGCTCCTAGACCTTCCTATAAGAAGTTAGCTAAAAAGTAGCTTCGAAAAACGCTTAGGTTAAGTTTCAGAGTTGCTTCTAATGTACCAAAGCTGGACTTAGACATAATTTCACTCTCACAACATTATGGCTGGTTGGAGACAGTCCGAACCACAAGTACCGGGTCCATGGTTCTGGCCGTATACTGGGGGGACGGGGACGACTCCCATTAACCCCTGACTATACCGGGGATACGCTTATCACAATGCCTTTCTGGTCTGTGCTGAAGCAGGGCATTCTGGCAGCCAAGTGGCTTGACCTTTATTAGTGAGCCTGGTTACCCCCTCTCGGAGCCACAGACTTAGAAATCGCCAGCTCATATACAGTGCATAAAATATATTTATATATATACACCCTTCTACACCATTTTAATAAAAAATATCACAAAATTCTTCTAAGTCCCTCGGGAAGAGTGAAAGACGCGCACGTTCATTTTCAGAGCTCCTAGACCTTCCTATAAGAAGTTAGCCAAAAAGTAGCTTCGAAAAACGCTTAGGTTAAGTTTCAGAGTTGCTTCTAATGTACCAAAGCTGGACTTAGACATAATTTCACTCTCACAACATTATGGCTGGTTGGAGACAGTCCGAATCACAAGTACCGGGTCCATGGTTCTGGCCGGATACTGGGGGGACGGGGACGACTCCCATTAACCCCTGACTATACCGGGGATACGCTTATCACAATGCCTTTCTGGTCTGTGCTGAAGCAGGGCATTCTGGCAGCCAAGTGGCTTGACTTCTTTAGTGAGCCTGGTTACCCCCTCTCGGAACCACAGACTTAGAAATCGCCAGCTCATATACAGTGCATAAAATATATTTTTATATATACCCTTATACACCATTTTAATAAAAAATATCACAAAATTCTTCTAAGTCCCTCGGGAAGAGTGAAAGACGCGCACGTTCATTTTCAGAGCTCCTAGACCTTCCTATAAGAAGTTAGCCAAAAAGTAGCTACGAAAAACGCTTAGGTTAAGTTTCAGAGTTGCTTCTAATGTACCAAAGCTGGACTTAGACATAATTTCACTCTAACAACATTATGGCTGGTTGGAGACAGTCCGAACCACAAGTACCGGGTCCATGGTTCTGGCCGTATACTGGGGGGACGGGGACGACTCCCATTAACCCCTGACTATACCGGGGATACGCTTATCACAATGCCTTTCTGGTCTGTGCTGAAGCAGGGCATTCTGGCAGCCAAGTGGCTTGACCTTTATTAGTGAGCCTGGTTACCCCCTCTCGGAACCACAGACTTAGAAATCGCCAGCTCATATACAGTGCATAAAATATATTTATATATATACACCCTTATACACCATTTTAATAAAAAATATCACAAAATTCTTCTAAGTCCCTCGGGAAGAGTGAAAGACGCGCACGTTCATTTTCAGAGCTCCTAGACCTTCCTATAAGAAGTTAGCCAAAAAGTAGCTTCGAAAAACGCTTAGGTTAAGTTTCAGAGTTGCTTCTAATGTACCAAAGCTGGACTTAGACATAATTTCACTCTCACAACATTATGGCTGGTTGGAGACAGTCCGAACCACAAGTACCGGGTCCATGGTTCTGGCCGTATACTGGGGGGACGGGGACGACTCCCATTAACCCCTGACTATACCGGGGATACGCTTATCACAATGCCTTTCTGGTCTGTGCTGAAGCAGGGCATTCTGGCAGCCAAGTGGCTTGACCTTTATTAGTGAGCCTGGTTACCCCCTCTCGGAGCCACAGACTTAGAAATCGCCAGCTCATATACAGTGCATAAAATATATTTATATATATACACCCTTATACACCATTTTAATAAAAAATATCACAAAATTCTTCTAAGTCCCTCGGGAAGAGTGAAAGACGCGCACGTTCATTTTCAGAGCTCCTAGACCTTCCTATAAGAAGTTAGCCAAAAAGTAGCTTCGAAAAACGCTTAGGTTAAGTTTCAGAGTTGCTTCTAATGTACCAAAGCTGGACTTAGACATAATTTCACTCTCACAACATTATGGCTGGTTGGAGACAGTCCGAACCACAAGTACCGGGTCCATGGTTCTGGCCGTATACTGGGGGGACGGGGACGACTCCCATTAACCCCTGACTATACCGGGGATACGCTTATCACAATGCCTTTCTGGTCTGTGCTGAAGCAGGGCATTCTGGCAGCCAAGTGGCTTGACCTTTATTAGTGAGCCTGGTTACCCCCTCTCGGAACCACAGACTTAGAAATCGCCAGCTCATATACAGTGCATAAAATATATTTATATATATACCCTTATACACCATTTTAATAAAAAAGATCACAAAATTCTTCTAAGTCCCTCGGGAAGAGTGAAAGACGCGCACGTTCATTTTCAGAGCTCCTAGACCTTCCTATAAGAAGTTAGCCAAAAAGTAGCTTCGAAAAACGCTTAGGTTAAGTTTCAGAGTTGCTTCTAATGTACCAAAGCTGGACTTAGACATAATTTCACTCTCACAACATTATGGCTGGTTGGAGACAGTCCGAACCACAAGTACCGGGTCCATGGTTCTGGCCGTATACTGGGGGGACGGGGACGACTCCCATTAACCCCTGACTATACTGGGGATACGCTTATCACAATGCCTTTCTGGTCTGTGCTGAAGCAGGGCATTCTGGCAGCCAAGTGGCTTGACCTTTATTAGTGAGCCTGGTTACCCCCTCTCGGAGCCACAGACTTAGAAATCGCCAGCTCATATACAGTGCATAAAATATATTTATATATACACCCTTATACACCATTTTAATAAAAAATATCACAAAATTCTTCTAAGTCCCTCGGGAAGAGTGAAAGACGCGCACGTTCATTTTCAGAGCTCCTAGACCTTCCTATAAGAAGTTAGCTAAAAAGTAGCTTCGAAAAACGCTTAGGTTAAGTTTCAGAGTTGCTTCTAATGTACCAAAGCTGGACTTAGACATAATTTCACTCTCACAACATTATGGCTGGTTGGAGACAGTCCGAACCACAAGTACCGGGTCCATGGTTCTGGCCGTATACTGGGGGGACGGGGACGACTCCCATTAACCCCTGACTATACCGGGGATACGCTTATCACAATGCCTTTCTGGTCTGTGCTGAAGCAGGGCATTCTGGCAGCCAAGTGGCTTGACCTTTATTAGTGAGCCTGGTTACCCCCTCTCGGAGCCACAGACTTAGAAATCGCCAGCTCATATACAGTGCATAAAATATATTTATATATATACACCCTTCTACACCATTTTAATAAAAAATATCACAAAATTCTTCTAAGTCCCTCGGGAAGAGTGAAAGACGCGCACGTTCATTTTCAGAGCTCCTAGACCTTCCTATAAGAAGTTAGCCAAAAAGTAGCTTCGAAAAACGCTTAGGTTAAGTTTCAGAGTTGCTTCTAATGTACCAAAGCTGGACTTAGACATAATTTCACTCTCACAACATTATGGCTGGTTGGAGACAGTCCGAATCACAAGTACCGGGTCCATGGTTCTGGCCGTATACTGGGGGGACGGGGACGACTCCCATTAACCCCTGACTATACCGGGGATACGCTTATCACAATGCCTTTCTGGTCTGTGCTGAAGCAGGGCATTCTGGCAGCCAAGTGGCTTGACCTTTATTAGTGAGCCTGGTTACCCCCTCTCGGAACCACAGACTTAGAAATCGCCAGCTCATATACAGTGCATAAAATATATTTATATATATACACCCTTATACACCATTTTAATAAAAAATATCACAAAATTCTTCTAAGTCCCTCGGGAAGAGTGAAAGACGCGCACGTTCATTTTCAGAGCTCCTAGACCTTCCTATAAGAAGTTAGCCAAAAAGTAGCTTCGAAAAACGCTTAGGTTAAGTTTCAGAGTTGCTTCTAATGTACCAAAGCTGGACTTAGACATAATTTCACTCTCACAACATTATGGCTGGTTGGAGACAGTCCGAACCACAAGTACCGGGTCCATGGTTCTGGCCGTATACTGGGGGGACGGGGACGACTCCCATTAACCCCTGACTATACCGGGGATACGCTTATCACAATGCCTTTCTGGTCTGTGCTGAAGCAGGGCATTCTGGCAGCCAAGTGGCTTGACCTTTATTAGTGAGCCTGGTTACCCCCTCTCGGAACCACAGACTTAGAAATCGCCAGCTCATATACAGTGCATAAAATATATTTATATATATACCCTTATACACCATTTTAATAAAAAATATCACAAAATTCTTCTAAGTCCCTCGGGAAGAGTGAAAGACGCGCACGTTCATTTTCAGAGCTCCTAGACCTTCCTATAAGAAGTTAGCCAAAAAGTAGCTTCGAAAAACGCTTAGGTTAAGTTTCAGAGTTGCTTCTAATGTACCAAAGCTGGACTTAGACATAATTTCACTCTCACAACATTATGGCTGGTTGGAGACAGTCCGAACCACAAGTACCGGGTCCATGGTTCTGGCCGTATACTGGGGGGACGGGGACGACTCCCATTAACCCCTGACTATACCGGGGATACGCTTATCACAATGCCTTTCTGGTCTGTGCTGAAGCAGGGCATTCTGGCAGCCAAGTGGCTTGACCTTTATTAGTGAGCCTGGTTACCCCCTCTCGGAGCCACAGACTTAGAAATCGCCAGCTCATATACAGTGCATAAAATATATTTATATATATACACCCTTATACACCATTTTAATAAAAAATATCACAAAATTCTTCTAAGTCCCTCGGGAAGAGTGAAAGACGCGCACGTTCATTTTCAGAGCTCCTAGACCTTCCTATAAGAAGTTAGCCAAAAAGTAGCTTCGAAAAACGCTTAGGTTAAGTTTCAGAGTTGCTTCTAACGTACCAAAGCTGGACTTAGACATAATTTCACTCTCACAACATTATGGCTGGTTGGAGCCAGTCCGAACCACAAGTACCGGGTCCATGGTTCTGGCCGTATACTGGGGGGACGGGGACGACTCCCATTAACCCCTGACTATACCGGGGATACGCTTATCACAATGCCTTTCTGGTCTGTGCTGAAGCAGGGCATTCTGGCAGCCAAGTGGCTTGACCTTTATTAGTGAGCCTGGTTACCCCCTCTCGGAACCACAGACTTAGAAATCGCCAGCTCATATACAGTGCATAAAATATATTTATATATATACCCTTATACACCATTTTAATAAAAAATATCACAAAATTCTTCTAAGTCCCTCGGGAAGAGTGAAAGACGCGCACGTTCATTTTCAGAGCTCCTAGACCTTCCTATAAGAAGTTAGCCAAAAAGTAGCTTCGAAAAACGCTTAGGTTAAGTTTCAGAGTTGCTTCTAATGTACCAAAGCTGGACTTAGACATAATTTCACTCTCACAACATTATGGCTGGTTGGAGACAGTCCGAACCACAAGTACCGGGTCCATGGTTCTGGCCGTATACTGGGGGGACGGGGACGACTCCCATTAACCCCTGACTATACCGGGGATACGCTTATCACAATGCCTTTCTGGTCTGTGCTGAAGCAGGGCATTCTGGCAGCCAAGTGGCTTGACCTTTATTAGTGAGCCTGGTTACCCCCTCTCGGAACCACAGACTTAGAAATCGCCAGCTCATATACAGTGCATAAAATATATTTATATATATACACCCTTATACACCATTTTAATAAAAAATATCACAAAATTCTTCTAAGTCCCTCGGGAAGAGTGAAAGACGCGCACGTTCATTTTCAGAGCTCCTAGACCTTCCTATAAGAAGTTAGCCAAAAAGTAGCTTCGAAAAACGCTTAGGTTAAGTTTCAGAGTTGCTTCTAATGTACCAAAGCTGGACTTAGACATAATTTCACTCTCACAACATTATGGCTGGTTGGAGACAGTCCGAACCACAAGTACCGGGTCCATGGTTCTGGCCGTATACTGGGGGGACGGGGACGACTCCCATTAACCCCTGACTATACCGGGGATACGCTTATCACAATGCCTTTCTGGTCTGTGCTGAAGCAGGGCATTCTGGCAGCCAAGTGGCTTGACCTTTATTAGTGAGCCTGGTTACCCCCTCTCGGAACCACAGACTTAGAAATCGCCAGCTCATATACAGTGCATAAAATATATTTATATATATACCCTTATACACCATTTTAATAAAAAATATCACAAAATTCTTCTAAGTCCCTCGGGAAGAGTGAAAGACGCGCACGTTCATTTTCAGAGCTCCTAGACCTTCCTATAAGAAGTTAGCCAAAAAGTAGCTTCGAAAAACGCTTAGGTTAAGTTTCAGAGTTGCTTCTAATGTACCAAAGCTGGACTTAGACATAATTTCACTCTCACAACATTATGGCTGGTTGGAGACAGTCCGAACCACAAGTACCGGGTCCATGGTTCTGGCCGTATACTGGGGGGACGGGGACGACTCCCATTAACCCCTGACTATACCGGGGATACGCTTATCACAATGCCTTTCTGGTCTGTGCTGAAGCAGGGCATTCTGGCAGCCAAGTGGCTTGACCTTTATTAGTGAGCCTGGTTACCTCCTCTCGGAGCCACAGACTTAGAAATCGCCAGCTCATATACAGTGCATAAAATATATTTATATATATACACCCTTATACACCATTTTAATAAAAAATATCACAAAATTCTTCTAAGTCCCTCGGGAAGAGTGAAAGACGCGCACGTTCATTTTCAGAGCTCCTAGACCTTCCTATAAGAAGTTAGCCAAAAAGTAGCTTCGAAAAACGCTTAGGTTAAGTTTCAGAGTTGCTTCTAACGTACCAAAGCTGGACTTAGACATAATTTCACTCTCACAACATTATGGCTGGTTGGAGCCAGTCCGAACCACAAGTACCGGGTCCATGGTTCTGGCCGTATACTGGGGGGACGGGGACGACTCCCATTAACCCCTGACTATACCGGGGATACGCTTATCACAATGCCTTTCTGGTCTGTGCTGAAGCAGGGCATTCTGGCAGCCAAGTGGCTTGACCTTTATTAGTGAGCCTGGTTACCCCCTCTCGGAACCACAGACTTAGAAATCGCCAGCTCATATACAGTGCATAAAATATATTTATATATATACCCTTATACACCATTTTAATAAAAAATATCACAAAATTCTTCTAAGTCCCTCGGGAAGAGTGAAAGACGCGCACGTTCATTTTCAGAGCTCCTAGACCTTCCTATAAGAAGTTAGCCAAAAAGTAGCTTCGAAAAACGCTTAGGTTAAGTTTCAGAGTTGCTTCTAATGTACCAAAGCTGGACTTAGACATAATTTCACTCTCACAACATTATGGCTGGTTGGAGACAGTCCGAACCACAAGTACCGGGTCCATGGTTCTGGCCGTATACTGGGGGGACGGGGACGACTCCCATTAACCCCTGACTATACCTGGGATACGCTTATCACAATGCCTTTCTGGTCTGTGCTGAAGCAGGGCATTCTGGCAGCCAAGTGGCTTGACCTTTATTAGTGAGCCTGGTTACCCCCTCTCGGAACCACAGACTTAGAAATCGCCAGCTCATATACAGTGCATAAAATATATTTATATATATACACCCTTATACACCATTTTAATAAAAAATATCACAAAATTCTTCTAAGTCCCTCGGGAAGAGTGAAAGACGCGCACGTTCATTTTCAGAGCTCCTAGACCTTCCTATAAGAAGTTAGCCAAAAAGTAGCTTCGAAAAACGCTTAGGTTAAGTTTCAGAGTTGCTTCTAATGTACCAAAGCTGGACTTAGACATAATTTCACTCTCACAACATTATGGCTGGTTGGAGACAGTCCGAACCACAAGTACCGGGTCCATGGTTCTGGCCGTATACTGGGGGGACGGGGACGACTCCCATTAACCCCTGACTATACCGGGGATACGCTTATCACAATGCCTTTCTGGTCTGTGCTGAAGCAGGGCATTCTGGCAGCCAAGTGGCTTGACCTTTATTAGTGAGCCTGGTTACCCCCTCTCGGAACCACAGACTTAGAAATCGCCAGCTCATATATAGTGCATAAAATATATTTATATATATACCCTTATACACCATTTTAATAAAAAATATCACAAAATTCTTCTACAGTAAGTCCCTCGGGAAGAGTGAAAGACGCGCACGTTCATTTTCAGAGCTCCTAGACCTTCCTATAAGAAGTTAGCCAAAAAGTAGCTTCGAAAAACGCTTAGGTTAAGTTTCAGAGTTGCTTCTAATGTACCAAAGCTGGACTTAGACATAATTTCACTCTCACAACATTATGGCTGGTTGGAGACAGTCCGAACCACAAGTACCGGGTCCATGGTTCTGGCCGTATACTGGGGGGACGGGGACGACTCCCATTAACCCCTGACTATACCGGGGATACGCTTATCACAATGCCTTTCTGGTCTGTGCTGAAGCAGGGCATTCTGGCAGCCAAGTGGCTTGACCTTTATTAGTGAGCCTGGTTACCCCCTCTCGGAACCACAGACTTAGAAATCGCCAGCTCATATACAGTGCATAAAATATATTTATATATATACACCCTTATACACCATTTTAATAAAAAATATCACAACATTCTTCTAAGTCCCTCGGGAAGAGTGAAAGACGCGCACGTTCATTTTCAGAGCTCCTAGACCTTCCTATAAGAAGTTAGCCAAAAAGTAGCTTCGAAAAACGCTTAGGTTAAGTTTCAGAGTTGCTTCTAATGTACCAAAGCTGGACTTAGACATAATTTCACTCTCACAACATTATGGCTGGTTGGAGACAGTCCGAACCACAAGTACCGGGTCCATGGTTCTGGCCGTATACTGGGGGGACGGGGACGACTCCCATTAACCCCTGACTATACCGGGGATACGCTTATCACAATGCCTTTCTGGTCTGTGCTGAAGCAGGGCATTCTGGCAGCCAAGTGGCTTGACCTTTATTAGTGAGCCTGGTTACCCCCTCTCGGAGCCACAGACTTAGAAATCGCCAGCTCATATACAGTGCATAAAATATATTTATATATATACACCCTTATACACCATTTTAATAAAAAATATCACAAAATTCTTCTAAGTCCCTCGGGAAGAGTGAAAGACGCGCACGTTCATTTTCAGAGCTCCTAGACCTTCCTATAAGAAGTTAGCCAAAAAGTAGCTTCGAAAAACGCTTAGGTTAAGTTTCAGAGTTGCTTCTAATGTACCAAAGCTGGACTTAGACATAATTTCACTCTCACAACATTATGGCTGGTTGGAGCCAGTCCGAACCACAAGTACCGGGTCCATGGTTCTGGCCGTATACTGGGGGGACGGGGACGACTCCCATTAACCCCTGACTATACCGGGGATACGCTTATCACAATGCCTTTCTGGTCTGTGCTGAAGCAGGGCATTCTGGCAGCCAAGTGGCTTGACCTTTATTAGTGAGCCTGGTTACCCCCTCTCGGAACCACAGACTTAGAAATCGCCAGCTCATATACAGTGCATAAAATATATTTATATATATACCCTTATACACCATTTTAATAAAAAATATCACAAAATTCTTCTAAGTCCCTCGGGAAGAGTGAAAGACGCGCACGTTCATTTTCAGAGCTCCTAGACCTTCCTATAAGAAGTTAGCCAAAAAGTAGCTTCGAAAAACGCTTAGGTTAAGTTTCAGAGTTGCTTCTAATGTACCAAAGCTGGACTTAGACATAATTTCACTCTCACAACATTATGGCTGGTTGGAGACAGTCCGAACCACAAGTACCGGGTCCATGGTTCTGGCCGTATACTGGGGGGACGGGGACGACTCCCATTAACCCCTGACTATACCGGGGATACGCTTATCACAATGCCTTTCTGGTCTGTGCTGAAGCAGGGCATTCTGGCAGCCAAGTGGCTTGACCTTTATTAGTGAGCCTGGTTACCCCCTCTCGGAGCCACAGACTTAGAAATCGCCAGCTCATATACAGTGCATAAAATATATTTATATATATACACCCTTATACACCATTTTAATAAAAAATATCACAAAATTCTTCTAAGTCCCTCGGGAAGAGTGAAAGACGCGCACGTTCATTTTCAGAGCTCCTAGACCTTCCTATAAGAAGTTAGCCAAAAAGTAGCTTCGAAAAACGCTTAGGTTAAGTTTCAGAGTTGCTTCTAATGTACCAAAGCTGGACTTAGACATAATTTCACTCTCACAACATTATGGCTGGTTGGAGCCAGTCCGAACCACAACTACCGGGTCCATGGTTCTGGCCGTATACTGGGGGGACGGGGACGACTCCCATTAACCCCTGACTATACCGGGGATACGCTTATCACAATGCCTTTCTGGTCTGTGCTGAAGCAGGGCATTCTGGCAGCCAAGTGGCTTGACCTTTATTAGTGAGCCTGGTTACCCCCTCTCGGAACCACAGACTTAGAAATCGCCAGCTCATATACAGTGCATAAAATATATTTATATATATACCCTTATACACCATTTTAATAAAAAATATCACAAAATTCTTCTAAGTCCCTCGGGAAGAGTGAAAGACGCGCACGTTCATTTTCAGAGCTCCTAGACCTTCCTATAAGAAGTTAGCCAAAAAGTAGCTTCGAAAAACGCTTAGGTTAAGTTTCAGAGTTGCTTCTAATGTACCAAAGCTGGACTTAGACATAATTTCACTCTCACAACATTATGGCTGGTTGGAGACAGTCCGAACCACAAGTACCGGGTCCATGGTTCTGGCCGTATACTGGGGGGACGGGGACGACTCCCATTAACCCCTGACTATACCGGGGATACGCTTATCACAATGCCTTTCTGGTCTGTGCTGAAGCAGGGCATTCTGGCAGCCAAGTGGCTTGACCTTTATTAGTGAGCCTGGTTACCCCCTCTCGGAACCACAGACTTAGAAATCGCCAGCTCATATACAGTGCATAAAATATATTTATATATATACACCCTTATACACCATTTTAATAAAAAATATCACAAAATTCTTCTAAGTCCCTCGGGAAGAGTGAAAGACGCGCACGTTCATTTTCAGAGCTCCTAGACCTTCCTATAAGAAGTTAGCCAAAAAGTAGCTTCGAAAAACGCTTAGGTTAAGTTTCAGAGTTGCTTCTAATGTACCAAAGCTGGACTTAGACATAATTTCACTCTCACAACATTATGGCTGGTTGGAGACAGTCCGAACCACAAGTACCGGGTCCATGGTTCTGGCCGTATACTGGGGGGACGGGGACGACTCCCATTAACCCCTGACTATACCGGGGATACGCTTATCACAATGCCTTTCTGGTCTGTGCTGAAGCAGGGCATTCTGGCAGCCAAGTGGCTTGACCTTTATTAGTGAGCCTGGTTACCCCCTCTCGGAGCCACAGACTTAGAAATCGCCAGCTCATATACAGTGCATAAAATATATTTATATATATACACCCTTATACACCATTTTAATAAAAAATATCACAAAATTCTTCTAAGTCCCTCGGGAAGAGTGAAAGACGCGCACGTTCATTTTCAGAGCTCCTAGACCTTCCTATAAGAAGTTAGCCAAAAAGTAGCTTCGAAAAACGCTTAGGTTAAGTTTCAGAGTTGCTTCTAATGTACCAAAGCTGGACTTAGACATAATTTCACTCTCACAACATTATGGCTGGTTGGAGCCAGTCCGAACCACAACTACCGGGTCCATGGTTCTGGCCGTATACTGGGGGGACGGGGACGACTCCCATTAACCCCTGACTATACCGGGGATACGCTTATCACAATGCCTTTCTGGTCTGTGCTGAAGCAGGGCATTCTGTCAGCCAAGTGGCTTGACCTTTATTAGTGAGCCTGGTTACCCCCTCTCGGAACCACAGACTTAGAAATCGCCAGCTCATATACAGTGCATAAAATATATTTATATATATACCCTTATACACCATTTTAATAAAAAATATCACAAAATTCTTCTAAGTCCCTCGGGAAGAGTGAAAGACGCGCACGTTCATTTTCAGAGCTCCTAGACCTTCCTATAAGAAGTTAGCCAAAAAGTAGCTTCGAAAAACGCTTAGGTTAAGTTTCAGAGTTGCTTCTAATGTACCAAAGCTGGACTTAGACATAATTTCACTCTCACAACATTATGGCTGGTTGGAGACAGTCCGAACCACAAGTACCGGGTCCATGGTTCTGGCCGTATACTGGGGGGACGGGGACGACTCCCATTAACCCCTGACTATACCGGGGATACGCTTATCACAATGCCTTTCTGGTCTGTGCTGAAGCAGGGCATTCTGGCAGCCAAGTGGCTTGACCTTTATTAGTGAGCCTGGTTACCCCCTCTCGGAACCACAGACTTAGAAATCGCCAGCTCATATACAGTGCATAAAATATATTTATATATATACACCCTTATACACCATTTTAATAAAAAATATCACAAAATTCTTCTAAGTCCCTCGGGAAGAGTGAAAGACGCGCACGTTCATTTTCAGAGCTCCTAGACCTTCCTATAAGAAGTTAGCCAAAAAGTAGCTTCGAAAAACGCTTAGGTTAAGTTTCAGAGTTGCTTCTAATGTACCAAAGCTGGACTTAGACATAATTTCACTCTCACAACATTATGGCTGGTTGGAGACAGTCCGAACCACAAGTACCGGGTCCATGGTTCTGGCCGTATACTGGGGGGACGGGGACGACTCCCATTAACCCCTGACTATACCGGGGATACGCTTATCACAATGCCTTTCTGGTCTGTGCTGAAGCAGGGCATTCTGGCAGCCAAGTGGCTTGACCTTTATTAGTGAGCCTGGTTACCCCCTCTCGGAGCCACAGACTTAGAAATCGCCAGCTCATATACAGTGCATAAAATATATTTATATATATACACCCTTATACACCATTTTAATAAAAAATATCACAAAATTCTTCTAAGTCCCTCGGGAAGAGTGAAAGACGCGCACGTTCATTTTCAGAGCTCCTAGACCTTCCTATAAGAAGTTAGCCAAAAAGTAGCTTCGAAAAACGCTTAGGTTAAGTTTCAGAGTTGCTTCTAATGTACCAAAGCTGGACTTAGACATAATTTCACTCTCACAACATTATGGCTGGTTGGAGCCAGTCCGAACCACAACTACCGGGTCCATGGTTCTGGCCGTATACTGGGGGGACGGGGACGACTCCCATTAACCCCTGACTATACCGGGGATACGCTTATCACAATGCCTTTCTGGTCTGTGCTGAAGCAGGGCATTCTGGCAGCCAAGTGGCTTGACCTTTATTAGTGAGCCTGGTTACCCCCTCTCGGAACCACAGACTTAGAAATCGCCAGCTCATATACAGTGCATAAAATATATTTATATATATACCCTTATACACCATTTTAATAAAAAATATCACAAAATTCTTCTAAGTCCCTCGGGAAGAGTGAAAGACGCGCACGTTCATTTTCAGAGCTCCTAGACCTTCCTATAAGAAGTTAGCCAAAAAGTAGCTTCGAAAAACGCTTAGGTTAAGTTTCAGAGTTGCTTCTAATGTACCAAAGCTGGACTTAGACATAATTTCACTCTCACAACATTATGGCTGGTTGGAGACAGTCCGAACCACAAGTACCGGGTCCATGGTTCTGGCCGTATACTGGGGGGACGGGGACGACTCCCATTAACCCCTGACTATACCGGGGATACGCTTATCACAATGCCTTTCTGGTCTGTGCTGAAGCAGGGCATTCTGGCAGCCAAGTGGCTTGACCTTTATTAGTGAGCCTGGTTACCCCCTCTCGGAACCACAGACTTAGAAATCGCCAGCTCATATACAGTGCATAAAATATATTTATATATATACACCCTTATACACCATTTTAATAAAAAATATCACAAAATTCTTCTAAGTCCCTCGGGAAGAGTGAAAGACGCGCACGTTCATTTTCAGAGCTCCTAGACCTTCCTATAAGAAGTTAGCCAAAAAGTAGCTTCGAAAAACGCTTAGGTTAAGTTTCAGAGTTGCTTCTAATGTACCAAAGCTGGACTTAGACATAATTTCACTCTCACAACATTATGGCTGGTTGGAGACAGTCCGAACCACAAGTACCGGGTCCATGGTTCTGGCCGTATACTGGGGGGACGGGGACGACTCCCATTAACCCCTGACTATACCGGGGATACGCTTATCACAATGCCTTTCTGGTCTGTGCTGAAGCAGGGCATTCTGGCAGCCAAGTGGCTTGACCTTTATTAGTGAGCCTGGTTACCCCCTCTCGGAACCACAGACTTAGAAATCGCCAGCTCATATACAGTGCATAAAATATATTTATATATATACCCTTATACACCATTTTAATAAAAAATATCACAAAATTCTTCTAAGTCCCTCGGGAAGAGTGAAAGACGCGCACGTTCATTTTCAGAGCTCCTAGACCTTCCTATAAGAAGTTAGCCAAAAAGTAGCTTCGAAAAACGCTTAGGTTAAGTTTCAGAGTTGCTTCTAATGTACCAAAGCTGGACTTAGACATAATTTCACTCTCACAACATTATGGCTGGTTGGAGACAGTCCGAACCACAAGTACCGGGTCCATGGTTCTGGCCGTATACTGGGGGGACGGGGACGACTCCCATTAACCCCTGACTATACCGGGGATACGCTTATCACAATGCCTTTCTGGTCTGTGCTGAAGCAGGGCATTCTGGCAGCCAAGTGGCTTGACCTTTATTAGTGAGCCTGGTTACCCCCTCTCGGAACCACAGACTTAGAAATCGCCAGCTCATATACAGTGCATAAAATATATTTATATATATACCCTTATACACCATTTTAATAAAAAAGATCACAAAATTCTTCTAAGTCCCTCGGGAAGAGTGAAAGACGCGCACGTTCATTTTCAGAGCTCCTAGACCTTCCTATAAGAAGTTAGCCAAAAAGTAGCTTCGAAAAACGCTTAGGTTAAGTTTCAGAGTTGCTTCTAATGTACCAAAGCTGGACTTAGACATAATTTCACTCTCACAACATTATGGCTGGTTGGAGACAGTCCGAACCACAAGTACCGGGTCCATGGTTCTGGCCGTATACTGGGGGGACGGGGACGACTCCCATTAACCCCTGACTATACCGGGGATACGCTTATCACAATGCCTTTCTGGTTTGTGCTGAAGCAGGGCATTCTGGCAGCCAAGTGGCTTGACCTTTATTAGTGAGCCTGGTTACCCCCTCTCGGAACCACAGACTTAGAAATCGCCAGCTCATATACAGTGCATAAAATATATTTATATATATACCCTTATACACCATTTTAATAAAAAATATCACAAAATTCTTCTAAGTCCCTCGGGAAGAGTGAAAGACGCGCACGTTCATTTTCAGAGCTCCTAGACCTTCCTATAAGAAGTTAGCCAAAAAGTAGCTTCGAAAAACGCTTAGGTTAAGTTTCAGAGTTGCTTCTAATGTACCAAAGCTGGACTTAGACATAATTTCACTCTCACAACATTATGGCTGGTTGGAGCCAGTCCGAACCACAAGTACCGGGTCCATGGTTCTGGCCGTATACTGGGGGGACGGGGACGACTCCCATTAACCCCTGACTATACCGGGGATACGCTTATCACAATGCCTTTCTGGTCTGTGCTGAAGCAGGGCATTCTGGCAGCCAAGTGGCTTGACCTTTATTAGTGAGCCTGGTTACCCCCTCTCGGAACCACAGACTTAGAAATCGCCAGCTCATATACAGTGCATAAAATATATTTATATATATACCCTTATACACCATTTTAATAAAAAATATCACAAAATTCTTCTAAGTCCCTCGGGAAGAGTGAAAGACGCGCACGTTCATTTTCAGAGCTCCTAGACCTTCCTATAAGAAGTTAGCCAAAAAGTAGCTTCGAAAAACGCTTAGGTTAAGTTTCAGAGTTGCTTCTAATGTACCAAAGCTGGACTTAGACATAATTTCACTCTCACAACATTATGGCTGGTTGGAGCCAGTCCGAACCACAAGTACCGGGTCCATGGTTCTGGCCGTATACTGGGGGGACGGGGACGACTCCCATTAACCCCTGACTATACCGGGGATACGCTTATCACAATGCCTTTCTGGTCTGTGCTGAAGCAGGGCATTCTGGCAGCCAAGTGGCTTGACCTTTATTAGTGAGCCTGGTTACCCCCTCTCGGAACCACAGACTTAGAAATCGCCAGCTCATATACAGTGCATAAAATATATTTATATATATATACCCTTATACACCATTTTAATAAAAAATATCACAAAATTCTTCTAAGTCCCTCGGGAAGAGTGAAAGACGCGCACGTTCATTTTCAGAGCTCCTAGACCTTCCTATAAGAAGTTAGCCAAAAAGTAGCTTCGAAAAACGCTTAGGTTAAGTTTCAGAGTTGCTTCTAATGTACCAAAGCTGGACTTAGACATAATTTCACTCTCACAACATTATGGCTGGTTGGAGACAGTCCGAACCACAAGTACCGGGTCCATGGTTCTGGCCGTATACTGGGGGGACGGGGACGACTCCCATTAACCCCTGACTATACCGGGGATACGCTTATCACAATGCCTTTCTGGTCTGTGCTGAAGCAGGGCATTCTGGCAGCCAAGTGGCTTGACCTTTATTAGTGAGCCTGGTTACCCCCTCTCGGAACCACAGACTTAGAAATCGCCAGCTCATATACAGTGCATAAAATATATTTATATATATACCCTTATACACCATTTTAATAAAAAATATCACAAAATTCTTCTAAGTCCCTCGGGAAGAGTGAAAGACGCGCACGTTCATTTTCAGAGCTCCTAGACCTTCCTATAAGAAGTTAGCCAAAAAGTAGCTTCGAAAAACGCTTAGGTTAAGTTTCAGAGTTGCTTCTAATGTACCAAAGCTGGACTTAGACATAATTTCACTCTCACAACATTATGGCTGGTTGGAGACAGTCCGAACCACAAGTACCGGGTCCATGGTTCTGGCCGTATACTGGGGGGACGGGGACGACTCCCATTAACCCCTGACTATACCGGGGATACGCTTATCACAATGCCTTTCTGGTCTGTGCTGAAGCAGGGCATTCTGGCAGCCAAGTGGCTTGACCTTTATTAGTGAGCCTGGTTACCCCCTCTCGGAACCACAGACTTAGAAATCGCCAGCTCATATACAGTGCATAAAATATATTTATATATATACCCTTATACACCATTTTAATAAAAAAGATCACAAAATTCTTCTAAGTCCCTCGGGAAGAGTGAAAGACGCGCACGTTCATTTTCAGAGCTCCTAGACCTTCCTATAAGAAGTTAGCCAAAAAGTAGCTTCGAAAAACGCTTAGGTTAAGTTTCAGAGTTGCTTCTAATGTACCAAAGCTGGACTTAGACATAATTTCACTCTCACAACATTATGGCTGGTTGGAGACAGTCCGAACCACAAGTACCGGGTCCATGGTTCTTGCCGTATACTGGGGGGACGGGGACGACTCCCATTAACCCCTGACTATACCGGGGATACGCTTATCACAATGCCTTTCTGGTCTGTGCTGAAGCAGGGCATTCTGGCAGCCAAGTGGCTTGACCTTTATTAGTGAGCCTGGTTACCCCCTCTCGGAACCACAGACTTAGAAATCGCCAGCTCATATACAGTGCATAAAATATATTTATATATATACCCTTATACACCATTTTAATAAAAAATATCACAAAATTCTTCTAAGTCCCTCGGGAAGAGTGAAAGACGCGCACGTTCATTTTCAGAGCTCCTAGACCTTCCTATAAGAAGTTAGCCAAAAAGTAGCTTCGAAAAACGCTTAGGTTAAGTTTCAGAGTTGCTTCTAATGTACCAAAGCTGGACTTAGACATAATTTCACTCTCACAACATTATGGCTGGTTGGAGACAGTCCGAACCACAAGTACCGGGTCCATGGTTCTGGCCGTATACTGGGGGGACGGGGACGACTCCCATTAACCCCTGACTATACCGGGGATACGCTTATCACAATGCCTTTCTGGTCTGTGCTGAAGCAGGGCATTCTGGCAGCCAAGTGGCTTGACCTTTATTAGTGAGCCTGGTTACCCCCTCTCGGAACCACAGACTTAGAAATCGCCAGCTCATATACAGTGCATAAAATATATTTATATATATACCCTTATACACCATTTTAATAAAAAAGATCACAAAATTCTTCTAAGTCCCTCGGGAAGAGTGAAAGACGCGCACGTTCATATTCAGAGCTCCTAGACCTTCCTATAAGAAGTTAGCCAAAAAGTAGCTTCGAAAAACGCTTAGGTTAAGTTTCAGAGTTGCTTCTAATGTACCAAAGCTGGACTTAGACATAATTTCACTCTCACAACATTATGGCTGGTTGGAGACAGTCCGAACCACAAGTACCGGGTCCATGGTTCTGGCCGTATACTGGGGGGACGGGGACGACTCCCATTAACCCCTGACTATACTGGGGATACGCTTATCACAATGCCTTTCTGGTCTGTGCTGAAGCAGGGCATTCTGGCAGCCAAGTGGCTTGACCTTTATTAGTGAGCCTGGTTACCCCCTCTCGGAGCCACAGACTTAGAAATCGCCAGCTCATATACAGTGCATAAAATATATTTATATATATACACCCTTATACACCATTTTAATAAAAAATATCACAAAATTCTTCTAAGTCCCTCGGGAAGAGTGAAAGACGCGCACGTTCATTTTCAGAGCTCCTAGACCTTCCTATAAGAAGTTAGCTAAAAAGTAGCTTCGAAAAACGCTTAGGTTAAGTTTCAGAGTTGCTTCTAATGTACCAAAGCTGGACTTAGACATAATTTCACTCTCACAACATTATGGCTGGTTGGAGACAGTCCGAACCACAAGTACCGGGTCCATGGTTCTGGCCGTATACTGGGGGGACGGGGACGACTCCCATTAACCCCTGACTATACCGGGGATACGCTTATCACAATGCCTTTCTGGTCTGTGCTGAAGCAGGGCATTCTGGCAGCCAAGTGGCTTGACTTCTATTAGTGAGCCTGGTTACCCCCTCTCGGAACCACAGACTTAGAAATCGCCAGCTCATATACAGTGCATAAAATATATTTATATATATACCCTTATACACCATTTTAATAAAAAATATCACAAAATTCTTCTAAGTCCCTCGGGAAGAGTGAAAGACGCGCACGTTCATTTTCAGAGCTCCTAGACCTTCCTATAAGAAGTTAGCCAAAAAGTAGCTACGAAAAACGCTTAGGTTAAGTTTCAGAGTTGCTTCTAATGTACCAAAGCTGGACTTAGACATAATTTCACTCTAACAACATTATGGCTGGTTGGAGACAGTCCGAACCACAAGTACCGGGTCCATGGTTCTGGCCGTATACTGGGGGGACGGGGACGACTCCCATTAACCCCTGACTATACCGGGGATACGCTTATCACAATGCCTTTCTGGTCTGTGCTGAAGCAGGGCATTCTGGCAGCCAAGTGGCTTGACCTTTATTAGTGAGCCTGGTTACCCCCTCTCGGAACCACAGACTTAGAAATCGCCAGCTCATATACAGTGCATAAAATATATTTATATATATACACCCTTATACACCATTTTAATAAAAAATATCACAAAATTCTTCTAAGTCCCTCGGGAAGAGTGAAAGACGCGCACGTTCATTTTCAGAGCTCCTAGACCTTCCTATAAGAAGTTAGCCAAAAAGTAGCTTCGAAAAACGCTTAGGTTAAGTTTCAGAGTTGCTTCTAATGTACCAAAGCTGGACTTAGACATAATTTCACTCTCACAACATTATGGCTGGTTGGAGACAGTCCGAACCACAAGTACCGGGTCCATGGTTCTGGCCGTATACTGGGGGGACGGGGACGACTCCCATTAACCCCTGACTATACCGGGGATACGCTTATCACAATGCCTTTCTGGTCTGTGCTGAAGCAGGGCATTCTGGCAGCCAAGTGGCTTGACCTTTATTAGTGAGCCTGGTAACCCCCTCTCGGAGCCACAGACATAGAAATCGCCAGCTCATATACAGTGCATAAAATATATTTATATATATACACCCTTATACACCATTTTAATAAAAAATATCACAAAATTCTTCTAAGTCCCTCGGGAAGAGTGAAAGACGCGCACGTTCATTTTCAGAGCTCCTAGACCTTCCTATAAGAAGTTAGCCAAAAAGTAGCTTCGAAAAACGCTTAGGTTAAGTTTCAGAGTTGCTTCTAATGTACCAAAGCTGGACTTAGACATAATTTCACTCTCACAACATTATGGCTGGTTGGAGACAGTCCGAACCACAAGTACCGGGTCCATGGTTCTGGCCGTATACTGGGGGGACGGGGACGACTCCCATTAACCCCTGACTATACCGGGGATACGCTTATCACAATGCCTTTCTGGTCTGTGCTGAAGCAGGGCATTCTGGCAGCCAAGTGGCTTGACCTTTATTAGTGAGCCTGGTTACCCCCTCTCGGAACCACAGACTTAGAAATCGCCAGCTCATATACAGTGCATAAAATATATTTATATATATACCCTTATACACCATTTTAATAAAAAAGATCACAAAATTCTTCTAAGTCCCTCGGGAAGAGTGAAAGACGCGCACGTTCATTTTCAGAGCTCCTAGACCTTCCTATAAGAAGTTAGCCAAAAAGTAGCTTCGAAAAACGCTTAGGTTAAGTTTCAGAGTTGCTTCTAATGTACCAAAGCTGGACTTAGACATAATTTCACTCTCACAACATTATGGCTGGTTGGAGACAGTCCGAACCACAAGTACCGGGTCCATGGTTCTGGCCGTATACTGGGGGGACGGGGACGACTCCCATTAACCCCTGACTATACTGGGGATACGCTTATCACAATGCCTTTCTGGTCTGTGCTGAAGCAGGGCATTCTGGCAGCCAAGTGGCTTGACCTTTATTAGTGAGCCTGGTTACCCCCTCTCGGAGCCACAGACTTAGAAATCGCCAGCTCATATACAGTGCATAAAATATATTTATATATATACACCCTTATACACCATTTTAATAAAAAATATCACAAAATTCTTCTAAGTCCCTCGGGAAGAGTGAAAGACGCGCACGTTCATTTTCAGAGCTCCTAGACCTTCCTATAAGAAGTTAGCTAAAAAGTAGCTTCGAAAAACGCTTAGGTTAAGTTTCAGAGTTGCTTCTAATGTACCAAAGCTGGACTTAGACATAATTTCACTCTCACAACATTATGGCTGGTTGGAGACAGTCCGAACCACAAGTACCGGGTCCATGGTTCTGGCCGTATACTGGGGGGACGGGGACGACTCCCATTAACCCCTGACTATACCGGGGATACGCTTATCACAATGCCTTTCTGGTCTGTGCTGAAGCAGGGCATTCTGGCAGCCAAGTGGCTTGACCTTTATTAGTGAGCCTGGTTACCCCCTCTCGGAGCCACAGACTTAGAAATCGCCAGCTCATATACAGTGCATAAAATATATTTATATATATACACCCTTCTACACCATTTTAATAAAAAATATCACAAAATTCTTCTAAGTCCCTCGGGAAGAGTGAAAGACGCGCACGTTCATTTTCAGAGCTCCTAGACCTTCCTATAAGAAGTTAGCCAAAAAGTAGCTTCGAAAAACGCTTAGGTTAAGTTTCAGAGTTGCTTCTAATGTACCAAAGCTGGACTTAGACATAATTTCACTCTCACAACATTATGGCTGGTTGGAGACAGTCCGAACCACAAGTACCGGGTCCATGGTTCTGGCCGTATACTGGGGGGACGGGGACGACTCCCATTAACCCCTGACTATACCGGGGATACGCTTATCACAATGCCTTTCTGGTCTGTGCTGAAGCAGGGCATTCTGGCAGCCAAGTGGCTTGACTTTTATTAGTGAGCCTGGTTACCCCCTCTCGGAACCACAGACTTAGAAATCGCCAGCTCATATACAGTGCATAAAATATATTTTTATATATACCCTTATACACCATTTTAATAAAAAATATCACAAAATTCTTCTAAGTCCCTCGGGAAGAGTGAAAGACGCGCACGTTCATTTTCAGAGCTCCTAGACCTTCCTATAAGAAGTTAGCCAAAAAGTAGCTTCGAAAAACGCTTAGGTTAAGTTTCAGAGTTGCTTCTAATGTACCAAAGCTGGACTTAGACATAATTTCACTCTCACAACATTATGGCTGGTTGGAGACAGTCCGAACCACAAGTACCGGGTCCATGGTTCTGGCCGTATACTGGGGGGACGGGGACGACTCCCATTAACCCCTGACTATACCGGGGATACGCTTATCACAATGCCTTTCTGGTCTGTGCTGAAGCAGGGCATTCTGGCAGCCAAGTGGCTTGACCTTTATTAGTGAGCCTGGTTACCCCCTCTCGGAACCACAGACTTAGAAATCGCCAGCTCATATACAGTGCATAAAATATATTTATATATATACACCCTTATACACCATTTTAATAAAAAATATCACAAAATTCTTCTAAGTCCCTCGGGAAGAGTGAAAGACGCGCACGTTCATTTTCAGAGCTCCTAGACCTTCCTATAAGAAGTTAGCCAAAAAGTAGCTTCGAAAAACGCTTAGGTTAAGTTTCAGAGTTGCTTCTAATGTACCAAAGCTGGACTTAGACATAATTTCACTCTCACAACATTATGGCTGGTTGGAGACAGTCCGAACCACAAGTACCGGGTCCATGGTTCTGGCCGTATACTGGGGGGACGGGGACGACTCCCATTAACCCCTGACTATACCGGGGATACGCTTATCACAATGCCTTTCTGGTCTGTGCTGAAGCAGGGCATTCTGGCAGCCAAGTGGCTTGACCTTTATTAGTGAGCCTGGTTACCCCCTCTCGGAGCCACAGACTTAGAAATCGCCAGCTCATATACAGTGCATAAAATATATTTATATATATACACCCTTATACACCATTTTAATAAAAAATATCACAAAATTCTTCTAAGTCCCTCGGGAAGAGTGAAAGACGCGCACGTTCATTTTCAGAGCTCCTAGACCTTCCTATAAGAAGTTAGCCAAAAAGTAGCTTCGAAAAACGCTTAGGTTAAGTTTCAGAGTTGCTTCTAATGTACCAAAGCTGGACTTAGACATAATTTCACTCTCACAACATTATGGCTGGTTGGAGCCAGTCCGAACCACAAGTACCGGGTCCATGGTTCTGGCCGTATACTGGGGGGACGGGGACGACTCCCATTAACCCCTGACTATACCGGGGATACGCTTATCACAATGCCTTTCTGGTCTGTGCTGAAGCAGGGCATTCTGGCAGCCAAGTGGCTTGACCTTTATTAGTGAGCCTGGTTACCCCCTCTCGGAACCACAGACTTAGAAATCGCCAGCTCATATACAGTGCATAAAATATATTTATATATATACCCTTATACACCATTTTAATAAAAAATATCACAAAATTCTTCTAAGTCCCTCGGGAAGAGTGAAAGACGCGCACGTTCATTTTCAGAGCTCCTAGACCTTCCTATAAGAAGTTAGCCAAAACGTAGCTTCGAAAAACGCTTAGGTTAAGTTTCAGAGTTGATTCTAATGTACCAAAGCTGGACTTAGACATAATTTCACTCTCACAACATTATGGCTGGTTGGAGACAGTCCGAACCACAAGTACCGGGTCCATGGTTCTGGCCGTATACTGGGGGGACGGGGACGACTCCCATTAACCCCTGACTATACCGGGGATACGCTTATCACAATGCCTTTCTGGTCTGTGCTGAAGCAGGGCATTCTGGCAGCCAAGTGGCTTGACCTTTATTAGTGAGCCTGGTTACCCCCTCTCGGAACCACAGACTTAGAAATCGCCAGCTCATATACAGTGCATAAAATATATTTATATATATACCCTTATACACCATTTTAATAAAAAATATCACAAAATTCTTCTAAGTCCCTCGGGAAGAGTGAAAGACGCGCACGTTCATTTTCAGCGCTCCTAGACCTTCCTATAAGAAGTTAGCCAAAAAGTAGCTTCGAAAAACGCTTAGGTTAAGTTTCAGAGTTGCTTCTAATGTACCAAAGCTGGACTTAGACATAATTTCACTCTCACAACATTATGGCTGGTTGGAGACAGTCCGAACCACAAGTACCGGGTCCATGGTTCTGGCCGTATACTGGGGGGACGGGGACGACTCCCATTAACCCCTGACTATACCGGGGATACGCTTATCACAATGCCTTTCTGGTCTGTGCTGAAGCAGGGCATTCTGGCAGCCAAGTGGCTTGACCTTTATTAGTGAGCCTGGTTACCCCCTCTCGGAACCACAGACTTAGAAATCGCCAGCTCATATACAGTGCATAAAATATATTTATATATATACCCTTATACACCATTTTAATAAAAAATATCACAAAATTCTTCTACTGTAAGTCCCTCGGGAAGAGTGAAAGACGCGCACGTTAATTTTCAGAGCTTCTAGACCTTCCTATAAGAAGTTAGCCAAAAAGTAGCTTCGAAAAACGCTTAGGTTAAGTTTCAGAGTTGCTTCTAATGTACCAAAGCTGGACTTAGACATAATTTCACTCTCACAACATTATGGCTGGTTGGAGACAGTCCGAACCACAAGTACCGGGTCCATGGTTCTGGCCGTATACTGGGGGGACGGGGACGACTCCCATTAACCCCTGACTATACCGGGGATACGCTTATCACAATGCCTTTCTGGTCTGTGCTGAAGCAGGGCATTCTGGCAGCCAAGTGGCTTGACCTTTATTAGTGAGCCTGGTTACCCCCTCTCGGAACCACAGACTTAGAAATCGCCAGCTCATATACAGTGCATAAAATATATTTATATATATACCCTTATACACCATTTTAATAAAAAATATCACAAAATTCTTCTAAGTCTCTCAGGAAGAGTGAAAGACGCGCACGTTCATTTTCAGAGCTCCTAGACCTTCCTATAAGAAGTTAGCCAAAAAGTAGCTTCGAAAAACGCTTAGGTAAAGTTTCAGAGTTGCTTCTAATGTACCAAAGCTGGACTTAGACATAATTTCACTCTCACAACATTATGGCTGGTTGGAGACAGTCCGAACCACAAGTACCGGGTCCATGGTTCTGGCCGTATACTGGGGTGACGGGGACGCGTCCCATTAACCCCTGACTATACCGGGGATACGCTTATCACAATGCCTTTCTGGTCTGTGCTGAAGCAGGGCATTCTGGCAGCCAAGTGGCTTGACCTTTATTAGTGAGCCTGGTTACCCCCTCTCGGAACCACAGACTTAGAAATCGCCAGCTCATATACAGTGCATAAAATATATTTATATATATACCCTTATACACCATTTTAATAAAAAATATCACAAAATTCTTCTAAGTCCCTCGGGAAGAGTGAAAGACGCGCACGTTCATTTTCAGAGCTCCTAGACCTTCCTATAAGAAGTTAGCCAAAAAGTAGCTTCGAAAAACGCTTAGGTTAAGTTTCAGAGTTGCTTCTAATGTACCAAAGCTGGACTTAGACATAATTTCACTCTCACAACATTATGGCTGGTTGGAGACAGTCCGAACCACAAGTACCGGGTCCATGGTTCTGGCCGTATACTGGGGGGACGGGGACGACTCCCATTAACCCCTGACTATACCGGGGATACGCTTATCACAATGCCTTTCTGGTCTGTGCTGAAGCAGGGCATTCTGGCAGCCAAGTGGCTTGACCTTTATTAGTGAGCCTGGTTACCCCCTCTCGGAACCACAGACTTAGAAATCGCCAGCTCATATACAGTGCATAAAATATATTTATATATATACCCTTATACACCATTTTAATAAAAAATATCACAAAATTCTTCTAAGTCTCTCAGGAAGAGTGAAAGACGCGCACGTTCATTTTCAGAGCTCCTAGACCTTCCTATAAGAAGTTAGCCAAAAAGTAGCTTCGAAAAACGCTTAGGTTAAGTTTCAGAGTTGCTTCTAATGTACCAAAGCTGGACTTAGACATAATTTCACTCTCACAACATTATGGCTGGTTGGAGACAGTCCGAACCACAAGTACCGGGTCCATGGTTCTGGCCGTATACTGGGGTGACGGGGACGACTCCCATTAACCCCTGACTATACCGGGGATACGCTTATCACAATGCCTTTCTGGTCTGTGCTGAAGCAGGGCATTCTGGCAGCCAAGTGGCTTGACCTTTATTAGTGAGCCTGGTTACCCCCTCTCGGAACCACAGACTTAGAAATCGCCAGCTCATATACAGTGCATAAAATATATTTATATATATACCCTTATACACCATTTTAATAAAAAATATCACAAAATTCTTCTAAGTCCCTCGGGAAGAGTGAAAGACGCGCACGTTCATTTTCAGAGCTCCTAGACCTTCCTATAAGAAGTTAGCCAAAAAGTAGCTTCGAAAAACGCTTAGGTTAAGTTTCAGAGTTGCTTCTAATGTACCAAAGCTGGACTTAGACATAATTTCACTCTCACAACATTATGGCTGGTTGGAGACAGTCCGAACCACAAGTACCGGGTCCATGGTTCTGGCCGTATACTGGGGGGACGGGGACGACTCCCATTAACCCCTGACTATACCGGGGATACGCTTATCACAATGCCTTTCTGGTCTGTGTTGAAGCAGGGCATTCTGGCAGCCAAGTGGCTTGACCTTTATTAGTGAGCCTGGTTACCCCCTCTCGGAACCACAGACTTAGAAATCGCCAGCTCATATACAGTGCATAAAATATATTTATATATATACCCTTATACACCATTTTAATAAAAAATATCACAAAATTCTTCTAAGTCTCTCAGGAAGAGTGAAAGACGCGCACGTTCATTTTCAGAGCTCCTAGACCTTCCTATAAGAAGTTAGCCAAAAAGTAGCTTCGAAAAACGCTTAGGTTAAGTTTCAGAGTTGCTTCTAATGTACCAAAGCTGGACTTAGACATAATTTCACTCTCACAACATTATGGCTGGTTGGAGACAGTCCGAACCACAAGTACCGGGTCCATGGTTCTGGCCGTATACTGGGGTGACGGGGACGACTCCCATTAACCCCTGACAATACCGGGGATACGCTTATCACAATGCCTTTCTGGTCTGTGCTGAAGGAGGGCATTCTGGCAGCCAAGTGGCTTGACCTTTATTAGTGAGCCTGGTTACCCCCTCTCGGAACCACAGACTTAGAAATCGCCAGCTCATATACAGTGCATAAAATATATTTATATATATACCCTTATACACCATTTTAATAAAAAATATCACAAAATTCTTCTAATTCTCTCAGGAAGAGTGAAAGACGCGCACGTTCATTTTCAGAGCTCCTAGACCTTCCTATAAGAAGTTAGCCAAAAAGTAGCTTCGAAAAACGCTTAGGTTAAGTTTCAGAGTTGCTTCTAATGTACCAAAGCTGGACTTAGACATAATTTCACTCTCACAACATTATGGCTGGTTGGAGACAGTCCGAACCACAAGTACCGGGTCCATGGTTCTGGCCGTATACTGGGGTGACGGGGACGACTCCCATTAACCCCTGACTATACCGGGGATACGCTTATCACAATGCCTTTCTGGTCTGTGCTGAAGCAGGGCATTCTGGCAGCCAAGTGGCTTGACCTTTATTAGTGAGCCTGGTTACCCCCTCTCGGAACCACAGACTTAGAAATCGCCAGCTCATATACAGTGCATAAAATATATTTATATATATACCCTTATACACCATTTTAATTTAAAATATCACAAAATTCTTCTAAGTCCCTTGGGAAGAGTGAAAGACGCGCACGTTCATTTTCAGAGGTCCTAGACCTTCCTATAAGAAGTTAGCCAAAAAGTAGCTTCGAAAAACGCTTAGGTTAAGTTTCAGAGTTGCTTCTAATGTACCAAAGCTGGACTTAGACATAATTTCACTCTCACAACATTATGGCTGGTTGGAGACAGTCCGAACCACAAGTACCGGGTCCATGGTTCTGGCCGTATACTGGGGGGACGGGGACGACTCCCATTAACCCCTGACTATACCGGGGATACGCTTATCACAATGCCTTTCTGGTCTGTGCTGAAGCAGGGCATTCTGGCAGCCAAGTGGCTTGACCTTTATTAGTGAGCCTGGTTACCCCCTCTCGGAACCACAGACTTAGAAATCGCCAGCTCATATACAGTGCATAAAATATATTTATATATATACCCTTATACACCATTTTAATAAAAAATATCACAAAATTCTTCTAAGTCCCTCGGGAAGAGTGAAAGACGCGCACGTTCATTTTCAGAGCTCCTAGACCTTCCTATAAGAAGTTAGCCAAAAAGTAGCTTCGAAAAACGCTTAGGTTAAGTTTCAGAGTTGCTTCTAATGTACCAAAGCTGGACTTAGACATAATTTCACTCTCACAACATTATGGCTGGTTGGAGACAGTCCGAACCACAAGTACCGGGTCCATGGTTCTGGCCGTATACTGGGGGGACGGGGACGACTCCCATTAACCCCTGACTATACCGGGGATACGCTTATCACAATGCCTTTCTGGTCTGTGCTGAAGCAGGGCATTCTGGCAGCCAAGTGGCTTGACCTTTATTAGTGAGCCTGGTTACCCCCTCTCGGAACCACAGACTTAGAAATCGCCAGCTCATATACAGTGCATAAAATATATTTATATATATACCCTTATACACCATTTTAATAAAAAATATCACAAAATTCTTCTAAGTCTCTCGGGAAGAGTGAAAGACGCGCACGTTCATTTTCAGAGCTCCTAGACCTTCCTATAAGAAGTTAGCCAAAAAGTAGCTTCGAAAAACGCTTAGGTTAAGTTTCAGAGTTGCTTCTAATGTACCAAAGCTGGACTTAGACATAATTTCACTCTCACAACATTATGGCTGGTTGGAGACAGTCCGAACCACAAGTACCGGGTCCATGGTTCTGGCCGTATACTGGGGGGACGGGGACGACTCCCATTAACCCCTGACTATACCGGG
This sequence comes from Ascaphus truei, assembly GCF_040206685.1. Taxonomy (NCBI): domain Eukaryota; kingdom Metazoa; phylum Chordata; class Amphibia; order Anura; family Ascaphidae; genus Ascaphus; species Ascaphus truei. The sequence continues at coordinate 106,524 of NW_027455176.1, forward strand.
GATACGCTTATCACAATGCCTTTCTGGTCTGTGCTGAAGCAGGGCATTCTGGCAGCCAAGTGGCTTGACCTTTATTAGTGAGCCTGGTTACCCCCTCTCGGAGCCACAGACTTAGAAATCGCCAGCTCATATACAGTGCATAAAATATATTTATATATATACACCCTTATACACCATTTTAATAAAAAATATCACAAAATTCTTCTAAGTCCCTCGGGAAGAGTGAAAGACGCGCACGTTCATTTTCAGAGCTCCTAGACCTTCCTATAAGAAGTTAGCCAAAAAGTAGCTTCGAAAAACGCTTAGGTTAAGTTTCAGAGTTGCTTCTAATGTACCAAAGCTGGACTTAGACATAATTTCACTCTCACAACATTATGGCTGGTTGGAGACAGTCCGAACCACAAGTACCGGGTCCATGGTTCTGGCCGTATACTGGGGTGACGGGGACGACTCCCATTAACCCCTGACTATACCGGGGATACGCTTATCACAATGCCTTTCTGGTCTGTGCTGAAGCAGGGCATTATGGCAGCCAAGTGGCTTGACCTTTATTAGTGAGCCTGGTTACCCCCTCTCGGAACCACAGACTTAGAAATCGCCAGCTCATATACAGTGCATAAAATATATTTATATATATACCCTTATACACCATTTTAATTTAAAATATCACAAAATTCTTCTAAGTCCCTTGGGAAGAGTGAAAGATTCGCACGTTCATTTTCAGAGGTCCTAGACCTTCCTATAAGAAGTTAGCCAAAAAGTAGCTTCGAAAAACGCTTAGGTTAAGTTTCAGAGTTGCTTCTAATGTACCAAAGCTGGACTTAGACATAATTTCACTCTCACAACATTATGGCTGGTTGGAGACAGTCCGAACCACAAGTACCGGGTCCATGGTTCTGGCCGTATACTGGGGGGACGGGGACGACTCCCATTAACCCCTGACTATACCGGGGATACGCTTATCACAATGCCTTTCTGGTCTGTGCTGAAGCAGGGCATTCTGGCAGCCAAGTGGCTTGACCTTTATTAGTGAGCCTGGTTACCCCCTCTCGGAACCACAGACTTAGAAATCGCCAGCTCATATACAGTGCATAAAATATATTTATATATATACCCTTATACACCATTTTAATAAAAAATATCACAAAATTCTTCTAAGTCCCTCGGGAAGAGTGAAAGACGCGCACGTTCATTTTCAGAGCTCCTAGACCTTCCTATAAGAAGTTAGCCAAAAAGTAGCTTCGAAAAACGCTTAGGTTAAGTTTCAGAGTTGCTTCTAATGTACCAAAGCTGGACTTAGACATAATTTCACTCTCACAACATTATGGCTGGTTGGAGACAGTCCGAACCACAAGTACCGGGTCCATGGTTCTGGCCGTATACTGGGGGGACGGGGACGACTCCCATTAACCCCTGACTATACCGGGGATACGCTTATCACAATGCCTTTCTGGTCTGTGCTGAAGCAGGGCATTCTGGCAGCCAAGTGGCTTGACCTTTATTAGTGAGCCTGGTTACCCCCTCTCGGAACCACAGACTTAGAAATCGCCAGCTCATATACAGTGCATAAAATATATTTATATATATACCCTTATACACCATTTTAATAAAAAATATCACAAAATTCTTCTAAGTCTCTCGGGAAGAGTGAAAGACGCGCACGTTCATTTTCAGAGCTCCTAGACCTTCCTATAAGAAGTTAGCCAAAAAGTAGCTTCGAAAAACGCTTAGGTTAAGTTTCAGAGTTGCTTCTAATGTACCAAAGCTGGACTTAGACATAATTTCACTCTCACAACATTATGGCTGGTTGGAGACAGTCCGAACCACAAGTACCGGGTCCATGGTTCTGGCCGTATACTGGGGGGACGGGGACGACTCCCATTAACCCCTGACTATACCGGGGATACGCTTATCACAATGCCTTTCTGGTCTGTGCTGAAGCAGGGCATTCTGGCAGCCAAGTGGCTTGACCTTTATTAGTGAGCCTGGTTACCCCCTCTCGGAGCCACAGACTTAGAAATCGCCAGCTCATATACAGTGCATAAAATATATTTTTATATATACACCCTTATACACCATTTTAATAAAAAATATCACAAAATTCTTCTAAGTCCCTCGGGAAGAGTGAAAGACGCGCACGTTCATTTTCAGAGCTCCTAGACCTTCCTATAAGAAGTTAGCCAAAAAGTAGCTTCGAAAAACGCTTAGGTTAAGTTTCAGAGTTGCTTCTAATGTACCAAAGCTGGACTTAGACATAATTTCACTCTCACAACATTATGGCTGGTTGGAGACAGTCCGAACCACAAGTACCGGGTCCATGGTTCTGGCCGTATACTGGGGTGACGGGGACGACTCCCATTAACCCCTGACTATACCGGGGATACGCTTATCACAATGCCTTTCTGGTCTGTGCTGAAGCAGGGCATTCTGGCAGCCAAGTGGCTTGACCTTTATTAGTGAGCCTGGTTACCCCCTCTCGGAACCACAGACTTAGAAATCGCCAGCTCATATACAGTGCATAAAATATATTTATATATATACCCTTATACACCATTTTAATAAAAAATATCACAAAATTCTTCTAAGTCCCTTGGGAAGAGTGAAAGACGCGCACGTTCATTTTCAGAGCTCCTAGACCTTCCTATAAGAAGTTAGCCAAAAAGTAGCTTCGAAAAACGCTTAGGTTAAGTTTCAGAGTTGCTTCTAATGTACCAAAGCTGGACTTAGACATAATTTCACTCTCACAACATTATGGCTGGTTGGAGACAGTCCGAACCACAAGTACCGGGTCCATGGTTCTGGCCGTATACTGGGGGGACGGGGACGACTCCCATTAACCCCTGACTATACCGGGGATACGCTTATCACAATGCCTTTCTGGTCTGTGCTGAAGCAGGGCATTCTGGCAGCCAAGTGGCTTGACCTTTATTAGTGAGCCTGGTTACCCCCTCTCGGAACCACAGACTTAGAAATCGCCAGCTCATATACAGTGCATAAAATATATTTATATATATACCCTTATACACCATTTTAATAAAAAATATCACAAAATTCTTCTAAGTCCCTCGGGAAGAGTGAAAGACGCGCACGTTCATTTTCAGAGCTCCTAGACCTTCCTATAAGAAGTTAGCCAAAAAGTAGCTTCGAAAAACGCTTAGGTTAAGTTTCAGAGTTGCTTCTAATGTACCAAAGCTGGACTTAGACATAATTTCACTCTCACAACATTATGGCTGGTTGGAGACAGTCCGAACCACAAGTACCGGGTCCATGGTTCTGGCCGTATACTGGGGGGACGGGGACGACTCCCATTAACCCCTGACTATACCGGGGATACGCTTATCACAATGCCTTTCTGGTCTGTGCTGAAGCAGGGCATTCTGGCAGCCAAGTGGCTTGACCTTTATTAGTGAGCCTGGTTACCCCCTCTCGGAACCACAGACTTAGAAATCGCCAGCTCATATACAGTGCATAAAATATATTTATATATATACCCTTATACACCATTTTAATAAAAAATATCACAAAATTCTTCTAAGTCTCTCGGGAAGAGTGAAAGACGCGCACGTTCATTTTCAGAGCTCCTAGACCTTCCTATAAGAAGTTAGCCAAAAAGTAGCTTCGAAAAACGCTTAGGTTAAGTTTCAGAGTTGCTTCTAATGTACCAAAGCTGGACTTAGACATAATTTCACTCTCACAACATTATGGCTGGTTGGAGACAGTCCGAACCACAAGTACCGGGTCCATGGTTCTGGCCGTATACTGGGGGGACGGGGACGACTCCCATTAACCCCTGACTATACCGGGGATACGCTTATCACAATGCCTTTCTGGTCTGTGCTGAAGCAGGGCATTCTGGCAGCCAAGTGGCTTGACCTTTATTAGTGAGCCTGGTTACCCCCTCTCGGAGCCACAGACTTAGAAATCGCCAGCTCATATACAGTGCATAAAATATATTTATATATATACACCCTTATACACCATTTTAATAAAAAATATCACAAAATTCTTCTAAGTCCCTCGGGAAGAGTGAAAGACGCGCACGTTCATTTTCAGAGCTCCTAGACCTTCCTATAAGAAGTTAGCCAAAAAGTAGCTTCGAAAAACGCTTAGGTTAAGTTTCAGAGTTGCTTCTAATGTACCAAAGCTGGACTTAGACATAATTTCACTCTCACAACATTATGGCTGGTTGGAGACAGTCCGAACCACAAGTACCGGGTCCATGGTTCTGGCCGTATACTGGGGGGACGGGGACGACTCCCATTAACCCCTGACTATACCGGGGATACGCTTATCACAATGCCTTTCTGGTCTGTGCTGAAGCAGGGCATTCTGGCAGCCAAGTGGCTTGACCTTTATTAGTGAGCCTGGTTACCCCCTCTCGGAACCACAGACTTAGAAATCGCCAGCTCATATACAGTGCATAAAATATATTTATATATATACCCTTATACACCATTTTAATAAAAAATATCACAAAATTCTTCTAAGTCCCTCGGGAAGAGTGAAAGACGCGCACGTTCATTTTCAGAGCTCCTAGACCTTCCTATAAGAAGTTAGCCAAAAAGTAGCTTCGAAAAACGCTTAGGTTAAGTTTCAGAGTTGCTTCTAATGTACCAAAGCTGGACTTAGACATAATTTCACTCTCACAACATTATGGCTGGTTGGAGACAGTCCGAACCACAAGTACCGGGTCCATGGTTCTGGCCGTATACTGGGGTGACGGGGACGACTCCCATTAACCCCTGACTATACCGGGGATACGCTTATCACAATGCCTTTCTGGTCTGTGCTGAAGCAGGGCATTCTGGCAGCCAAGTGGCTTGACCTTTATTAGTGAGCCTGGTTACCCCCTCTCGGAACCACAGACTTAGAAATCGCCAGCTCATATACAGTGCATAAAATATATTTATATATATACCCTTATACACCATTTTAATAAAAAATATCACAAAATTCTTCTAAGTCCCTTGGGAAGAGTGAAAGACGCGCACGTTCATTTTCAGAGCTCCTAGACCTTCCTATAAGAAGTTAGCCAAAAAGTAGCTTCGAAAAACGCTTAGGTTAAGTTTCAGAGTTGCTTCTAATGTACCAAAGCTGGACTTAGACATAATTTCACTCTCACAACATTATGGCTGGTTGGAGACAGTCCGAACCACAAGTACCGGGTCCATGGTTCTGGCCGTATACTGGGGGGACGGGGACGACTCCCATTAACCCCTGACTATACCGGGGATACGCTTATCACAATGCCTTTCTGGTCTGTGCTGAAGCAGGGCATTCTGGCAGCCAAGTGGCTTGACCTTTATTAGTGAGCCTGGTTACCCCCTCTCGGAACCACAGACTTAGAAATCGCCAGCTCATATACAGTGCATAAAATATATTTATATATATACCCTTATACACCATTTTAATAAAAAATATCACAAAATTCTTCTAAGTCCCTCGGGAAGAGTGAAAGACGCGCACGTTCATTTTCAGAGCTCCTAGACCTTCCTATAAGAAGTTAGCCAAAAAGTAGCTTCGAAAAACGCTTAGGTTAAGTTTCAGAGTTGCTTCTAATGTACCAAAGCTGGACTTAGACATAATTTCACTCTCACAACATTATGGCTGGTTGGAGACAGTCCGAACCACAAGTACCGGGTCCATGGTTCTGGCCGTATACTGGGGGGACGGGGACGACTCCCATTAACCCCTGACTATACCGGGGATACGCTTATCACAATGCCTTTCTGGTCTGTGCTGAAGCAGGGCATTCTGGCAGCCAAGTGGCTTGACCTTTATTAGTGAGCCTGGTTACCCCCTCTCGGAACCACAGACTTAGAAATCGCCAGCTCATATACAGTGCATAAAATATATTTATATATATACCCTTATACACCATTTTAATAAAAAATATCACAAAATTCTTCTAAGTCTCTCGGGAAGAGTGAAAGACGCGCACGTTCATTTTCAGAGCTCCTAGACCTTCCTATAAGAAGTTAGCCAAAAAGTAGCTTCGAAAAACGCTTAGGTTAAGTTTCAGAGTTGCTTCTAATGTACCAAAGCTGGACTTAGACATAATTTCACTCTCACAACATTATGGCTGGTTGGAGACAGTCCGAACCACAAGTACCGGGTCCATGGTTCTGGCCGTATACTGGGGGGACGGGGACGACTCCCATTAACCCCTGACTATACCGGGGATACGCTTATCACAATGCCTTTCTGGTCTGTGCTGAAGCAGGGCATTCTGGCAGCCAAGTGGCTTGACCTTTATTAGTGAGCCTGGTTACCCCCTCTCGGAACCACAGACTTAGAAATCGCCAGCTCATATACAGTGCATAAAATATATTTATATATATACCCTTATACACCATTTTAATAAAAAATATCACAAAATTCTTCTAAGTCCCTTGGGAAGAGTGAAAGACGCGCACGTTCATTTTCAGAGCTCCTAGACCTTCCTATAAGAAGTTAGCCAAAAAGTAGCTTCGAAAAACGCTTAGGTTAAGTTTCAGAGTTGCTTCTAATGTACCAAAGCTGGACTTAGACATAATTTCACTCTCACAACATTATGGCTGGTTGGAGACAGTCCGAACCACAAGTACCGGGTCCATGGTTCTGGCCGTATACTGGGGGGACGGGGACGACTCCCATTAACCCCTGACTATACCGGGGATACGCTTATCACAATGCCTTTCTGGTCTGTGCTGAAGCAGGGCATTCTGGCAGCCAAGTGGCTTGACCTTTATTAGTGAGCCTGGTTACCCCCTCTCGGAACCACAGACTTAGAAATCGCCAGCTCATATACAGTGCATAAAATATATTTATATATATACCCTTATACACCATTTTAATAAAAAATATCACAAAATTCTTCTAAGTCCCTCGGGAAGAGTGAAAGACGCGCACGTTCATTTTCAGAGCTCCTAGACCTTCCTATAAGAAGTTAGCCAAAAAGTAGCTTCGAAAAACGCTTAGGTTAAGTTTCAGAGTTGCTTCTAATGTACCAAAGCTGGACTTAGACATAATTTCACTCTCACAACATTATGGCTGGTTGGAGACAGTCCGAACCACAAGTACCGGGTCCATGGTTCTGGCCGTATACTGGGGGGACGGGGACGACTCCCATTAACCCCTGACTATACCGGGGATACGCTTATCACAATGCCTTTCTGGTCTGTGCTGAAGCAGGGCATTCTGGCAGCCAAGTGGCTTGACCTTTATTAGTGAGCCTGGTTACCCCCTCTCGGAACCACAGACTTAGAAATCGCCAGCTCATATACAGTGCATAAAATATATTTATATATATACCCTTATACACCATTTTAATAAAAAATATCACAAAATTCTTCTAAGTCTCTCGGGAAGAGTGAAAGACGCGCACGTTCATTTTCAGAGCTCCTAGACCTTCCTATAAGAAGTTAGCCAAAAAGTAGCTTCGAAAAACGCTTAGGTTAAGTTTCAGAGTTGCTTCTAATGTACCAAAGCTGGACTTAGACATAATTTCACTCTCACAACATTATGGCTGGTTGGAGACAGTCCGAACCACAAGTACCGGGTCCATGGTTCTGGCCGTATACTGGGGGGACGGGGACGACTCCCATTAACCCCTGACTATACCGGGGATACGCTTATCACAATGCCTTTCTGGTCTGTGCTGAAGCAGGGCATTCTGGCAGCCAAGTGGCTTGACCTTTATTAGTGAGCCTGGTTACCCCCTCTCGGAGCCACAGACTTAGAAATCGCCAGCTCATATACAGTGCATAAAATATATTTATATATATACACCCTTATACACCATTTTAATAAAAAATATCACAAAATTCTTCTAAGTCCCTCGGGAAGAGTGAAAGACGCGCACGTTCATTTTCAGAGCTCCTAGACCTTCCTATAAGAAGTTAGCCAAAAAGTAGCTTCGAAAAACGCTTAGGTTAAGTTTCAGAGTTGCTTCTAATGTACCAAAGCTGGACTTAGACATAATTTCACTCTCACAACATTATGGCTGGTTGGAGACAGTCCGAACCACAAGTACCGGGTCCATGGTTCTGGCCGTATACTGGGGGGACGGGGACGACTCCCATTAACCCCTGACTATACCGGGGATACGCTTATCACAATGCCTTTCTGGTCTGTGCTGAAGCAGGGCATTCTGGCAGCCAAGTGGCTTGACCTTTATTAGTGAGCCTGGTTACCCCCTCTCGGAACCACAGACTTAGAAATCGCCAGCTCATATACAGTGCATAAAATATATTTATATATATACCCTTATACACCATTTTAATAAAAAATATCACAAAATTCTTCTAAGTCTCTCGGGAAGAGTGAAAGACGCGCACGTTCATTTTCAGAGCTCCTAGACCTTCCTATAAGAAGTTAGCCAAAAAGTAGCTTCGAAAAACGCTTAGGTTAAGTTTCAGAGTTGCTTCTAATGTACCAAAGCTGGACTTAGACATAATTTCACTCTCACAACATTATGGCTGGTTGGAGACAGTCCGAACCACAAGTACCGGGTCCATGGTTCTGGCCGTATACTGGGGGGACGGGGACGACTCCCATTAACCCCTGACTATACCGGGGATACGCTTATCACAATGCCTTTCTGGTCTGTGCTGAAGCAGGGCATTCTGGCAGCCAAGTGGCTTGACCTTTATTAGTGAGCCTGGTTACCCCCTCTCGGAGCCACAGACTTAGAAATCGCCAGCTCATATACAGTGCATAAAATATATTTATATATATACACCCTTATACACCATTTTAATAAAAAATATCACAAAATTCTTCTAAGTCCCTCGGGAAGAGTGAAAGACGCGCACGTTCATTTTCAGAGCTCCTAGACCTTCCTATAAGAAGTTAGCCAAAAAGTAGCTTCGAAAAACGCTTAGGTTAAGTTTCAGAGTTGCTTCTAATGTACCAAAGCTGGACTTAGACATAATTTCACTCTCACAACATTATGGCTGGTTGGAGACAGTCCGAACCACAAGTACCGGGTCCATGGTTCTGGCCGTATACTGGGGGGACGGGGACGACTCCCATTAACCCCTGACTATACCGGGGATACGCTTATCACAATGCCTTTCTGGTCTGTGCTGAAGCAGGGCATTCTGGCAGCCAAGTGGCTTGACCTTTATTAGTGAGCCTGGTTACCCCCTCTCGGAACCACAGACTTAGAAATCGCCAGCTCATATACAGTGCATAAAATATATTTATATATATACCCTTATACACCATTTTAATAAAAAATATCACAAAATTCTTCTAAGTCCCTCGGGAAGAGTGAAAGACGCGCACGTTCATTTTCAGAGCTCCTAGACCTTCCTATAAGAAGTTAGCCAAAAAGTAGCTTCGAAAAACGCTTAGGTTAAGTTTCAGAGTTGCTTCTAATGTACCAAAGCTGGACTTAGACATAATTTCACTCTCACAACATTATGGCTGGTTGGAGACAGTCCGAACCACAAGTACCGGGTCCATGGTTCTGGCCGTATACTGGGGTGACGGGGACGACTCCCATTAACCCCTGACTATACCGGGGATACGCTTATCACAATGCCTTTCTGGTCTGTGCTGAAGCAGGGCATTCTGGCAGCCAAGTGGCTTGACCTTTATTAGTGAGCCTGGTTACCCCCTCTCGGAACCACAGACTTAGAAATCGCCAGCTCATATACAGTGCATAAAATATATTTATATATATACCCTTATACACCATTTTAATAAAAAATATCACAAAATTCTTCTAAGTCCCTTGGGAAGAGTGAAAGACGCGCACGTTCATTTTCAGAGCTCCTAGACCTTCCTATAAGAAGTTAGCCAAAAAGTAGCTTCGAAAAACGCTTAGGTTAAGTTTCAGAGTTGCTTCTAATGTACCAAAGCTGGACTTAGACATAATTTCACTCTCACAACATTATGGCTGGTTGGAGACAGTCCGAACCACAAGTACCGGGTCCATGGTTCTGGCCGTATACTGGGGGGACGGGGACGACTCCCATTAACCCCTGACTATACCGGGGATACGCTTATCACAATGCCTTTCTGGTCTGTGCTGAAGCAGGGCATTCTGGCAGCCAAGTGGCTTGACCTTTATTAGTGAGCCTGGTTACCCCCTCTCGGAACCACAGACTTAGAAATCGCCAGCTCATATACAGTGCATAAAATATATTTATATATATACCCTTATACACCATTTTAATAAAAAATATCACAACATTCTTCTAAGTCCCTCGGGAAGAGTGAAAGACGCGCACGTTCATTTTCAGAGCTCCTAGACCTTCCTATAAGAAGTTAGCCAAAAAGTAGCTTCGAAAAACGCTTAGGTTAAGTTTCAGAGTTGCTTCTAATGTACCAAAGCTGGACTTAGACATAATTTCACTCTCACAACATTATGGCTGGTTGGAGACAGTCCGAACCACAAGTACCGGGTCCATGGTTCTGGCCGTATACTGGGGGGACGGGGACGACTCCCATTAACCCCTGACTATACCGGGGATACGCTTATCACAATGCCTTTCTGGTCTGTGCTGAAGCAGGGCATTCTGGCAGCCAAGTGGCTTGACCTTTATTAGTGAGCCTGGTTACCCCCTCTCGGAACCACAGACTTAGAAATCGCCAGCTCATATACAGTGCATAAAATATATTTATATATATACCCTTATACACCATTTTAATAAAAAATATCACAAAATTCTTCTAAGTCTCTCGGGAAGAGTGAAAGACGCGCACGTTCATTTTCAGAGCTCCTAGACCTTCCTATAAGAAGTTAGCCAAAAAGTAGCTTCGAAAAACGCTTAGGTTAAGTTTCAGAGTTGCTTCTAATGTACCAAAGCTGGACTTAGACATAATTTCACTCTCACAACATTATGGCTGGTTGGAGACAGTCCGAACCACAAGTACCGGGTCCATGGTTCTGGCCGTATACTGGGGGGACGGGGACGACTCCCATTAACCCCTGACTATACCGGGGATACGCTTATCACAATGCCTTTCTGGTCTGTGCTGAAGCAGGGCATTCTGGCAGCCAAGTGGCTTGACCTTTATTAGTGAGCCTGGTTACCCCCTCTCGGAGCCACAGACTTAGAAATCGCCAGCTCATATACAGTGCATAAAATATATTTATATATATACACCCTTATACACCATTTTAATAAAAAATATCACAAAATTCTTCTAAGTCCCTCGGGAAGAGTGAAAGACGCGCACGTTCATTTTCAGAGCTCCTAGACCTTCCTATAAGAAGTTAGCCAAAAAGTAGCTTCGAAAAACGCTTAGGTTAAGTTTCAGAGTTGCTTCTAATGTACCAAAGCTGGACTTAGACATAATTTCACTCTCACAACATTATGGCTGGTTGGAGACAGTCCGAACCACAAGTACCGGGTCCATGGTTCTGGCCGTATACTGGGGGGACGGGGACGACTCCCATTAACCCCTGACTATACCGGGGATACGCTTATCACAATGCCTTTCTGGTCTGTGCTGAAGCAGGGCATTCTGGCAGCCAAGTGGCTTGACCTTTATTAGTGAGCCTGGTTACCCCCTCTCGGAACCACAGACTTAGAAATCGCCAGCTCATATACAGTGCATAAAATATATTTATATATATACCCTTATACACCATTTTAATAAAAAATATCCCAAAATTCTTCTAAGTCCCTCGGGAAGAGTGAAAGACGCGCACGTTCATTTTCAGAGCTCCTAGACCTTCCTATAAGAAGTTAGCCAAAAAGTAGCTTCGAAAAACGCTTAGGTTAAGTTTCAGAGTTGCTTCTAATGTACCAAAGCTGGACTTAGACATAATTTCACTCTCACAACATTATGGCTGGTTGGAGACAGTCCGAACCACAAGTACCGGGTCCATGGTTCTGGCCGTATACTGGGGTGACGGGGACGACTCCCATTAACCCCTGACTATACCGGGGATACGCTTATCACAATGCCTTTCTGGTCTGTGCTGAAGCAGGGCATTCTGGCAGCCAAGTGGCTTGACCTTTATTAGTGAGCCTGGTTACCCCCTCTCGGAACCACAGACTTAGAAATCGCCAGCTCATATACAGTGCATAAAATATATTTATATATATACCCTTATACACCATTTTAATAAAAAATATCACAAAATTCTTCTAAGTCCCTCGGGAAGAGTGAAAGACGCGCACGTTCATTTTCAGAGCTCCTAGACCTTCCTATAAGAAGTTAGCCAAAAAGTAGCTTCGAAAAACGCTTAGGTTAAGTTTCAGAGTTGCTTCTAATGTACCAAAGCTGGACTTAGACATAATTTCACTCTCACAACATTATGGCTGGTTGGAGACAGTCCGAACCACAAGTACCGGGTCCATGGTTCTGGCCGTATACTGGGGGGACGGGGACGACTCCCATTAACCCCTGACTATACCGGGGATACGCTTATCACAATGCCTTTCTGGTCTGTGCTGAAGCAGGGCATTCTGGCAGCCAAGTGGCTTGACCTTTATTAGTGAGCCTGGTTACCCCCTCTCGGAACCACAGACTTAGAAATCGCCAGCTCATATACAGTGCATAAAATATATTTATATATATACCCTTATACACCATTTTAATAAAAAATATCACAAAATTCTTCTAAGTCTCTCAGGAAGAGTGAAAGACGCGCACGTTCATTTTCAGAGCTCCTAGACCTTCCTATAAGAAGTTAGCCAAAAAGTAGCTTCGAAAAACGCTTAGGTTAAGTTTCAGAGTTGCTTCTAATGTACCAAAGCTGGACTTAGACATAATTTCACTCTCACAACATTATGGCTGGTTGGAGACAGTCCGAACCACAAGTACCGGGTCCATGGTTCTGGCCGTATACTGGGGTGACGGGGACGACTCCCATTAACCCCTGACTATACCGGGGATACGCTTATCACAATGCCTTTCTGGTCTGTGCTGAAGCAGGGCATTCTGGCAGCCAAGTGGCTTGACCTTTATTAGTGAGCCTGGTTACCCCCTCTCGGAACCACAGACTTAGAAATCGCCAGCTCATATACAGTGCATAAAATATATTTATATATATACCCTTATACACCATTTTAATAAAAAATATCACAAAATTCTTCTAAGTCCCTTGGGAAGAGTGAAAGACGCGCACGTTAATTTTCAGAGGTCCTAGACCTTCCTATAAGAAGTTAGCCAAAAAGTAGCTTCGAAAAACGCTTAGGTTAAGTTTCAGAGTTGCTTCTAATGTACCAAAGCTGGACTTAGACATAATTTCACTCTCACAACATTATGGCTGGTTGGAGACAGTCCGAACCACAAGTACAGGGTCCATGGTTCTGGCCGTATACTGGGGGGACGGGGACGACTCCCATTAACCCCTGACTATACCGGGGATACGCTTATCACAATGCCTTTCTGGTCTGTGCTGAAGCAGGGCATTCTGGCAGCCAAGTGGCTTGACCTTTATTAGTGAGCCTGGTTACCCCCTCTCGGAACCACAGACTTAGAAATCGCCAGCTCATATACAGTGCATAAAATATATTTATATATATACCCTTATACACCATTTTAATAAAAAATATCACAAAATTCTTCTAAGTCTCTCAGGAAGAGTGAAAGACGCGCACGTTCATTTTCAGAGCTCCTAGACCTTCCTATAAGAAGTTAGCCAAAAAGTAGCTTCGAAAAACGCTTAGGTTAAGTTTCAGAGTTGCTTCTAATGTACCAAAGCTGGACTTAGACATAATTTCACTCTCACAACATTATGGCTGGTTGGAGACAGTCCGAACCACAAGTACCGGGTCCATGGTTCTGGCCGTATACTGGGGTGACGGGGACGACTCCCATTAACCCCTGACAATACCGGGGATACGCTTATCACAATGCCTTTCTGGTCTGTGCTGAAGAAGGGCATTCTGGCAGCCAAGTGGCTTGACCTTTATTAGTGAGCCTGGTTACCCCCTCTCGGAACCACAGACTTAGAAATCGCCAGCTCATATACAGTGCATAAAATATATTTATATATATACCCTTATACACCATTTTAATAAAAAATATCACAAAATTCTTCTAAGTCTCTCAGGAAGAGTGAAAGACGCGCACGTTCATTTTCAGAGCTCCTAGACCTTCCTATAAGAAGTTAGCCAAAAAGTAGCTTCGAAAAACGCTTAGGTTAAGTTTCAGAGTTGCTTCTAATGTACCAAAGCTGGACTTAGACATAATTTCACTCTCACAACATTATGGCTGGTTGGAGACAGTCCGAACCACAAGTACCGGGTCCATGGTTCTGGCCGTATACTGGGGTGACGGGGACGACTCCCATTAACCCCTGACTATACCGGGGATACGCTTATCACAATGCCTTTCTGGTCTGTGCTGAAGCAGGGCATTCTGGCAGCCAAGTGGCTTGACCTTTATTAGTGAGCCTGGTTACCCCCTCTCGGAACCACAGACTTAGAAATCGCCAGCTCATATACAGTGCATAAAATATATTTATATATATACCCTTATACACCATTTTAATAAAAAATATCACAAAATTCTTCTAAGTCCCTTGGGAAGAGTGAAAGACGCGCACGTTAATTTTCAGAGGTCCTAGACCTTCCTATAAGAAGTTAGCCAAAAAGTAGCTTCGAAAAACGCTTAGGTTAAGTTTCAGAGTTGCTTCTAATGTACCAAAGCTGGACTTAGACATAATTTCACTCTCACAACATTATGGCTGGTTGGAGACAGTCCGAACCACAAGTACAGGGTCCATGGTTCTGGCCGTATACTGGGGGGACGGGGACGACTCCCATTAACCCCTGACTATACCGGGGATACGCTTATCACAATGCCTTTCTGGTCTGTGCTGAAGCAGGGCATTCTGGCAGCCAAGTGGCTTGACCTTTATTAGTGAGCCTGGTTACCCCCTCTCGGAACCACAGACTTAGAAATCGCCAGCTCATATACAGTGCATAAAATATATTTATATATATACCCTTATACACCATTTTAATAAAAAATATCACAAAATTCTTCTAAGTCTCTCAGGAAGAGTGAAAGACGCGCACGTTCATTTTCAGAGCTCCTAGACCTTCCTATAAGAAGTTAGCCAAAAAGTAGCTTCGAAAAACGCTTAGGTTAAGTTTCAGAGTTGCTTCTAATGTACCAAAGCTGGACTTAGACATAATTTCACTCTCACAACATTATGGCTGGTTGGAGACAGTCCGAACCACAAGTACCGGGTCCATGGTTCTGGCCGTATACTGGGGTGACGGGGACGACTCCCATTAACCCCTGACAATACCGGGGATACGCTTATCACAATGCCTTTCTGGTCTGTGCTGAAGAAGGGCATTCTGGCAGCCAAGTGGCTTGACCTTTATTAGTGAGCCTGGTTACCCCCTCTCGGAACCACAGACTTAGAAATCGCCAGCTCATATACAGTGCATAAAATATATTTATATATATACCCTTATACACCATTTTAATAAAAAATATCACAAAATTCTTCTAAGTCTCTCAGGAAGAGTGAAAGACGCGCACGTTCATTTTCAGAGCTCCTAGACCTTCCTATAAGAAGTTAGCCAAAAAGTAGCTTCGAAAAACGCTTAGGTTAAGTTTCAGAGTTGCTTCTAATGTACCAAAGCTGGACTTAGACATAATTTCACTCTCACAACATTATGGCTGGTTGGAGACAGTCCGAACCACAAGTACCGGGTCCATGGTTCTGGCCGTATACTGGGGTGACGGGGACGACTCCCATTAACCCCTGACTATACCGGGGATACGCTTATCACAATGCCTTTCTGGTCTGTGCTGAAGCAGGGCATTCTGGCAGCCAAGTGGCTTGACCTTTATTAGTGAGCCTGGTTACCCCCTCTCGGAACCACAGACTTAGAAATCGCCAGCTCATATACAGTGCATAAAATATATTTATATATATACCCTTATACACCATTTTAATAAAAAATATCACAAAATTCTTCTAAGTCCCTCGGGAAGAGTGAAAGACGCGCACGTTCATTTTCAGAGCTCCTAGACCTTCCTATAAGAAGTTAGCCAAAAAGTAGCTTCGAAAAACGCTTAGGTTAAGTTTCAGAGTTGCTTCTAATGTACCAAAGCTGGACTTAGACATAATTTCACTCTCACAACATTATGGCTGGTTGGAGACAGTCCGAACCACAAGTACCGGGTCCATGGTTCTGGCCGTATACTGGGGTGACGGGGACGACTCCCATTAACCCCTGACTATACCGGGGATACGCTTATCACAATGCCTTTCTGGTCTGTGCTGAAGCAGGGCATTCTGGCAGCCAAGTGGCTTGACCTTTATTAGTGAGCCTGGTTACCCCCTCTCGGAACCACAGACTTAGAAATCGCCAGCTCATATACAGTGCATAAAATATATTTATATATATACCCTTATACACCATTTTAATAAAAAATATCACAAAATTCTTCTAAGTCCCTTGGGAAGAGTGAAAGACGCGCACGTTCATTTTCAGAGCTCCTAGACCTTCCTATAAGAAGTTAGCCAAAAAGTAGCTTCGAAAAACGCTTAGGTTAAGTTTCAGAGTTGCTTCTAATGTACCAAAGCTGGACTTAGACATAATTTCACTCTCACAACATTATGGCTGGTTGGAGACAGTCCGAACCACAAGTACCGGGTCCATGGTTCTGGCCGTATACTGGGGGGACGGGGACGACTCCCATTAACCCCTGACTATACCGGGGATACGCTTATCACAATGCCTTTCTGGTCTGTGCTGAAGCAGGGCATTCTGGCAGCCAAGTGGCTTGACCTTTATTAGTGAGCCTGGTTACCCCCTCTCGGAACCACAGACTTAGAAATCGCCAGCTCATATACAGTGCATAAAATATATTTATATATATACCCTTATACACCATTTTAATAAAAAATATCACAAAATTCTTCTAAGTCCCTCGGGAAGAGTGAAAGACGCGCACGTTCATTTTCAGAGCTCCTAGACCTTCCTATAAGAAGTTAGCCAAAAAGTAGCTTCGAAAAACGCTTAGGTTAAGTTTCAGAGTTGCTTCTAATGTACCAAAGCTGGACTTAGACATAATTTCACTCTCACAACATTATGGCTGGTTGGAGACAGTCCGAACCACAAGTACCGGGTCCATGGTTCTGGCCGTATACTGGGGTGACGGGGACGACTCCCATTAACCCCTGACTATACCGGGGATACGCTTATCACAATGCCTTTCTGGTCTGTGCTGAAGCAGGGCATTCTGGCAGCCAAGTGGCTTGACCTTTATTAGTGAGCCTGGTTACCCCCTCTCGGAACCACAGACTTAGAAATCGCCAGCTCATATACAGTGCATAAAATATATTTATATATATACCCTTATACACCATTTTAATAAAAAATATCACAAAATTCTTCTAAGTCCCTTGGGAAGAGTGAAAGACGCGCACGTTCATTTTCAGAGCTCCTAGACCTTCCTATAAGAAGTTAGCCAAAAAGTAGCTTCGAAAAACGCTTAGGTTAAGTTTCAGAGTTGCTTCTAATGTACCAAAGCTGGACTTAGACATAATTTCACTCTCACAACATTATGGCTGGTTGGAGACAGTCCGAACCACAAGTACCGGGTCCATGGTTCTGGCCGTATACTGGGGGGACGGGGACGACTCCCATTAACCCCTGACTATACCGGGGATACGCTTATCACAATGCCTTTCTGGTCTGTGCTGAAGCAGGGCATTCTGGCAGCCAAGTGGCTTGACCTTTATTAGTGAGCCTGGTTACCCCCTCTCGGAACCACAGACTTAGAAATCGCCAGCTCATATACAGTGCATAAAATATATTTATATATATACCCTTATACACCATTTTAATAAAAAATATCACAAAATTCTTCTAAGTCCCTCGGGAAGAGTGAAAGACGCGCACGTTCATTTTCAGAGCTCCTAGACCTTCCTATAAGAAGTTAGCCAAAAAGTAGCTTCGAAAAACGCTTAGGTTAAGTTTCAGAGTTGCTTCTAATGTACCAAAGCTGGACTTAGACATAATTTCACTCTCACAACATTATGGCTGGTTGGAGACAGTCCGAACCACAAGTACCGGGTCCATGGTTCTGGCCGTATACTGGGGTGACGGGGACGACTCCCATTAACCCCTGACTATACCGGGGATACGCTTATCACAATGCCTTTCTGGTCTGTGCTGAAGCAGGGCATTCTGGCAGCCAAGTGGCTTGACCTTTATTAGTGAGCCTGGTTACCCCCTCTCGGAACCACAGACTTAGAAATCGCCAGCTCATATACAGTGCATAAAATATATTTATATATATACCCTTATACACCATTTTAATAAAAAATATCACAAAATTCTTCTAAGTCCCTCGGGAAGAGTGAAAGACGCGCACGTTCATTTTCAGAGCTCCTAGACCTTCCTATAAGAAGTTAGCCAAAAAGTAGCTTCGAAAAACGCTTAGGTTAAGTTTCAGAGTTGCTTCTAATGTACCAAAGCTGGACTTAGACATAATTTCACTCTCACAACATTATGGCTGGTTGGAGACAGTCCGAACCACAAGTACCGGGTCCATGGTTCTGGCCGTATACTGGGGTGACGGGGACGACTCCCATTAACCCCTGACAATACCGGGGATACGCTTATCACAATGCCTTTCTGGTCTGTGCTGAAGGAGGGCATTCTGGCAGCCAAGTGGCTTGACCTTTATTAGTGAGCCTGGTTACCCCCTCTCGGAACCACAGACTTAGAAATCGCCAGCTCATATACAGTGCATAAAATATATTTATATATATACCCTTATACACCATTTTAATAAAAAATATCACAAAATTCTTCTAAGTCTCTCAGGAAGAGTGAAAGACGCGCACGTTCATTTTCAGAGCTCCTAGACCTTCCTATAAGAAGTTAGCCAAAAAGTAGCTTCGAAAAACGCTTAGGTTAAGTTTCAGAGTTGCTTCTAATGTACCAAAGCTGGACTTAGACATAATTTCACTCTCACAACATTATGGCTGGTTGGAGACAGTCCGAACCACAAGTACCGGGTCCATGGTTCTGGCCGTATACTGGGGTGACGGGGACGACTCCCATTAACCCCTGACTATACCGGGGATACGCTTATCACAATGCCTTTCTGGTCTGTGCTGAAGCAGGGCATTCTGGCAGCCAAGTGGCTTGACCTTTATTAGTGAGCCTGGTTACCCCCTCTCGGAACCACAGACTTAGAAATCGCCAGCTCATATACAGTGCATAAAATATATTTATATATATACCCTTATACACCATTTTAATAAAAAATATCACAAAATTCTTCTAAGTCCCTTGGGAAGAGTGAAAGACGCGCACGTTCATTTTCAGAGGTCCTAGACCTTCCTATAAGAAGTTAGCCAAAAAGTAGCTTCGAAAAACGCTTAGGTTAAGTTTCAGAGTTGCTTCTAATGTACCAAAGCTGGACTTAGACATAATTTCACTCTCACAACATTATGGCTGGTTGGAGACAGTCCGAACCACAAGTACCGGGTCCATGGTTCTGGCCGTATACTGGGGGGACGGGGACGACTCCCATTAACCCCTGACTATACCGGGGATACGCTTATCACAATGCCTTTCTGGTCTGTGCTGAAGCAGGGCATTCTGGCAGCCAAGTGGCTTGACCTTTATTAGTGAGCCTGGTTACCCCCTCTCGGAACCACAGACTTAGAAATCGCCAGCTCATATACAGTGCATAAAATATATTTATATATATACCCTTATACACCATTTTAATAAAAAATATCACAAAATTCTTCTAAGTCCCTCGGGAAGAGTGAAAGACGCGCACGTTCATTTTCAGAGCTCCTAGACCTTCCTATAAGAAGTTAGCCAAAAAGTAGCTTCGAAAAACGCTTAGGTTAAGTTTCAGAGTTGCTTCTAATGTACCAAAGCTGGACTTAGACATAATTTCACTCTCACAACATTATGGCTGGTTGGAGACAGTCCGAACCACAAGTACCGGGTCCATGGTTCTGGCCGTATACTGGGGGGACGGGGACGACTCCCATTAACCCCTGACTATACCGGGGATACGCTTATCACAATGCCTTTCTGGTCTGTGCTGAAGCAGGGCATTCTGGCAGCCAAGTGGCTTGACCTTTATTAGTGAGCCTGGTTACCCCCTCTCGGAACCACAGACTTAGAAATCGCCAGCTCATATACAGTGCATAAAATATATTTATATATATACCCTTATACACCATTTTAATAAAAAATATCACAAAATTCTTCTAAGTCTCTCAGGAAGAGTGAAAGACGCGCACGTTCATTTTCAGAGCTCCTAGACCTTCCTATAAGAAGTTAGCCAAAAAGTAGCTTCGAAAAACGCTTAGGTTAAGTTTCAGAGTTGCTTCTAATGTACCAAAGCTGGACTTAGACATAATTTCACTCTCACAACATTATGGCTGGTTGGAGACAGTCCGAACCACAAGTACCGGGTCCATGGTTCTGGCCGTATACTGGGGGGACGGGGACGACTCCCATTAACCCCTGACTATACCGGGGATACGCTTATCACAATGCCTTTCTGGTCTGTGCTGAAGCAGGGCATTCTGGCAGCCAAGTGGCTTGACCTTTATTAGTGAGCCTGGTTACCCCCTCTCGGAACCACAGACTTAGAAATCGCCAGCTCATATACAGTGCATAAAATATATTTATATATATACCCTTATACACCATTTTAATAAAAAATATCACAAAATTCTTCTAAGTCTCTCGGGAAGAGTGAAAGACGCGCACGTTCATTTTCAGAGCTCCTAGACCTTCCTATAAGAAGTTAGCCAAAAAGTAGCTTCGAAAAACGCTTAGGTTAAGTTTCAGAGTTGCTTCTAATGTACCAAAGCTGGACTTAGACATAATTTCACTCTCACAACATTATGGCTGGTTGGAGACAGTCCGAACCACAAGTACCGGGTCCATGGTTCTGGCCGTATACTGGGGGGACGGGGACGACTCCCATTAACCCCTGACTATACCGGGGATACGCTTATCACAATGCCTTTCTGGTCTGTGCTGAAGCAGGGCATTCTGGCAGCCAAGTGGCTTGACCTTTATTAGTGAGCCTGGTTACCCCCTCTCGGAACCACAGACTTAGAAATCGCCAGCTCATATACAGTGCATAAAATATATTTATATATATACCCTTATACACCATTTTAATAAAAAATATCACAAAATTCTTCTAAGTCCCTCGGGAAGAGTGAAAGACGCGCACGTTCATTTTCAGAGCTCCTAGACCTTCCTATAAGAAGTTAGCCAAAAAGTAGCTTCGAAAAACGCTTAGGTTAAGTTTCAGAGTTGCTTCTAATGTACCAAAGCTGGACTTAGACATAATTTCACTCTCACAACATTATGGCTGGTTGGAGACAGTCCGAACCACAAGTACCGGGTCCATGGTTCTGGCCGTATACTGGGGGGACGGGGACGACTCCCATTAACCCCTGACTATACCGGGGATACGCTTATCACAATGCCTTTCTGGTCTGTGCTGAAGCAGGGCATTCTGGCAGCCAAGTGGCTTGACCTTTATTAGTGAGCCTGGTTACCCCCTCTCGGAACCACAGACTTAGAAATCGCCAGCTCATATACAGTGCATAAAATATATTTATATATATACCCTTATACACCATTTTAATAAAAAATATCACAAAATTCTTCTAAGTCTCTCAGGAAGAGTGAAAGACGCGCACGTTCATTTTCAGAGCTCCTAGACCTTCCTATAAGAAGTTAGCCAAAAAGTAGCTTCGAAAAACGCTTAGGTTAAGTTTCAGAGTTGCTTCTAATGTACCAAAGCTGGACTTAGACATAATTTCACTCTCACAACATTATGGCTGGTTGGAGACAGTCCGAACCACAAGTACCGGGTCCATGGTTCTGGCCGTATACTGGGGGGACGGGGACGACTCCCATTAACCCCTGACTATACCGGGGATACGCTTATCACAATGCCTTTCTGGTCTGTGCTGAAGCAGGGCATTCTGGCAGCCAAGTGGCTTGACCTTTATTAGTGAGCCTGGTTACCCCCTCTCGGAACCACAGACTTAGAAATCGCCAGCTCATATACAGTGCATAAAATATATTTATATATATACCCTTATACACCATTTTAATAAAAAATATCACAAAATTCTTCTAAGTCTCTCGGGAAGAGTGAAAGACGCGCACGTTCATTTTCAGAGCTCCTAGACCTTCCTATAAGAAGTTAGCCAAAAAGTAGCTTCGAAAAACGCTTAGGTTAAGTTTCAGAGTTGCTTCTAATGTACCAAAGCTGGACTTAGACATAATTTCACTCTCACAACATTATGGCTGGTTGGAGACAGTCCGAACCACAAGTACCGGGTCCATGGTTCTGGCCGTATACTGGGGGGACGGGGACGACTCCCATTAACCCCTGACTATACCGGGGATACGCTTATCACAATGCCTTTCTGGTCTGTGCTGAAGCAGGGCATTCTGGCAGCCAAGTGGCTTGACCTTTATTAGTGAGCCTGGTTACCCCCTCTCGGAGCCACAGACTTAGAAATCGCCAGCTCATATACAGTGCATAAAATATATTTATATATATACACCCTTATACACCATTTTAATAAAAAATATCACAAAATTCTTCTAAGTCCCTCGGGAAGAGTGAAAGACGCGCACGTTCATTTTCAGAGCTCCTAGACCTTCCTATAAGAAGTTAGCCAAAAAGTAGCTTCGAAAAACGCTTAGGTTAAGTTTCAGAGTTGCTTCTAATGTACCAAAGCTGGACTTAGACATAATTTCACTCTCACAACATTATGGCTGGTTGGAGACAGTCCGAACCACAAGTACCGGGTCCATGGTTCTGGCCGTATACTGGGGGGACGGGGACGACTCCCATTAACCCCTGACTATACCGGGGATACGCTTATCACAATGCCTTTCTGGTCTGTGCTGAAGCAGGGCATTCTGGCAGCCAAGTGGCTTGACCTTTATTAGTGAGCCTGGTTACCCCCTCTCGGAACCACAGACTTAGAAATCGCCAGCTCATATACAGTGCATAAAATATATTTATATATATACCCTTATACACCATTTTAATAAAAAATATCACAAAATTCTTCTAAGTCTCTCGGGAAGAGTGAAAGACGCGCACGTTCATTTTCAGAGCTCCTAGACCTTCCTATAAGAAGTTAGCCAAAAAGTAGCTTCGAAAAACGCTTAGGTTAAGTTTCAGAGTTGCTTCTAATGTACCAAAGCTGGACTTAGACATAATTTCACTCTCACAACATTATGGCTGGTTGGAGACAGTCCGAACCACAAGTACCGGGTCCATGGTTCTGGCCGTATACTGGGGGGACGGGGACGACTCCCATTAACCCCTGACTATACCGGGGATACGCTTATCACAATGCCTTTCTGGTCTGTGCTGAAGCAGGGCATTCTGGCAGCCAAGTGGCTTGACCTTTATTAGTGAGCCTGGTTACCCCCTCTCGGAGCCACAGACTTAGAAATCGCCAGCTCATATACAGTGCATAAAATATATTTATATATATACACCCTTATACACCATTTTAATAAAAAATATCACAAAATTCTTCTAAGTCCCTCGGGAAGAGTGAAAGACGCGCACGTTCATTTTCAGAGCTCCTAGACCTTCCTATAAGAAGTTAGCCAAAAAGTAGCTTCGAAAAACGCTTAGGTTAAGTTTCAGAGTTGCTTCTAATGTACCAAAGCTGGACTTAGACATAATTTCACTCTCACAACATTATGGCTGGTTGGAGACAGTCCGAACCACAAGTACCGGGTCCATGGTTCTGGCCGTATACTGGGGGGACGGGGACGACTCCCATTAACCCCTGACTATACCGGGGATACGCTTATCACAATGCCTTTCTGGTCTGTGCTGAAGCAGGGCATTCTGGCAGCCAAGTGGCTTGACCTTTATTAGTGAGCCTGGTTACCCCCTCTCGGAACCACAGACTTAGAAATCGCCAGCTCATATACAGTGCATAAAATATATTTATATATATACCCTTATACAC
The DNA here is from genome assembly GCF_040206685.1 of Ascaphus truei. Classification (NCBI taxonomy): domain Eukaryota; kingdom Metazoa; phylum Chordata; class Amphibia; order Anura; family Ascaphidae; genus Ascaphus; species Ascaphus truei. The sequence goes on from NW_027455176.1 coordinate 130,462, forward strand.
CATTTTAATAAAAAATATCACAAAATTCTTCTAAGTCCCTCGGGAAGAGTGAAAGACGCGCACGTTCATTTTCAGAGCTCCTAGACCTTCCTATAAGAAGTTAGCCAAAAAGTAGCTTCGAAAAACGCTTAGGTTAAGTTTCAGAGTTGCTTCTAATGTACCAAAGCTGGACTTAGACATAATTTCACTCTCACAACATTATGGCTGGTTGGAGACAGTCCGAACCACAAGTACCGGGTCCATGGTTCTGGCCGTATACTGGGGGGACGGGGACGACTCCCATTAACCCCTGACTATACCGGGGATACGCTTATCACAATGCCTTTCTGGTCTGTGCTGAAGCAGGGCATTCTGGCAGCCAAGTGGCTTGACCTTTATTAGTGAGCCTGGTTACCCCCTCTCGGAACCACAGACTTAGAAATCGCCAGCTCATATACAGTGCATAAAATATATTTATATATATACCCTTATACACCATTTTAATAAAAAATATCACAAAATTCTTCTAAGTCTCTCAGGAAGAGTGAAAGACGCGCACGTTCATTTTCAGAGCTCCTAGACCTTCCTATAAGAAGTTAGCCAAAAAGTAGCTTCGAAAAACGCTTAGGTTAAGTTTCAGAGTTGCTTCTAATGTACCAAAGCTGGACTTAGACATAATTTCACTCTCACAACATTATGGCTGGTTGGAGACAGTCCGAACCACAAGTACCGGGTCCATGGTTCTGGCCGTATACTGGGGGGACGGGGACGACTCCCATTAACCCCTGACTATACCGGGGATACGCTTATCACAATGCCTTTCTGGTCTGTGCTGAAGCAGGGCATTCTGGCAGCCAAGTGGCTTGACCTTTATTAGTGAGCCTGGTTACCCCCTCTCGGAACCACAGACTTAGAAATCGCCAGCTCATATACAGTGCATAAAATATATTTATATATATACCCTTATACACCATTTTAATAAAAAATATCACAAAATTCTTCTAAGTCTCTCGGGAAGAGTGAAAGACGCGCACGTTCATTTTCAGAGCTCCTAGACCTTCCTATAAGAAGTTAGCCAAAAAGTAGCTTCGAAAAACGCTTAGGTTAAGTTTCAGAGTTGCTTCTAATGTACCAAAGCTGGACTTAGACATAATTTCACTCTCACAACATTATGGCTGGTTGGAGACAGTCCGAACCACAAGTACCGGGTCCATGGTTCTGGCCGTATACTGGGGGGACGGGGACGACTCCCATTAACCCCTGACTATACCGGGGATACGCTTATCACAATGCCTTTCTGGTCTGTGCTGAAGCAGGGCATTCTGGCAGCCAAGTGGCTTGACCTTTATTAGTGAGCCTGGTTACCCCCTCTCGGAACCACAGACTTAGAAATCGCCAGCTCATATACAGTGCATAAAATATATTTATATATATACCCTTATACACCATTTTAATAAAAAATATCACAAAATTCTTCTAAGTCCCTCGGGAAGAGTGAAAGACGCGCACGTTCATTTTCAGAGCTCCTAGACCTTCCTATAAGAAGTTAGCCAAAAAGTAGCTTCGAAAAACGCTTAGGTTAAGTTTCAGAGTTGCTTCTAATGTACCAAAGCTGGACTTAGACATAATTTCACTCTCACAACATTATGGCTGGTTGGAGACAGTCCGAACCACAAGTACCGGGTCCATGGTTCTGGCCGTATACTGGGGGGACGGGGACGACTCCCATTAACCCCTGACTATACCGGGGATACGCTTATCACAATGCCTTTCTGGTCTGTGCTGAAGCAGGGCATTCTGGCAGCCAAGTGGCTTGACCTTTATTAGTGAGCCTGGTTACCCCCTCTCGGAACCACAGACTTAGAAATCGCCAGCTCATATACAGTGCATAAAATATATTTATATATATACCCTTATACACCATTTTAATAAAAAATATCACAAAATTCTTCTAAGTCTCTCAGGAAGAGTGAAAGACGCGCACGTTCATTTTCAGAGCTCCTAGACCTTCCTATAAGAAGTTAGCCAAAAAGTAGCTTCGAAAAACGCTTAGGTTAAGTTTCAGAGTTGCTTCTAATGTACCAAAGCTGGACTTAGACATAATTTCACTCTCACAACATTATGGCTGGTTGGAGACAGTCCGAACCACAAGTACCGGGTCCATGGTTCTGGCCGTATACTGGGGGGACGGGGACGACTCCCATTAACCCCTGACTATACCGGGGATACGCTTATCACAATGCCTTTCTGGTCTGTGCTGAAGCAGGGCATTCTGGCAGCCAAGTGGCTTGACCTTTATTAGTGAGCCTGGTTACCCCCTCTCGGAACCACAGACTTAGAAATCGCCAGCTCATATACAGTGCATAAAATATATTTATATATATACCCTTATACACCATTTTAATAAAAAATATCACAAAATTCTTCTAAGTCTCTCGGGAAGAGTGAAAGACGCGCACGTTCATTTTCAGAGCTCCTAGACCTTCCTATAAGAAGTTAGCCAAAAAGTAGCTTCGAAAAACGCTTAGGTTAAGTTTCAGAGTTGCTTCTAATGTACCAAAGCTGGACTTAGACATAATTTCACTCTCACAACATTATGGCTGGTTGGAGACAGTCCGAACCACAAGTACCGGGTCCATGGTTCTGGCCGTATACTGGGGGGACGGGGACGACTCCCATTAACCCCTGACTATACCGGGGATACGCTTATCACAATGCCTTTCTGGTCTGTGCTGAAGCAGGGCATTCTGGCAGCCAAGTGGCTTGACCTTTATTAGTGAGCCTGGTTACCCCCTCTCGGAGCCACAGACTTAGAAATCGCCAGCTCATATACAGTGCATAAAATATATTTATATATATACACCCTTATACACCATTTTAATAAAAAATATCACAAAATTCTTCTAAGTCCCTCGGGAAGAGTGAAAGACGCGCACGTTCATTTTCAGAGCTCCTAGACCTTCCTATAAGAAGTTAGCCAAAAAGTAGCTTCGAAAAACGCTTAGGTTAAGTTTCAGAGTTGCTTCTAATGTACCAAAGCTGGACTTAGACATAAATTCACTCTCACAACATTATGGCTGGTTGGAGACAGTCCGAACCACAAGTACCGGGTCCATGGTTCTGGCCGTATACTGGGGGGACGGGGACGACTCCCATTAACCCCTGACTATACCGGGGATACGCTTATCACAATGCCTTTCTGGTCTGTGCTGAAGCAGGGCATTCTGGCAGCCAAGTGGCTTGACCTTTATTAGTGAGCCTGGTTACCCCCTCTCGGAACCACAGACTTAGAAATCGCCAGCTCATATACAGTGCATAAAATATATTTATATATATACCCTTATACACCATTTTAATAAAAAATATCACAAAATTCTTCTAAGTCTCTCAGGAAGAGTGAAAGACGCGCACGTTCATTTTCAGAGCTCCTAGACCTTCCTATAAGAAGTTAGCCAAAAAGTAGCTTCGAAAAACGCTTAGGTTAAGTTTCAGAGTTGCTTCTAATGTACCAAAGCTGGACTTAGACATAATTTCACTCTCACAACATTATGGCTGGTTGGAGACAGTCCGAACCACAAGTACCGGGTCCATGGTTCTGGCCGTATACTGGGGGGACGGGGACGACTCCCATTAACCCCTGACTATACCGGGGATACGCTTATCACAATGCCTTTCTGGTCTGTGCTGAAGCAGGGCATTCTGGCAGCCAAGTGGCTTGACCTTTATTAGTGAGCCTGGTTACCCCCTCTCGGAGCCACAGACTTAGAAATCGCCAGCTCATATACAGTGCATAAAATATATTTATATATATACACCCTTATACACCATTTTAATAAAAAATATCACAAAATTCTTCTAAGTCCCTCGGGAAGAGTGAAAGACGCGCACGTTCATTTTCAGAGCTCCTAGACCTTCCTATAAGAAGTTAGCCAAAAAGTAGCTTCGAAAAACGCTTAGGTTAAGTTTCAGAGTTGCTTCTAATGTACCAAAGCTGGACTTAGACATAATTTCACTCTCACAACATTATGGCTGGTTGGAGCCAGTCCGAACCACAAGTACCGGGTCCATGGTTCTGGCCGTATACTGGGGGGACGGGGACGACTCCCATTAACCCCTGACAATACCGGGGATACGCTTATCACAATGCCTTTCTGGTCTGTGCTGAAGCAGGGCATTCTGGCAGCCAAGTGGCTTGACCTTTATTAGTGAGCCTGGTTACCCCCTCTCGGAACCACAGACTTAGAAATCGCCAGCTCATATACAGTGCATAAAATATATTTATATATATACCCTTATACACCATTTTAATAAAAAATATCACAAAATTCTTCTAAGTCCCTCGGGAAGAGTGAAAGACGCGCACGTTCATTTTCAGAGCTCCTAGACCTTCCTATAAGAAGTTAGCCAAAAAGTAGCTTCGAAAAACGCTTAGGTTAAGTTTCAGAGTTGCTTCTAATGTACCAAAGCTGGACTTAGACATAATTTCACTCTCACAACATTATGGCTGGTTGGAGACAGTCCGAACCACAAGTACCGGGTCCATGGTTCTGGCCGTATACTGGGGGGACGGGGACGACTCCCATTAACCCCTGACTATACCGGGGATACGCTTATCACAATGCCTTTCTGGTCTGTGCTGAAGCAGGGCATTCTGGCAGCCAAGTGGCTTGACCTTTATTAGTGAGCCTGGTTACCCCCTCTCGGAACCACAGACTTAGAAATCGCCAGCTCATATACAGTGCATAAAATATATTTATATATATACCCTTATACACCATTTTAATAAAAAAATATCACAAAATTCTTCTAAGTCCCTCGGAAAGAGTGAAAGACGCGCACGTTCATTTTCAGAGCTCCTAGACCTTCCTATAAGAAGTTAGCCAAAAAGTAGCTTCGAAAAACGCTTAGGTTAAGTTTCAGAGTTGCTTCTAATGTACCAAAGCTGGACTTAGACATAATTTCACTCTCACAACATTATGGCTGGTTGGAGACAGTCCGAACCACAAGTACCGGGTCCATGGTTCTGGCCGTATACTGGGGGGACGGGGACGACTCCCATTAACCCCTGACTATACCGGGGATACGCTTATCACAATGCCTTTCTGGTCTGTGCTGAAGCAGGGCATTCTGGCAGCCAAGTGGCTTGACCTTTATTAGTGAGCCTGGTTACCCCCTCTCGGAACCACAGACTTAGAAATCGCCAGCTCATATACAGTGCATAAAATATATTTATATATATACCCTTATACACCATTTTCATAAAAAATATCACAAAATTCTTCTAAGTCTCTCAGGAAGAGTGAAAGACGCGCACGTTCATTTTCAGAGCTCCTAGACCTTCCTATAAGAAGTTAGCCAAAAAGTAGCTTCGAAAAACGCTTAGGTTAAGTTTCAGAGTTGCTTCTAATGTACCAAAGCTGGACTTAGACATAATTTCACTCTCACAACATTATGGCTGGTTGGAGACAGTCCGAACCACAAGTACCGGGTCCATGGTTCTGGCCGTATACTGGGGTGACGGGGACGACTCCCATTAACCCCTGACTATACCGGGGATACGCTTATCACAATGCCTTTCTGGTCTGTGCTGAAGCAGGGCATTCTGGCAGCCAAGTGGCTTGACCTTTATTAGTGAGCCTGGTTACCCCCTCTCGGAACCACAGACTTAGAAATCGCCAGCTCATATACAGTGCATAAAATATATTTATATATATACCCTTATACACCATTTTAATAAAAAATATCACAAAATTCTTCTAAGTCCCTTGGGAAGAGTGAAAGACGCGCACGTTCATTTTCAGAGGTCCTAGACCTTCCTATAAGAAGTTAGCCAAAAAGTAGCTTCGAAAAACGCTTAGGTTAAGTTTCAGAGTTGCTTCTAATGTACCAAAGCTGGACTTAGACATAATTTCACTCTCACAACATTATGGCTGGTTGGAGCCAGTCCGAACCACAAGTACCGGGTCCATGGTTCTGGCCGTATACTGGGGGGACGGGGACGACTCCCATTAACCCCTGACAATACCGGGGATACGCTTATCACAATGCCTTTCTGGTCTGTGCTGAAGCAGGGCATTCTGGCAGCCAAGTGGCTTGACCTTTATTAGTGAGCCTGGTTACCCCCTCTCGGAACCACAGACTTAGAAATCGCCAGCTCATATACAGTGCATAAAATATATTTATATATATACCCTTATACACCATTTTAATAAAAAATATCACAAAATTCTTCTAAGTCCCTTGGGAAGAATGAAAGACGCGCACGTTCATTTACAGAGGTCCTAGACCTTCCTATAAGAAGTTAGCCTAAAAGTAGCTTCGAAAAACGCTTAGGTTAAGTTTCAGAGTTGCTTCTAATGTACCAAAGCTGGACTTAGACATAATTTCACTCTCACAACATTATGGCTGGTTGGAGACAGTCCGAACCACAAGTACCGGGTCCATGGTTCTGGCCGTATACTGGGGGGACGGGGACGACTCCCATTAACCCCTGACTATACCGGGGATACGCTTATCACAATGCCTTTCTGGTCTGTGCTGAAGCAGGGCATTCTGGCAGCCAAGTGGCTTGACCTTTATTAGTGAGCCTGGTTACCCCCTCTCGGAACCACAGACTTAGAAATCGCCAGCTCATATACAGTGCATAAAATATATTTATATATATACCCTTATACACCATTTTAATAAAAAAATATCACAAAATTCTTCTAAGTCCCTCGGAAAGAGTGAAAGACGCGCACGTTCATTTTCAGAGCTCCTAGACCTTCCTATAAGAAGTTAGCCAAAAAGTAGCTTCGAAAAACGCTTAGGTTAAGTTTCAGAGTTGCTTCTAATGTACCAAAGCTGGACTTAGACATAATTTCACTCTCACAACATTATGGCTGGTTGGAGACAGTCCGAACCACAAGTACCGGGTCCATGGTTCTGGCCGTATACTGGGGGGACGGGGACGACTCCCATTAACCCCTGACTATACCGGGGATACGCTTATCACAATGCCTTTCTGGTCTGTGCTGAAGCAGGGCATTCTGGCAGCCAAGTGGCTTGACCTTTATTAGTGAGCCTGGTTACCCCCTCTCGGAACCACAGACTTAGAAATCGCCAGCTCATATACAGTGCATAAAATATATTTATATATATACCCTTATACACCATTTTCATAAAAAATATCACAAAATTCTTCTAAGTCTCTCAGGAAGAGTGAAAGACGCGCACGTTCATTTTCAGAGCTCCTAGACCTTCCTATAAGAAGTTAGCCAAAAAGTAGCTTCGAAAAACGCTTAGGTTAAGTTTCAGAGTTGCTTCTAATGTACCAAAGCTGGACTTAGACATAATTTCACTCTCACAACATTATGGCTGGTTGGAGACAGTCCGAACCACAAGTACCGGGTCCATGGTTCTGGCCGTATACTGGGGGGACGGGGACGACTCCCATTAACCCCTGACTATACCGGGGATACGCTTATCACAATGCCTTTCTGGTCTGTGCTGAAGCAGGGCATTCTGGCAGCCAAGTGGCTTGACCTTTATTAGTGAGCCTGGTTACCCCCTCTCGGAACCACAGACTTAGAAATCGCCAGCTCATATACAGTGCATAAAATATATTTATATATATACCCTTATACACCATTTTAATAAAAAATATCACAAAATTCTTCTAAGTCCCTTGGGAAGAATGAAAGACGCGCACGTTCATTTTCAGAGGTCCTAGACCTTCCTATAAGAAGTTAGCCAAAAAGTAGCTTCGAAAAACGCTTAGGTTAAGTTTCAGAGTTGCTTCTAATGTACCAAAGCTGGACTTAGACATAATTTCACTCTCACAACATTATGGCTGGTTGGAGACAGTCCGAACCACAAGTACCGGGTCCATGGTTCTGGCCGTATACTGGGGTGACGGGGACGACTCCCATTAACCCCTGACTATACCGGGGATACGCTTATCACAATGCCTTTCTGGTCTGTGCTGAAGCAGGGCATTCTGGCAGCCAAGTGGCTTGACCTTTATTAGTGAGCCTGGTTACCCCCTCTCGGAACCACAGACTTAGAAATCGCCAGCTCATATACAGTGCATAAAATATATTTATATATATACCCTTATACACCATTTTAATAAAAAATATCACAAAATTCTTCTAAGTCCCTTGGGAAGAGTGAAAGACGCGCACGTTCATTTTCAGAGGTCCTAGACCTTCCTATAAGAAGTTAGCCAAAAAGTAGCTTCGAAAAACGCTTAGGTTAAGTTTCAGAGTTGCTTCTAATGTACCAAAGCTGGACTTAGACATAATTTCACTCTCACAACATTATGGCTGGTTGGAGACAGTCCGAACCACAAGTACCGGGTCCATGGTTCTGGCCGTATACTGGGGGGACGGGGACGACTCCCATTAACCCCTGACTATACCGGGGATACGCTTATCACAATGCCTTTCTGGTCTGTGCAGGGCATTCTGGCAGCCAAGTGGCTTGACCTTTATTAGTGAGCCTGGTTACCCCCTCTCGGAACCACAGACTTAGAAATCGCCAGCTCATATACAGTGCATAAAATATATTTATATATATACCCTTATACACCATTTTAATAAAAAATATCACAAAATTCTTCTAAGTCTCTCAGGAAGAGTGAAAGACGCGCACGTTCATTTTCAGAGCTCCTAGACCTTCCTATAAGAAGTTAGCCAAAAAGTAGCTTCGAAAAACGCTTAGGTTAAGTTTCAGAGTTGCTTCTAATGTACCAAAGCTGGACTTAGACATAATTTCACTCTCACAACATTATGGCTGGTTGGAGACAGTCCGAACCACAAGTACCGGGTCCATGGTTCTGGCCGTATACTGGGGTGACGGGGACGACTCCCATTAACCCCTGACTATACCGGGGATACGCTTATCACAATGCCTTTCTGGTCTGTGCTGAAGCAGGGCATTCTGGCAGCCAAGTGGCTTGACCTTTATTAGTGAGCCTGGTTACCCCCTCTCGGAACCACAGACTTAGAAATCGCCAGCTCATATACAGTGCATAAAATATATTTATATATATACCCTTATACACCATTTTAATAAAAAATATCACAAAATTCTTCTAAGTCCCTTGGGAAGAGTGAAAGACGCGCACGTTCATTTTCAGAGGTCCTAGACCTTCCTATAAGAAGTTAGCCAAAAAGTAGCTTCGAAAAACGCTTAGGTTAAGTTTCAGAGTTGCTTCTAATGTACCAAAGCTGGACTTAGACATAATTTCACTCTCACAACATTATGGCTGGTTGGAGACAGTCCGAACCACAAGTACCGGGTCCATGGTTCTGGCCGTATACTGGGGGGACGGGGACGACTCCCATTAACCCCTGACTATACCGGGGATACGCTTATCAAAATGCCTTTCTGGTCTGTGCTGAAGCAGGGCATTCTGGCAGCCAAGTGGCTTGACCTTTATTAGTGAGCCTGGTTACCCCCTCTCGGAACCACAGACTTAGAAATCGCCAGCTCATATACAGTGCATAAAATATATTTATATATATACCCTTATACACCATTTTAATAAAAAATATCACAAAATTCTTCTAAGTCCCTTGGGAAGAATGAAAGACGCGCACGTTCATTTTCAGAGGTCCTAGACCTTCCTATAAGAAGTTAGCCAAAAAGTAGCTTCGAAAAACGCTTAGGTTAAGTTTCAGAGTTGCTTCTAATGTACCAAAGCTGGACTTAGACATAATTTCACTCTCACAACATTATGGCTGGTTGGAGACAGTCCGAACCACAAGTACCGGGTCCATGGTTCTGGCCGTATACTGGGGTGACGGGGACGACTCCCATTAACCCCTGACTATACCGGGGATACGCTTATCACAATGCCTTTCTGGTCTGTGCTGAAGCAGGGCATTCTGGCAGCCAAGTGGCTTGACCTTTATTAGTGAGCCTGGTTACCCCCTCTCGGAACCACAGACTTAGAAATCGCCAGCTCATATACAGTGCATAAAATATATTTATATATATACCCTTATACACCATTTTAATAAAAAATATCACAAAATTCTTCTAAGTCCCTCTGGAAGAGTGAAAGACGCGCACGTTCATTTTCAGAGGTCCTAGACCTTCCTATAAGAAGTTAGCCAAAAAGTAGCTTCGAAAAACGCTTAGGTTAAGTTTCAGAGTTGCTTCTAATGTACCAAAGCTGGACTTAGACATAATTTCACTCTCACAACATTATGGCTGGTTGGAGACAGTCCGAACCACAAGTACCGGGTCCATGGTTCTGGCCGTATACTGGGGGGACGGGGACGACTCCCATTAACCCCTGACTATACCGGGGATACGCTTATCACAATGCCTTTCTGGTCTGTGCAGGGCATTCTGGCAGCCAAGTGGCTTGACCTTTATTAGTGAGCCTGGTTACCCCCTCTCGGAACCACAGACTTAGAAATCGCCAGCTCATATACAGTGCATAAAATATATTTATATATATACCCTTATACACCATTTTAATAAAAAATATCACAAAATTCTTCTAAGTCTCTCAGGAAGAGTGAAAGACGCGCACGTTCATTTTCAGAGCTCCTAGACCTTCCTATAAGAAGTTAGCCAAAAAGTAGCTTCGAAAAACGCTTAGGTTAAGTTTCAGAGTTGCTTCTAATGTACCAAAGCTGGACTTAGACATAATTTCACTCTCACAACATTATGGCTGGTTGGAGACAGTCCGAACCACAAGTACCGGGTCCATGGTTCTGGCCGTATACTGGGGTGACGGGGACGACTCCCATTAACCCCTGACTATACCGGGGATACGCTTATCACAATGCCTTTCTGGTCTGTGCTGAAGCAGGGCATTCTGGCAGCCAAGTGGCTTGACCTTTATTAGTGAGCCTGGTTACCCCCTCTCGGAACCACAGACTTAGAAATCGCCAGCTCATATACAGTGCATAAAATATATTTATATATATACCCTTATACACCATTTTAATAAAAAATATCACAAAATTCTTCTAAGTCCCTTGGGAAGAGTGAAAGACGCGCACGTTCATTTTCAGAGGTCCTAGACCTTCCTATAAGAAGTTAGCCAAAAAGTAGCTTCGAAAAACGCTTAGGTTAAGTTTCAGAGTTGCTTCTAATGTACCAAAGCTGGACTTAGACATAATTTCACTCTCACAACATTATGGCTGGTTGGAGACAGTCCGAACCACAAGTACCGGGTCCATGGTTCTGGCCGTATACTGGGGTGACGGGGACGACTCCCATTAACCCCTGACTATACCGGGGATACGCTTATCACAATGCCTTTCTGGTCTGTGCTGAAGCAGGGCATTCTGGCAGCCAAGTGGCTTGACCTTTATTAGTGAGCCTGGTTAGCCCCTCTCGGAACCACAGACTTAGAAATCGCCAGCTCATATACAGTGCATAAAATATATTTATATATATACCCTTATACACCATTTTAATAAAAAATATCACAAAATTCTTCTAAGTCCCTCGGGAAGAGTGAAAGACGCGCACGTTCATTTTCAGAGCTCCTAGACCTTCCTATAAGAAGTTAGCCAAAAAGTAGCTTCGAAAAACGCTTAGGTTAAGTTTCAGAGTTGCTTCTAATGTACCAAAGCTGGACTTAGACATAATTTCACTCTCACAACATTATGGCTGGTTGGAGACAGTCCGAACCACAAGTACCGGGTCCATGGTTCTGGCCGTATACTGGGGGGACGGGGACGACTCCCATTAACCCCTGACTATACCGGGGATACGCTTATCACAATGCCTTTCTGGTCTGTGCTGAAGCAGGGCATTCTGGCAGCCAAGTGGCTTGACCTTTATTAGTGAGCCTGGTTACCCCCTCTCGAAACCACAGACTTAGAAATCGCCAGCTCATATACAGTGCATAAAATATATTTATATATATACCCTTATACACCATTTTAATAAAAAATATCACAAAATTCTTCTAAGTCCCTCGGGAAGAGTGAAAGACGCGCACGTTAATTTTCAGAGCTCCTAGACCTTCCTATAAGAAGTTAGCCAAAAAGTAGCTTCGAAAAACGCTTAGGTTAAGTTTCAGAGTTGCTTCTAATGTACCAAAGCTGGACTTAGACATAATTTCACTCTCACAACATTATGGCTGGTTGGAGACAGTCCGAACCACAAGTACCGGGTCCATGGTTCTGGCCGTATACTGGGGGGACGGGGACGACTCCCATTAACCCCTGACTATACCGGGGATACGCTTATCACAATGCCTTTCTGGTCTGTGCTGAAGCAGGGCATTCTGGCAGCCAAGTGGCTTGACCTTTATTAGTGAGCCTGGTTACCCCCTCTCGGAACCACAGACTTAGAAATCGCCAACTCATATACAGTGCATAAAATATATTTATATATATACCCTTATACACCATTTTAATAAAAAATATCACAAAATTCTTCTAAGTCCCTCGGGAAGAGTGAAAGACGCGCACGTTCATTTTCAGAGCTCCTAGACCTTCCTATAAGAAGTTAGCCAAAAAGTAGCTTCGAAAAACGCTTAGGTTAAGTTTCAGAGTTGCTTCTAATGTACCAAAGCTGGACTTAGACATAATTTCACTCTCACAACATTATGGCTGGTTGGAGACAGTCCGAACCACAAGTACCGGGTCCATGGTTCTGGCCGTATACTGGGGGGACGGGGACGACTCCCATTAACCCCTGACTATACCGGGGATACGCTTATCACAATGCCTTTCTGGTCTGTGCTGAAGCAGGGCATTCTGGCAGCCAAGTGGCTTGACCTTTATTAGTGAGCCTGGTTACCCCCTCTCGGAACCACAGACTTAGAAATCGCCAGCTCATATACAGTGCATAAAATATATTTATATATATACCCTTATACACCATTTTAATAAAAAATATCACAAAATTCTTCTAAGTCCCTTGGGAAGAATGAAAGACGCGCACGTTCATTTTCAGAGGTCCTAGACCTTCCTATAAGAAGTTAGCCAAAAAGTAGCTTCGAAAAACGCTTAGGTTAAGTTTCAGAGTTGCTTCTAATGTACCAAAGCTGGACTTAGACATAATTTCACTCTCACAACATTATGGCTGGTTGGAGACAGTCCGAACCACAAGTACCGGGTCCATGGTTCTGGCCGTATACTGGGGGGACGGGGACGACTCCCATTAACCCCTGACTATACCGGGGATACGCTTATCACAATGCCTTTCTGGTCTGTGCTGAAGCAGGGCATTCTGGCAGCCAAGTGGCTTGACCTTTATTAGTGAGCCTGGTTACCCCCTCTCGGAACCACAGACTTAGAAATCGCCAACTCATATACAGTGCATAAAATATATTTATATATATACCCTTATACACCATTTTAATAAAAAATATCACAAAATTCTTCTAAGTCCCTCGGGAAGAGTGAAAGACGCGCACGTTCATTTTCAGAGCTCCTAGACCTTCCTATAAGAAGTTAGCCAAAAAGTAGCTTCGAAAAACGCTTAGGTTAAGTTTCAGAGTTGCTTCTAATGTACCAAAGCTGGACTTAGACATAATTTCACTCTCACAACATTATGGCTGGTTGGAGACAGTCCGAACCACAAGTACCGGGTCCATGGTTCTGGCCGTATACTGGGGGGACGGGGACGACTCCCATTAACCCCTGACTATACCGGGGATACGCTTATCACAATGCCTTTCTGGTCTGTGCTGAAGCAGGGCATTCTGGCAGCCAAGTGGCTTGACCTTTATTAGTGAGCCTGGTTACCCCCTCTCGGAACCACAGACTTAGAAATCGCCAGCTCATATACAGTGCATAAAATATATTTATATATATACCCTTATACACCATTTTAATAAAAAATATCACAAAATTCTTCTAAGTCCCTCGGGAAGAGTGAAAGACGCGCACGTTCATTTTCAGAGCTCCTAGACCTTCCTATAAGAAGTTAGCCAAAAAGTAGCTTCGAAAAACGCTTAGGTTAAGTTTCAGAGTTGCTTCTAATGTACCAAAGCTGGACTTAGACATAATTTCACTCTAACAACATTATGGCTGGTTGGAGACAGTCCGAACCACAAGTACCGGGTCCATGGTTCTGGCCGTATACTGGGGGGACGGGGACGACTCCCATTAACCCCTGACTATACCGGGGATACGCTTATCACAATGCCTTTCTGGTCTGTGCTGAAGCAGGGCATTCTGGCAGCCAAGTGGCTTGACCTTTATTAGTGAGCCTGGTTACCCCCTCTCGAAACCACAGACTTAGAAATCGCCAGCTCATATACAGTGCATAAAATATATTTATATATATACCCTTATACACCATTTTAATAAAAAATATCACAAAATTCTTCTAAGTCCCTCGGGAAGAGTGAAAGACGCGCACGTTAATTTTCAGAGCTCCTAGACCTTCCTATAAGAAGTTAGCCAAAAAGTAGCTTCGAAAAACGCTTAGGTTAAGTTTCAGAGTTGCTTCTAATGTACCAAAGCTGGACTTAGACATAATTTCACTCTCACAACATTATGGCTGGTTGGAGACAGTCCGAACCACAAGTACCGGGTCCATGGTTCTGGCCGTATACTGGGGGGACGGGGACGACTCCCATTAACCCCTGACTATACCGGGGATACGCTTATCACAATGCCTTTCTGGTCTGTGCTGAAGCAGGGCATTCTGGCAGCCAAGTGGCTTGACCTTTATTAGTGAGCCTGGTTACCCCCTCTCGGAACCACAGACTTAGAAATCGCCAACTCATATACAGTGCATAAAATATATTTATATATATACCCTTATACACCATTTTAATAAAAAATATCACAAAATTCTTCTAAGTCCCTCGGGAAGAGTGAAAGACGCGCACGTTCATTTTCAGAGCTCCTAGACCTTCCTATAAGAAGTTAGCCAAAAAGTAGCTTCGAAAAACGCTTAGGTTAAGTTTCAGAGTTGATTCTAATGTACCAAAGCTGGACTTAGACATAATTTCACTCTCACAACATTATGGCTGGTTGGAGACAGTCCGAACCACAAGTACCGGGTCCATGGTTCTGGCCGTATACTGGGGGGACGGGGACGACTCCCATTAACCCCTGACTATACCGGGGATACGCTTATCACAATGCCTTTCTGGTCTGTGCTGAAGCAGGGCATTCTGGCAGCCAAGTGGCTTGACCTTTATTAGTGAGCCTGGTTACCCCCTCTCGGAACCACAGACTTAGAAATCGCCAGCTCATATACAGTGCATAAAATATATTTATATATATACCCTTATACACCATTTTAATAAAAAATATCACAAAATTCTTCTAAGTCCCTTGGGAAGAATGAAAGACGCGCACGTTCATTTTCAGAGGTCCTAGACCTTCCTATAAGAAGTTAGCCAAAAAGTAGCTTCGAAAAACGCTTAGGTTAAGTTTCAGAGTTGCTTCTAATGTACCAAAGCTGGACTTAGACATAATTTCACTCTCACAACATTATGGCTGGTTGGAGACAGTCCGAACCACAAGTACCGGGTCCATGGTTCTGGCCGTATACTGGGGGGACGGGGACGACTCCCATTAACCCCTGACTATACCGGGGATACGCTTATCACAATGCCTTTCTGGTCTGTGCTGAAGCAGGGCATTCTGGCAGCCAAGTGGCTTGACCTTTATTAGTGAGCCTGGTTACCCCCTCTCGGAACCACAGACTTAGAAATCGCCAACTCATATACAGTGCATAAAATATATTTATATATACACCCTTATACACCATTTTAATAAAAAATATCACAAAATTCTTCTAAGTCCCTCGGGAAGAGTGAAAGACGCGCACGTTCATTTTCAGAGCTCCTAGACCTTCCTATAAGAAGTTAGCCAAAAAGTAGCTTCGAAAAACGCTTAGGTTAAATTTCAGAGTTGCTTCTAATGTACCAAAGCTGGACTTTGACATAATTTCACTCTCACAACATTATGGCTGGTTGGAGACAGTCCGAACCACAAGTACCGGGTCCATGGTTCTGGCCGTATACTGGGGGGACGGGGACGACTCCCATTAACCCCTGACTATACCGGGGATACGCTTATCACAATGCCTTTCTGGTCTGTGCTGAAGCAGGGCATTCTGGCAGCCAAGTGGCTTGACCTTTATTAGTGAGCCTGGTTACCCCCTCTCGGAACCACAGACTTAGAAATCGCCAGCTCATATACAGTGCATAAAATATATTTATATATATACCCTTATACACCATTTTAATAAAAAATATCACAAAATTCTTCTAAGTCCCTTGGGAAGAATGAAAGACGCGCACGTTCATTTTCAGAGGTCCTAGACCATCCTATAAGAAGTTAGCCAAAAAGTAGCTTCGAAAAACGCTTAGGTTAAGTTTCAGAGTTGCTTCTAATGTACCAAAGCTGGACTTAGACATAATTTCACTCTCACAACATTATGGCTGGTTGGAGACAGTCCGAACCACAAGTACCGGGTCCATGGTTCTGGCCGTATACTGGGGTGACGGGGACGACTCCCATTAACCCCTGACTATACCGGGGATACGCTTATCACAATGCCTTTCTGGTCTGTGCTGAAGCAGGGCATTCTGGCAGCCAAGTGGCTTGACCTTTATTAGTGAGCCTGGTTACCCCCTCTCGGAACCACAGACTTAGAAATCGCCAGCTCATATACAGTGCATAAAATATATTTATATATATACCCTTATACACCATTTTAATAAAAAATATCACAAAATTCTTCTAAGTCCCTTGGGAAGAGTGAAAGACGCGCACGTTCATTTTCAGAGGTCCTAGACCTTCCTATAAGAAGTTAGCCAAAAAGTAGCTTCGAAAAACGCTTAGGTTAAGTTTCAGAGTTGCTTCTAATGTACCAAAGTTGGACTTAGACATAATTTCACTCTCACAACATTATGGCTGGTTGGAGACAGTCCGAACCACAAGTACCGGGTCCATGGTTCTGGCCGTATACTGGGGGGACGGGGACGACTCCCATTAACCCCTGACTATACCGGGGATACGCTTATCACAATGCCTTTCTGGTCTGTGCTGAAGCAGGGCATTCTGGCAGCCAAGTGGCTTGACCTTTATTAGTGAGCCTGGTTACCCCCTCTCGGAACCACAGACTTAGAAATCGCCAGCTCATATACAGTGCATAAAATATATTTATATATATACCCTTATACACCATTTTAATAAAAAATATCACAAAATTCTTCTAAGTCTCTCAGGAAGAGTGAAAGACGCGCACGTTCATTTTCAGAGCTCCTAGACCTTCCTATAAGAAGTTAGCCAAAAAGTAGCTTCGAAAAACGCTTAGGTTAAGTTTCAGAGTTGCTTCTAATGTACCAAAGCTGGACTTAGACATAATTTCACTCTCACAACATTATGGCTGGTTGGAGACAGTCCGAACCACAAGTACCGGGTCCATGGTTCTGGCCGTATACTGGGGTGACGGGGACGACTCCCATTAACCCCTGACTATACCGGGGATACGCTTATCACAATGCCTTTCTGGTCTGTGCTGAAGCAGGGCATTCTGGCAGCCAAGTGGCTTGACCTTTATTAGTGAGCCTGGTTACCCCCTCTCGGAACCACAGACTTAGAAATCGCCAGCTCATATACAGTGCATAAAATATATTTATATTTATACCCTTATACACCATTTTAATAAAAAATATCACAAAATTCTTCTAAGTCCCTTGGGAAGAGTGAAAGACGCGCACGTTCATTTTCAGAGGTCCTAGACCTTCCTATAAGAAGTTAGCCAAAAAGTAGCTTCGAAAAACGCTTAGGTTAAGTTTCAGAGTTGCTTCTAATGTACCAAAGCTGGACTTAGACATAATTTCACTCTCACAACATTATGGCTGGTTGGAGACAGTCCGAACCACAAGTACCGGGTCCATGGTTCTGGCCGTATACTGGGGGGACGGGGACGACTCCCATTAACCCCTGACTATACCGGGGATACGCTTATCACAATGCCTTTCTGGTCTGTGCTGAAGCAGGGCATTCTGGCAGCCAAGTGGCTTGACCTTTATTAGTGAGCCTGGTTACCCCCTCTCGGAACCACAGACTTAGAAATCGCCAGCTCATATACAGTGCATAAAATATATTTATATATATACCCTTATACACCATTTTAATAAAAAATATCACAAAATTCTTCTAAGTCCCTCGGGAAGAGTGAAAGACGCGCACGTTCATTTTCAGAGCTCCTAGACCTTCCTACTGTATAAGAAGTTAGCCAAAAAGTAGCTTCGAAAAACGCTTAGGTTAAGTTTCAGAGTTGCTTCTAATGTACCAAAGCTGGACTTAGACATAATTTCACTCTCACAACATTATGGCTGGTTGGAGACAGTCCGAACCACAAGTACCGGGTCCATGGTTCTGGCCGTATACTGGGGGGACGGGGACGACTCCCATTAACCCCTGACTATACCGGGGATACGCTTATCACAATGCCTTTCTGGTCTGTGCTGAAGCAGGGCATTCTGGCAGCCAAGTGGCTTGACCTTTATTAGTGAGCCTGGTTACCCCCTCTCGGAACCACAGACTTAGAAATCGCCAGCTCATATACAGTGCATAAAATATATTTATATATATACCCTTATACACCATTTTAATAAAAAATATCACAAAATTCTTCTAAGTCTCTCGGGAAGAGTGAAAGATGCGCACGTTCATTTTCAGAGCTCCTAGACCTTCCTATAAGAAGTTAGCCAAAAAGTAGCTTCGAAAAACGCTTAGGTTAAGTTTCAGAGTTGCTTCTAATGTACCAAAGCTGGACTTAGACATAATTTCACTCTCACAACATTATGGCTGGTTGGAGACAGTCCGAACCACAAGTACCGGGTCCATGGTTCTGGCCGTATACTGGGGGGACGGGGACGACTCCCATTAACCCCTGACTATACCGGGGATACGCTTATCACAATGCCTTTCTGGTCTGTGCTGAAGCAGGGCATTCTGGCAGCCAAGTGGCTTGACCTTTATTAGTGAGCCTGGTTACCCCCTCTCGGAACCACAGACTTAGAAATCGCCAGCTCATATACAGTGCATAAAATATATTTATATATATACCCTTATACACCATTTTAATAAAAAATATCACAAAATTCTTCTAAGTCCCTCGGGAAGAGTGAAAGACGCGCACGTTCATTTTCAGAGCTCCTAGACCTTCCTATAAGAAGTTAGCCAAAAAGTAGCTTCGAAAAACGCTTAGGTTAAGTTTCAGAGTTGCTTCTAATGTACCAAAGCTGGACTTAGACATAATTTCACTCTCACAACATTATGGCTGGTTGGAGACAGTCCGAACCACAAGTACCGGGTCCATGGTTCTGGCCGTATACTGGGGGGACGGGGACGACTCCCATTAACCCCTGACTATACCGGGGATACGCTTATCACAATGCCTTTCTGGTCTGTGCTGAAGCAGGGCATTCTGGCAGCCAAGTGGCTTGACCTTTATTAGTGAGCCTGGTTACCCCCTCTCGGAACCACAGACTTAGAAATCGCCAGCTCATATACAGTGCATAAAATATATTTATATATATACCCTTATACACCATTTTAATAAAAAATATCACAAAATTCTTCTAAGTCTCTCAGGAAGAGTGAAAGACGCGCACGTTCATTTTCAGAGCTCCTAGACCTTCCTATAAGAAGTTAGCCAAAAAGTAGCTTCGAAAAACGCTTAGGTTAAGTTTCAGAGTTGCTTCTAATGTACCAAAGCTGGACTTACTGTAGACATAATTTCACTCTCACAACATTATGGCTGGTTGGAGACAGTCCGAACCACAAGTACCGGGTCCATGGTTCTGGCCGTATACTGGGGTGACGGGGACGACTCCCATTAACCCCTGACTATACCGGGGATACGCTTATCACAATGCCTTTCTGGTCTGTGCTGAAGCAGGGCATTCTGGCAGCCAAGTGGCTTGACCTTTATTAGTGAGCCTGGTTACCCCCTCTCGGAACCACAGACTTAGAAATCGCCAGCTCATATACAGTGCATAAAATATATTTATATATATACCCTTATACACCATTTTAATAAAAAATATCACAAAATTCTTCTAAGTCCCTTGAGAAGAATGAAAGACGCGCACGTTCATTTTCAGAGGTCCTAGACCTTCCTATAAGAAGTTAGCCAAAAAGTAGCTTCGAAAAACGCTTAGGTTAAGTTTCAGAGTTGCTTCTAATGTACCAAAGCTGGACTTAGACATAATTTCACTCTCACAACATTATGGCTGGTTGGAGACAGTCCGAACCACAAGTACCGGGTCCATGGTTCTGGCCGTATACTGGGGTGACGGGGACGACTCCCATTAACCCCTGACTATACCGGGGATACGCTTATCACAATGCCTTTCTGGTCTGTGCTGAAGCAGGGCATTCTGGCAGCCAAGTGGCTTGACCTTTATTAGTGAGCCTGGTTACCCCCTCTCGGAACCACAGACTTAGAAATCGCCAGCTCATATACAGTGCATAAAATATATTTATATATATACCCTTATACACCATTTTAATAAAAAATATCACAAAATTCTTCTAAGTCCCTTGGGAAGAGTGAAAGACGCGCACGTTCATTTTCAGAGGTCCTAGACCTTCCTATAAGAAGTTAGCCAAAAAGTAGCTTCGAAAAACGCTTAGGTTAAGTTTCAGAGTTGCTTCTAATGTACCAAAGCTGGACTTAGACATAATTTCACTCTCACAACATTATGGCTGGTTGGAGACAGTCCGAACCACAAGTACCGGGTCCATGGTTCTGGCCGTATACTGGGGGGACGGGGACGACTCCCATTAACCCCTGACTATACCGGGGATACGCTTATCACAATGCCTTTCTGGTCTGTGCTGAAGCAGGGCATTCTGGCAGCCAAGTGGCTTGACCTTTATTAGTGAGCCTGGTTACCCCCTCTCGGAACCACAGACTTAGAAATCGCCAGCTCATATACAGTGCATAAAATATATTTATATATATACCCTTATACACCATTTTAATAAAAAATATCACAAAATTCTTCTAAGTCTCTCAGGAAGAGTGAAAGACGCGCGCGTTCATTTTCAGAGCTCCTAGACCTTCCTATAAGAAGTTAGCCAAAAAGTAGCTTCGAAAAACGCTTAGGTTAAGTTTCAGAGTTGCTTCTAATGTACCAAAGCTGGACTTAGACATAATTTCACTCTCACAACATTATGGCTGGTTGGAGACAGTCCGAACCACAAGTACCGGGTCCATGGTTCTGGCCGTATACTGGGGGGACGGGGACGACTCCCATTAACCCCTGACTATACCGGGGATACGCTTATCACAATGCCTTTCTGGTCTGTGCTGAAGCAGGGCATTCTGGCAGCCAAGTGGCTTGACCTTTATTAGTGAGCCTGGTTACCCCCTCTCGGAACCACAGACTTAGAAATCGCCAGCTCATATACAGTGCATAAAATATATTTATATATATACCCTTATACACCATTTTAATAAAAAATATCACAAAATTCTTCTAAGTCCCTTGGGAAGAGTGAAAGACGCGCACGTTCATTTTCAGAGCTCCTAGACCTTCCTATAAGAAGTTAGCCAAAAAGTAGCTTCGAAAAACGCTTAGGTTAAGTTTCAGAGTTGCTTCTAATGTACCAAAGCTGGACTTAGACATAATTTCACTCTCACAACATTATGGCTGGTTGGAGACAGTCCGAACCACAAGTACCGGGTCCATGGTTCTGGCCGTATACTGGGGGGACGGGGACGACTCCCATTAACCCCTGACTATACCGGGGATACGCTTATCACAATGCCTTTCTGGTCTGTGCTGAAGCAGGGCATTCTGGCAGCCAAGTGGCTTGACCTTTATTAGTGAGCCTGGTTACCCCCTCTCGGAACCACAGACTTAGAAATCGCAAGCTCATATACAGTGCATAAAATATATTTATATATATACCCTTATACACCATTTTAATAAAAAATATCACAAAATTCTTCTAAGTCTCTCAGGAAGAGTGAAAGACGCGCACGTTCATTTTCAGAGCTCCTAGACCTTCCTATAAGAAGTTAGCCAAAAAGTAGCTTCGAAAAACGCTTAGGTTAAGTTTCAGAGTTGCTTCTAATGTACCAAAGCTGGACTTAGACATAATTTCACTCTCACAACATTATGGCTGGTTGGAGACAGTCCGAACCACAAGTACCGGGTCCATGGTTCTGGCCGTATACTGGGGTGACGGGGACGACTCCCATTAACCCCTGACTATACCGGGGATACGCTTATCACAATGCCTTTCTGGTCTGTGCTGAAGCAGGGCATTCTGGCAGCCAAGTGGCTTGACCTTTATTAGTGAGCCTGGTTACCCCCTCTCGGAACCACAGACTTAGAAATCGCCAGCTCATATACAGTGCATAAAATATATTTATATATATACCCTTATACACCATTTTAATAAAAAATATCACAAAATTCTTCTAAGTCCCTTGGGAAGAATGAAAGACGCGCACGTTCATTTACAGAGGTCCTAGACCTTCCTATAAGAAGTTAGCCAAAAAGTAGCTTCGAAAAACGCTTAGGTTAAGTTTCAGAGTTGCTTCTAATGTACCAAAGCTGGACTTAGACATAATTTCACTCTCACAACATTATGGCTGGTTGGAGACAGTCCGAACCACAAGTACCGGGTTCATGGTTCTGGCCGTATACTGGGGTGACGGGGACGACTCCCATTAACCCCTGACTATACCGGGGATACGCTTATCACAATGCCTTTCTGGTCTGTGCTGAAGCAGGGCATTCTGGCAGCCAAGTGGCTTGACCTTTATTAGTGAGCCTGGTTACCCCCTCTCGGAACCACAGACTTAGAAATCGCCAGCTCATATACAGTGCATAAAATATATTTATATATATACCCTTATACACCATTTTAATAAAAAATATCACAAAATTCTTCTAAGTCCCTTGGGAAGAGTGAAAGACGCGCACGTTCATTTTCAGAGGTCCTAGACCTTCCTATAAGAAGTTAGCCAAAAAGTAGCTTCGAAAAACGCTTAGGTTAAGTTTCAGAGTTGCTTCTAATGTACCAAAGCTGGACTTAGACATAATTTCACTCTCACAACATTATGGCTGGTTGGAGACAGTCCGAACCACAAGTACCGGGTCCATGGTTCTGGCCGTATACTGGGGGGACGGGGACGACTCCCATTAACCCCTGACTATACCGGGGATACGCTTATCACAATGCCTTTCTGGTCTGTGCTGAAGCAGGGCATTCTGGCAGCCAAGTGGCTTGACCTTTATTAGTGAGCCTGGTTACCCCCTCTCGGAACCACAGACTTAGAAATCGCCAGCTCATATACAGTGCATAAAATATATTTATATATATACCCTTATACACCATTTTAATAAAAAATATCACAAAATTCTTCTAAGTCCCTTGGGAAGAATGAAAGACGCGCACGTTCATTTACAGAGGTCCTAGACCTTCCTATAAGAAGTTAGCCAAAAAGTAGCTTCGAAAAACGCTTAGGTTAAGTTTCAGAGTTGCTTCTAATGTACCAAAGCTGGACTGAGACATAATTTCACTCTCACAACATTATGGCTGGTTGGAGACAGTCCGAACCACAAGTACCGGGTTCATGGTTCTGGCCGTATACTGGGGTGACGGGGACGACTCCCATTAACCCCTGACTATACCGGGGATACGCTTATCACAATGCCTTTCTGGTCTGTGCTGAAGCAGGGCATTCTGGCAGCCAAGTGGCTTGACCTTTATTAGTGAGCCTGGTTACCCCCTCTCGGAACCACAGACTTAGAAATCGCCAGCTCATATACAGTGCATAAAATATATTTATATATATACCCTTATACACCATTTTAATAAAAAATATCACAAAATTCTTCTAAGTCCCTTGGGAAGAGTGAAAGACGCGCACGTTCATTTTCAGAGGTCCTAGACCTTCCTATAAGAAGTTAGCCAAAAAGTAGCTTCGAAAAACGCTTAGGTTAAGTTTCAGAGTTGCTTCTAATGTACCAAAGCTGGACTTAGACATAATTTCACTCTCACAACATTATGGCTGGTTGGAGACAGTCCGAACCACAAGTACCGGGTCCATGGTTCTGGCCGTATACTGGGGGGACGGGGACGACTCCCATTAACCCCTGACTATACCGGGGATACGCTTATCACAATGCCTTTCTGGTCTGTGCTGAAGCAGGGCATTCTGGCAGCCAAGTGGCTTGACCTTTATTAGTGAGCCTGGTTACCCCCTCTCGGAACCACAGACTTAGAAATCGCCAGCTCATATACAGTGCATAAAATATATTTATATATATACCCTTATACACCATTTTAATAAAAAATATCACAAAATTCTTCTAAGTCCCTCGGGAAGAGTGAAAGACGCGCACGTTCATTTTCAGAGCTCCTAGACCTTCCTATAAGAAGTTAGCCAAAAAGTAGCTTCGAAAAACGCTTAGGTTAAGTTTCAGAGTTGCTTCTAATGTACCAAAGCTGGACTTAGACATAATTTCACTCTCACAACATTATGGCTGGTTGGAGACAGTCCGAACCACAAGTACCGGGTCCATGGTTCTGGCCGTATACTGGGGGGACGGGGACGACTCCCATTAACCCCTGACTATACCGGGGATACGCTTATCACAATGCCTTTCTGGTCTGTGCTGAAGCAGGGCATTCTGGCAGCCAAGTGGCTTGACCTTTATTAGTGAGCCTGGTTACCCCCTCTCGGAACCACAGACTTAGAAATCGCCAGCTCATATACAGTGCATAAAATATATTTATATATATACCCTTATACACCATTTTAATAAAAAATATCACAAAATTCTTCTAAGTCCCTTGGGAAGAATGAAAGACGCGCACGTTCATTTACAGAGGTCCTAGACCTTCCTATAAGAAGTTAGCCAAAAAGTAGCTTCGAAAAACGCTTAGGTTAAGTTTCAGAGTTGCTTCTAATGTACCAAAGCTGGACTGAGACATAATTTCACTCTCACAACATTATGGCTGGTTGGAGACAGTCCGAACCACAAGTACCGGGTTCATGGTTCTGGCCGTATACTGGGGTGACGGGGACGACTCCCATTAACCCCTGACTATACCGGGGATACGCTTATCACAATGCCTTTCTGGTCTGTGCTGAAGCAGGGCATTCTGGCAGCCAAGTGGCTTGACCTTTATTAGTGAGCCTGGTTACCCCCTCTCGGAACCACAGACTTAGAAATCGCCAGCTCATATACAGTGCATAAAATATATTTATATATATACCCTTATACACCATTTTAATAAAAAATATCACAAAATTCTTCTAAGTCCCTTGGGAAGAGTGAAAGACGCGCACGTTCATTTTCAGAGGTCCTAGACCTTCCTATAAGAAGTTAGCCAAAAAGTAGCTTCGAAAAACGCTTAGGTTAAGTTTCAGAGTTGCTTCTAATGTACCAAAGCTGGACTTAGACATAATTTCACTCTCACAACATTATGGCTGGTTGGAGACAGTCCGAACCACAAGTACCGGGTCCATGGTTCTGGCCGTATACTGGGGGGACGGGGACGACTCCCATTAACCCCTGACTATACCGGGGATACGCTTATCACAATGCCTTTCTGGTCTGTGCTGAAGCAGGGCATTCTGGCAGCCAAGTGGCTTGACCTTTATTAGTGAGCCTGGTTACCCCCTCTCGGAACCACAGACTTAGAAATCGCCAGCTCATATACAGTGCATAAAATATATTTATATATATACCCTTATACACCATTTTAATAAAAAATATCACAAAATTCTTCTAAGTCTCTCAGGAAGAGTGAAAGACGCGCACGTTCATTTTCAGAGCTCCTAGACCTTCCTATAAGAAGTTAGCCAAAAAGTAGCTTCGAAAAACGCTTAGGTTAAGTTTCAGAGTTGCTTCTAATGTACCAAAGCTGGACTTAGACATAATTTCACTCTCACAACATTATGGCTGGTTGGAGACAGTCCGAACCACAAGTACCGGGTCCATGGTTCTGGGCGTATACTGGGGGGACGGGGACGACTCCCATTAACCCCTGACTATACCGGGGATACGCTTATCACAATGCCTTTCTGGTCTGTGCTGAAGCAGGGCATTCTGGCAGCCAAGTGGCTTGACCTTTATTAGTGAGCCTGGTTACCCCCTCTCGGAACCACAGACTTAGAAATCGCCAGCTCATATACAGTGCATAAAATATATTTATATATATACCCTTATACACCATTTTAATAAAAAATATCACAAAATTCTTCTAAGTCCCTCGGGAAGAGTGAAAGACGCGCACGTTCATTTTCAGAGCTCCTAGACCTTCCTATAAGAAGTTAGCCAAAAAGTAGCTTCGAAAAACGCTTAGGTTAAGTTTCAGAGTTGCTTCTAATGTACCAAAGCTGGACTTAGACATAATTTCACTCTCACAACATTATGGCTGGTTGGAGACAGTCCGAACCACAAGTACCGGGTCCATGGTTCTGGCCGTATACTGGGGGGACGGGGACGACTCCCATTAACCCCTGACTATACCGGGGATACGCTTATCACAATGCCTTTCTGGTCTGTGCTGAAGCAGGGCATTCTGGCAGCCAAGTGGCTTGACCTTTATTAGTGAGCCTGGTTACCCCCTCTCGGAACCACAGACTTAGAAATCGCCAGCTCACATACAGTGCATAAAATATATTTATATATATATACCCTTATACACCATTTTAATAAAAAATATCACAAAATTCTTCTAAGTCTCTCAGGAAGAGTGAAAGACGCGCACGTTCATTTTCAGCGCTCCTAGACCTTCCTATAAGAAGTTAGCCAAAAAGTAGCTTCGAAAAACGCTTAGGTTAAGTTTCAGAGTTGCTTCTAATGTACCAAAGCTGGACTTAGACATAATTTCACTCTCACAACATTATGGCTGGTTGGAGACAGTCCGAACCACAAGTACCGGGTCCATGGTTCTGGCCGTATACTGGGGGGACGGGGACGACTCCCATTAACCCCTGACTATACCGGGGATACGCTTATCACAATGCCTTTCTGGTCTGTGCTGAAGCAGGGCATTCTGGCAGCCAAGTGGCTTGACCTTTATTAGTGAGCCTGGTTACCCCCTCTCGGAACCACAGACTTAGAAATCGCCAGCTCATATACAGTGCATAAAATATATTTATATATATACCCTTATACACCATTTTAATAAAAAATATCACAAAATTCTTCTAAGTCCCTTGGGAAGAGTGAAAGACGCGCACGTTCATTTTCAGAGCTCCTAGACCTTCCTATAAGAAGTTAGCCAAAAAGTAGCTTCGAAAAACGCTTAGGTTAAGTTTCAGAGTTGCTTCTAATGTACCAAAGCTGGACTTAGACATAATTTCACTCTCACAACATTATGGCTGGTTGGAGACAGTCCGAACCACAAGTACCGGGTCCATGGTTCTGG
The DNA here is from genome assembly GCF_040206685.1 of Ascaphus truei. Classification (NCBI taxonomy): domain Eukaryota; kingdom Metazoa; phylum Chordata; class Amphibia; order Anura; family Ascaphidae; genus Ascaphus; species Ascaphus truei. The sequence continues at coordinate 157,794 of NW_027455176.1, forward strand.
CCGTATACTGGGGGGACGGGGACGACTCCCATTAACCCCTGACTATACCGGGGATACGCTTATCACAATGCCTTTCTGGTCTGTGCTGAAGCAGGGCATTCTGGCAGCCAAGTGGCTTGACCTTTATTAGTGAGCCTGGTTACCCCCTCTCGGAACCACAGACTTAGAAATCGCCAGCTCACATACAGTGCATAAAATATATTTATATATATATACCCTTATACACCATTTTAATAAAAAATATCACAAAATTCTTCTAAGTCTCTCAGGAAGAGTGAAAGACGCGCACGTTCATTTTCAGCGCTCCTAGACCTTCCTATAAGAAGTTAGCCAAAAAGTAGCTTCGAAAAACGCTTAGGTTAAGTTTCAGAGTTGCTTCTAATGTACCAAAGCTGGACTTAGACATAATTTCACTCTCACAACATTATGGCTGGTTGGAGACAGTCCGAACCACAAGTACCGGGTCCATGGTTCTGGCCGTATACTGGGGGGACGGGGACGACTCCCATTAACCCCTGACTATACCGGGGATACGCTTATCACAATGCCTTTCTGGTCTGTGCTGAAGCAGGGCATTCTGGCAGCCAAGTGGCTTGACCTTTATTAGTGAGCCTGGTTACCCCCTCTCGGAACCACAGACTTAGAAATCGCCAGCTCATATACAGTGCATAAAATATATTTATATATATACCCTTATACACCATTTTAATAAAAAATATCACAAAATTCTTCTAAGTCCCTTGGGAAGAGTGAAAGACGCGCACGTTCATTTTCAGAGCTCCTAGACCTTCCTATAAGAAGTTAGCCAAAAAGTAGCTTCGAAAAACGCTTAGGTTAAGTTTCAGAGTTGCTTCTAATGTACCAAAGCTGGACTTAGACATAATTTCACTCTCACAACATTATGGCTGGTTGGAGACAGTCCGAACCACAAGTACCGGGTCCATGGTTCTGGCCGTATACTGGGGGGACGGGGACGACTCCCATTAACCCCTGACTATACCGGGGATACGCTTATCACAATGCCTTTCTGGTCTGTGCTGAAGCAGGGCATTCTGGCAGCCAAGTGGCTTGACCTTTATTAGTGAGCCTGGTTACCCCCTCTCGGAACCACAGACTTAGAAATCGCCAGCTCATATACAGTGCATAAAATATATTTATATATATACCCTTATACACCATTTTAATAAAAAATATCACAAAATTCTTCTAAGTCCCTCGGGAAGAGTGAAAGACGCGCACGTTCATTTTCAGAGCTCCTAGACCTTCATATAAGAAGTTAGCCAAAAAGTAGCTTCGAAAAATGCTTAGGTTAAGTTTCAGAGTTGCTTCTAATGTACCAAAGCTGGACTTAGACATAATTTCACTCTCACAACATTATGGCTGGTTGGAGACAGTCCGAACCACAAGTACCGGGTCCATGGTTCTGGCCGTATACTGGGGGGACGGGGACGACTCCCATTAACCCCTGACTATACCGGGGATACGCTTATCACAATGCCTTTCTGGTCTGTGCTGAAGCAGGGCATTCTGGCAGCCAAGTGGCTTGACCTTTATTAGTGAGCCTGGTTACCCCCTCTCGGAACCACAGACTTAGAAATCGCCAGCTCATATACAGTGCATAAAATATATTTATATATATACCCTTATACACCATTTTAATAAAAAATATCACAAAATTCTTCTAAGTCCCTCGGGAAGAGTGAAAGACGCGCACGTTCATTTTCAGAGCTCCTAGACCTTCCTATAAGAAGTTAGCCAAAAAGTAGCTTCGAAAAACGCTTAGGTTAAGTTTCAGAGTTGCTTCTAATGTACCAAAGCTGGACTTAGACATAATTTCACTCTCACAACATTATGGCTGGTTGGAGACAGTCCGAACCACAAGTACCGGGTCCATGGTTCTGGCCGTATACTGGGGGGACGGGGACGACTCCCATTAACCCCTGACTATACCGGGGATACGCTTATCACAATGCCTTTCTGGTCTGTGCTGAAGCAGGGCATTCTGGCAGCCAAGTGGCTTGACCTTTATTAGTGAGCCTGGTTACCCCCTCTCGGAACCACAGACTTAGAAATCGCCAGCTCATATACAGTGCATAAAATATATTTATATATATACCCTTATACACCATTTTAATAAAAAATATCACAAAATTCTTCTAAGTCCCTCGGGAAGAGTGAAAGACGCGCACGTTCATTTTCAGAGCTCCTAGACCTTCCTATAAGAAGTTAGCCAAAAAGTAGCTTCGAAAAACGCTTAGGTTAAGTTTCAGAGTTGCTTCTAATGTACCAAAGCTGGACTTAGACATAATTTCACTCTCACAACATTATGGCTGGTTGGAGACAGTCCGAACCACAAGTACCGGGTCCATGGTTCTGGCCGTATACTGGGGGGACGGGGACGACTCCCATTAACCCCTGACTATACCGGGGATACGCTTATCACAATGCCTTTCTGGTCTGTGCTGAAGCAGGGCATTCTGGCAGCCAAGTGGCTTGACCTTTATTAGTGAGCCTGGTTACCCCCTCTCGGAAAAACAGACTTAGAAATCGCCAGCTCATATACAGTGCATAAAATATATTTATATATATACCCTTATACACCATTTTAATAAAAAATATCACAAAATTCTTCTAAGTCCCTCGGGAAGAGTGAAAGACGCGCACGTTCATTTTCAGAGCTCCTAGACCTTCCTATAAGAAGTTAGCCAAAAAGTAGCTTCGAAAAACGCTTAGGTTAAGTTTCAGAGTTGCTTCTAATGTACCAAAGCTGGACTTAGACATAATTTCACTCTCACAACATTATGGCTGGTTGGAGACAGTCCGAACCACAAGTACCGGGTCCATGGTTCTGGCCGTATACTGGGGGGACGGGGACGACTCCCATTAACCCCTGACTATACCGGGGATACGCTTATCACAATGCCTTTCTGGTCTGTGCTGAAGCAGGGCATTCTGGCACCAAGTGGCTTGACCTTTATTAGTGAGCCTGGTTACCCCCTCTCGGAGCCACAGACTTAGAAATCGCCAGCTCATATACAGTGCATAAAATATATTTATATATATACCCTTATACACCATTTTAATAAAAAATATCACAAAATTCTTCTAAGTCTCTCAGGAAGAGTGAAAGACGCGCACGTTCATTTTCAGAGCTCCTAGACCTTCCTATAAGAAGTTAGCCAAAAAGTAGCTTCGAAAAACGCTTAGGTTAAGTTTCAGAGTTGCTTCTAATGTACCAAAGCTGGACTTAGACATAATTTCACTCTCAAAACATTATGGCTGGTTGGAGACAGTCCGAACCACAAGTACCGGGTCCATGGTTCTGGGCGTATACTGGGGGGACGGGGACGACTCCCATTAACCCCTGACTATACCGGGGATACGCTTATCACAATGCCTTTCTGGTCTGTGCTGAAGCAGGGCATTCTGGCAGCCAAGTGGCTTGACCTTTATTAGTGAGCCTGGTTACCCCCTCTCGGAACCACAGACTTAGAAATCGCCAGCTCATATACAGTGCATAAAATATATTTATATATATACCCTTTTACACCATTTTAATAAAAAATATCACAAAATTCTTCTAAGTCCCTCGGGAAGAGTGAAAGACGCGCACGTTCATTTTCAGAGCTCCTAGACCTTCCTATAAGAAGTTAGCCAAAAAGTAGCTTCGAAAAACGCTTAGGTTAAGTTTCAGAGTTGCTTCTAATGTACCAAAGCTGGACTTAGACATAATTTCACTCTCACAACATTATGGCTGGTTGGAGACAGTCCGAACCACAAGTACCGGGTCCATGGTTCTGGCCGTATACTGGGGGGACGGGGACGACTCCCATTAACCCCTGACTATACCGGGGATACGCTTATCACAATGCCTTTCTGGTCTGTGCTGAAGCAGGGCATTCTGGCAGCCAAGTGGCTTGACCTTTATTAGTGAGCCTGGTTACCCCCTCTCGGAACCACAGACTTAGAAATCGCCAGCTCACATACAGTGCATAAAATATATTTATATATATATACCCTTATACACCATTTTAATAAAAAATATCACAAAATTCTTCTAAGTCTCTCAGGAAGAGTGAAAGACGCGCACGTTCATTTTCAGCGCTCCTAGACCTTCCTATAAGAAGTTAGCCAAAAAGTAGCTTCGAAAAACGCTTAGGTTAAGTTTCAGAGTTGCTTCTAATGTACCAAAGCTGGACTTAGACATAATTTCACTCTCACAACATTATGGCTGGTTGGAGACAGTCCGAACCACAAGTACCGGGTCCATGGTTCTGGCCGTATACTGGGGGGACGGGGACGACTCCCATTAACCCCTGACTATACCGGGGATACGCTTATCACAATGCCTTTCTGGTCTGTGCTGAAGCAGGGCATTCTGGCAGCCAAGTGGCTTGACCTTTATTAGTGAGCCTGGTTACCCCCTCTCGGAACCACAGACTTAGAAATCGCCAGCTCATATACAGTGCATAAAATATATTTATATATATACCCTTATACACCATTTTAATAAAAAATATCACAAAATTCTTCTAAGTCCCTTGGGAAGAGTGAAAGACGCGCACGTTCATTTTCAGAGCTCCTAGACCTTCCTATAAGAAGTTAGCCAAAAAGTAGCTTCGAAAAACGCTTAGGTTAAGTTTCAGAGTTGCTTCTAATGTACCAAAGCTGGACTTAGACATAATTTCACTCTCACAACATTATGGCTGGTTGGAGACAGTCCGAACCACAAGTACCGGGTCCATGGTTCTGGCCGTATACTGGGGGGACGGGGACGACTCCCATTAACCCCTGACTATACCGGGGATACGCTTATCACAATGCCTTTCTGGTCTGTGCTGAAGCAGGGCATTCTGGCAGCCAAGTGGCTTGACCTTTATTAGTGAGCCTGGTTACCCCCTCTCGGAACCACAGACTTAGAAATCGCCAGCTCATATACAGTGCATAAAATATATTTATATATATACCCTTATACACCATTTTAATAAAAAATATCACAAAATTCTTCTAAGTCCCTCGGGAAGAGTGAAAGACGCGCACGTTCATTTTCAGAGCTCCTAGACCTTCCTATAAGAAGTTAGCCAAAAAGTAGCTTCGAAAAACGCTTAGGTTAAGTTTCAGAGTTGCTTCTAATGTACCAAAGCTGGACTTAGACATAATTTCACTCTCACAACATTATGGCTGGTTGGAGACAGTCCGAACCACAAGTACCGGGTCCATGGTTCTGGCCGTATACTGGGGGGACGGGGACGACTCCCATTAACCCCTGACTATACCGGGGATACGCTTATCACAATGCCTTTCTGGTCTGTGCTGAAGCAGGGCATTCTGGCAGCCAAGTGGCTTGACCTTTATTAGTGAGCCTGGTTACCCCCTCTCGGAACCACAGACTTAGAAATCGCCAGCTCATATACAGTGCATAAAATATATTTATATATATACCCTTATACACCATTTTAATAAAAAATATCACAAAATTCTTCTAAGTCCCTCGGGAAGAGTGAAAGACGCGCACGTTCATTTTCAGAGCTCCTAGACCTTCCTATAAGAAGTTAGCCAAAAAGTAGCTTCGAAAAACGCTTAGGTTAAGTTTCAGAGTTGCTTCTAATGTACCAAAGCTGGACTTAGACATAATTTCACTCTCACAACATTATGGCTGGTTGGAGACAGTCCGAACCACAAGTACCGGGTCCATGGTTCTGGCCGTATACTGGGGGGACGGGGACGACTCCCATTAACCCCTGACTATACCGGGGATACGCTTATCACAATGCCTTTCTGGTCTGTGCTGAAGCAGGGCATTCTGGCAGCCAAGTGGCTTGACCTTTATTAGTGAGCCTGGTTACCCCCTCTCGGAACCACAGACTTAGAAATCGCCAGCTCATATACAGTGCATAAAATATATTTATATATATACCCTTATACACCATTTTAATAAAAAATATCACAAAATTCTTCTAAGTCCCTCGGGAAGAGTGAAAGACGCGCACGTTCATTTTCAGAGCTCCTAGACCTTCCTATAAGAAGTTAGCCAAAAAGTAGCTTCGAAAAACGCTTAGGTTAAGTTTCAGAGTTGCTTCTAATGTACCAAAGCTGGACTTAGACATAATTTCACTCTCACAACATTATGGCTGGTTGGAGACAGTCCGAACCACAAGTACCGGGTCCATGGTTCTGGCCGTATACTGGGGGGACGGGGACGACTCCCATTAACCCCTGACTATACCGGGGATACGCTTATCACAATGCCTTTCTGGTCTGTGCTGAAGCAGGGCATTCTGGCAGCCAAGTGGCTTGACCTTTATTAGTGAGCCTGGTTACCCCCTCTCGGAAAAACAGACTTAGAAATCGCCAGCTCATATACAGTGCATAAAATATATTTATATATATACCCTTATACACCATTTTAATAAAAAATATCACAAAATTCTTCTAAGTCCCTCGGGAAGAGTGAAAGACGCGCACGTTCATTTTCAGAGCTCCTAGACCTTCCTATAAGAAGTTAGCCAAAAAGTAGCTTCGAAAAACGCTTAGGTTAAGTTTCAGAGTTGCTTCTAATGTACCAAAGCTGGACTTAGACATAATTTCACTCTCACAACATTATGGCTGGTTGGAGACAGTCCGAACCACAAGTACCGGGTCCATGGTTCTGGCCGTATACTGGGGGGACGGGGACGACTCCCATTAACCCCTGACTATACCGGGGATACGCTTATCACAATGCCTTTCTGGTCTGTGCTGAAGCAGGGCATTCTGGCACCAAGTGGCTTGACCTTTATTAGTGAGCCTGGTTACCCCCTCTCGGAGCCACAGACTTAGAAATCGCCAGCTCATATACAGTGCATAAAATATATTTATATATATACCCTTATACACCATTTTAATAAAAAATATCACAAAATTCTTCTAAGTCTCTCAGGAAGAGTGAAAGACGCGCACGTTCATTTTCAGAGCTCCTAGACCTTCCTATAAGAAGTTAGCCAAAAAGTAGCTTCGAAAAACGCTTAGGTTAAGTTTCAGAGTTGCTTCTAATGTACCAAAGCTGGACTTAGACATAATTTCACTCTCAAAACATTATGGCTGGTTGGAGACAGTCCGAACCACAAGTACCGGGTCCATGGTTCTGGGCGTATACTGGGGGGACGGGGACGACTCCCATTAACCCCTGACTATACCGGGGATACGCTTATCACAATGCCTTTCTGGTCTGTGCTGAAGCAGGGCATTCTGGCAGCCAAGTGGCTTGACCTTTATTAGTGAGCCTGGTTACCCCCTCTCGGAACCACAGACTTAGAAATCGCCAGCTCATATACAGTGCATAAAATATATTTATATATATACCCTTTTACACCATTTTAATAAAAAATATCACAAAATTCTTCTAAGTCCCTCGGGAAGAGTGAAAGACGCGCACGTTCATTTTCAGAGCTCCTAGACCTTCCTATAAGAAGTTAGCCAAAAAGTAGCTTCGAAAAACGCTTAGGTTAAGTTTCAGAGTTGCTTCTAATGTACCAAAGCTGGACTTAGACATAATTTCACTCTCACAACATTATGGCTGGTTGGAGACAGTCCGAACCACAAGTACCGGGTCCATGGTTCTGGCCGTATACTGGGGGGACGGGGACGACTCCCATTAACCCCTGACTATACCGGGGATACGCTTATCACAATGCCTTTCTGGTCTGTGCTGAAGCAGGGCATTCTGGCAGCCAAGTGGCTTGACCTTTATTAGTGAGCCTGGTTACCCCCTCTCGGAACCACAGACTTAGAAATCGCCAGCTCACATACAGTGCATAAAATATATTTATATATATATACCCTTATACACCATTTTAATAAAAAATATCACAAAATTCTTCTAAGTCTCTCAGGAAGAGTGAAAGACGCGCACGTTCATTTTCAGCGCTCCTAGACCTTCCTATAAGAAGTTAGCCAAAAAGTAGCTTCGAAAAACGCTTAGGTTAAGTTTCAGAGTTGCTTCTAATGTACCAAAGCTGGACTTAGACATAATTTCACTCTCACAACATTATGGCTGGTTGGAGACAGTCCGAACCACAAGTACCGGGTCCATGGTTCTGGCCGTATACTGGGGGGACGGGGACGACTCCCATTAACCCCTGACTATACCGGGGATACGCTTATCACAATGCCTTTCTGGTCTGTGCTGAAGCAGGGCATTCTGGCAGCCAAGTGGCTTGACCTTTATTAGTGAGCCTGGTTACCCCCTCTCGGAACCACAGACTTAGAAATCGCCAGCTCATATACAGTGCATAAAATATATTTATATATATACCCTTATACACCATTTTAATAAAAAATATCACAAAATTCTTCTAAGTCCCTTGGGAAGAGTGAAAGACGCGCACGTTCATTTTCAGAGCTCCTAGACCTTCCTATAAGAAGTTAGCCAAAAAGTAGCTTCGAAAAACGCTTAGGTTAAGTTTCAGAGTTGCTTCTAATGTACCAAAGCTGGACTTAGACATAATTTCACTCTCACAACATTATGGCTGGTTGGAGACAGTCCGAACCACAAGTACCGGGTCCATGGTTCTGGCCGTATACTGGGGGGACGGGGACGACTCCCATTAACCCCTGACTATACCGGGGATACGCTTATCACAATGCCTTTCTGGTCTGTGCTGAAGCAGGGCATTCTGGCAGCCAAGTGGCTTGACCTTTATTAGTGAGCCTGGTTACCCCCTCTCGGAACCACAGACTTAGAAATCGCCAGCTCATATACAGTGCATAAAATATATTTATATATATACCCTTATACACCATTTTAATAAAAAATATCACAAAATTCTTCTAAGTCCCTCGGGAAGAGTGAAAGACGCGCACGTTCATTTTCAGAGCTCCTAGACCTTCCTATAAGAAGTTAGCCAAAAAGTAGCTTCGAAAAACGCTTAGGTTAAGTTTCAGAGTTGCTTCTAATGTACCAAAGCTGGACTTAGACATAATTTCACTCTCACAACATTATGGCTGGTTGGAGACAGTCCGAACCACAAGTACCGGGTCCATGGTTCTGGCCGTATACTGGGGGGACGGGGACGACTCCCATTAACCCCTGACTATACCGGGGATACGCTTATCACAATGCCTTTCTGGTCTGTGCTGAAGCAGGGCATTCTGGCAGCCAAGTGGCTTGACCTTTATTAGTGAGCCTGGTTACCCCCTCTCGGAACCACAGACTTAGAAATCGCCAGCTCATATACAGTGCATAAAATATATTTATATATATACCCTTATACACCATTTTAATAAAAAATATCACAAAATTCTTCTAAGTCTCTCAGGAAGAGTGAAAGACGCGCACGTTCATTTTCAGAGCTCCTAGACCTTCCTATAAGAAGTTAGCCAAAAAGTAGCTTCGAAAAACGCTGAGGTTAAGTTTCAGAGTTGCTTCTAATGTACCAAAGCTGGACTTAGACATAATTTCACTCTCACAACATTATGGCTGGTTGGAGACAGTCCGAACCACAAGTACCGGGTCCATGGTTCTGGCCGTATACTGGGGTGACGGGGACGACTCCCATTAACCCCTGACTATACCGGGGATACGCTTATCACAATGCCTTTCTGGTCTGTGCTGAAGCAGGGCATTCTGGCAGCCAAGTGGCTTGACCTTTATTAGTGAGCCTGGTTACCCCCTCTCGGAACCACAGACTTAGAAATCGCCAGCTCATATACAGTGCATAAAATATATTTATATATATACCCTTATACACCATTTTAATAAAAAATATCACAAAATTCTTCTAAGTCTCTCAGGAAGAGTGAAAGACGCGCACGTTCATTTTCAGAGCTCCTAGACCTTCCTATAAGAAGTTAGCCAAAAAGTAGCTTCGAAAAACGCTGAGGTTAAGTTTCAGAGTTGCTTCTAATGTACCAAAGCTGGACTTAGACATAATTTCACTCTCACAACATTATGGCTGGTTGGAGACAGTCCGAACCACAAGTACCGGGTCCATGGTTCTGGCCGTATACTGGGGTGACGGGGACGACTCCCATTAACCCCTGACTATACCGGGGATACGCTTATCACAATGCCTTTCTGGTCTGTGCTGAAGCAGGGCATTCTGGCAGCCAAGTGGCTTGACCTTTATTAGTGAGCCTGGTTACCCCCTCTCGGAACCACAGACTTAGAAATCGCCAGCTCATATACAGTGCATAAAATATATTTATATATATACCCTTATACACCATTTTAATAAAAAATATCACAAAATTCTTCTAAGTCCCTTGGGAAGAGTGAAAGACGCGCACGTTCATTTTCAGAGGTCCTAGACCTTCCTATAAGAAGTTAGCCAAAAAGTAGCTTCGAAAAACGCTTAGGTTAAGTTTCAGAGTTGCTTCTAATGTACCAAAGCTGGACTTAGACATAATTTCACTCTCACAACATTATGGCTGGTTGGAGACAGTCCGAACCACAAGTACCGGGTCCATGGTTCTGGCCGTATACTGGGGGGACGGGGACGACTCCCATTAACCCCTGACTATACCGGGGATACGCTTATCACAATGCCTTTCTGGTCTGTGCTGAAGCAGGGCATTCTGGCAGCCAAGTGGCTTGACCTTTATTAGTGAGCCTGGTTACCCCCTCTCGGAACCACAGACTTAGAAATCGCCAGCTCATATACAGTGCATAAAATATATTTATATATATACCCTTATACACCATTTTAATAAAAAATATCACAAAATTCTTCTAAGTCCCTCGGGAAGAGTGAAAGACGCGCACGTTCATTTTCAGAGCTCCTAGGCCTTCCTATAAGAAGTTAGCCAAAAAGTAGCTTCGAAAAACGCTTAGGTTAAGTTTCAGAGTTGCTTCTAATGTACCAAAGCTGGACTTAGACATAATTTCACTCTCACAACATTATGGCTGGTTGGAGACAGTCCGAACCACAAGTACCGGGTCCATGGTTCTGGCCGTATACTGGGGGGACGGGGACGACTCCCATTAACCCCTGACTATACCGGGGATACGCTTATCACAATGCCTTTCTGGTCTGTGCTGAAGCAGGGCATTCTGGCAGCCAAGTGGCTTGACCTTTATTAGTGAGCCTGGTTACCCCCTCTCGGAACCACAGACTTAGAAATCGCCAGCTCATATACAGTGCATAAAATATATTTATATATATACCCTTATACACCATTTTAATAAAAAATATCACAAAATTCTTCTAAGTCCCTCGGGAAGAGTGAAAGACGCGCACGTTCATTTTCAGAGCTCCTAGACCTTCCTATAAGAAGTTAGCCAAAAAGTAGCTTCGAAAAACGCTTAGGTTAAGTTTCAGAGTTGCTTCTAATGTACCAAAGCTGGACTTAGACATAATTTCACTCTCACAACATTATGGCTGGTTGGAGACAGTCCGAACCACAAGTACCGGGTCCATGGTTCTGGCCGTATACTGGGGGGACGGGGACGACTCCCATTAACCCCTGACTATACCGGGGATACGCTTATCACAATGCCTTTCTGGTCTGTGCTGAAGCAGGGCATTCTGGCAGCCAAGTGGCTTGACCTTTATTAGTGAGCCTGGTTACCCCCTCTCGGAACCACAGACTTAGAAATCGCCAGCTCATATACAGTGCATAAAATATATTTATATATATACCCTTATACACCATTTTAATAAAAAATATCACAAAATTCTTCTAAGTCCCTCGGGAAGAGTGAAAGACGCGCACGTTCATTTTCAGAGCTCCTAGACCTTCCTATAAGAAGTTAGCCAAAAAGTAGCTTCGAAAAACGCTTAGGTTAAGTTTCAGAGTTGCTTCTAATGTACCAAAGCTGGACTTAGACATAATTTCACTCTCACAACATTATGGCTGGTTGGAGACAGTCCGAACCACAAGTACCGGGTCCATGGTTCTGGCCGTATACTGGGGGGACGGGGACGACTCCCATTAACCCCTGACTATACCGGGGATACGCTTATCACAATGCCTTTCTGGTCTGTGCTGAAGCAGGGCATTCTGGCAGCCAAGTGGCTTGACCTTTATTAGTGAGCCTGGTTACCCCCTCTCGGAACCACAGACTTAGAAATCGCCAGCTCACATACAGTGCATAAAATATATTTATATATATATACCCTTATACACCATTTTAATAAAAAATATCACAAAATTCTTCTAAGTCTCTCAGGAAGAGTGAAAGACGCGCACGTTCATTTTCAGCGCTCCTAGACCTTCCTATAAGAAGTTAGCCAAAAAGTAGCTTCGAAAAACGCTTAGGTTAAGTTTCAGAGTTGCTTCTAATGTACCAAAGCTGGACTTAGACATAATTTCACTCTCACAACATTATGGCTGGTTGGAGACAGTCCGAACCACAAGTACCGGGTCCATGGTTCTGGCCGTATACTGGGGGGACGGGGACGACTCCCATTAACCCCTGACTATACCGGGGATACGCTTATCACAATGCCTTTCTGGTCTGTGCTGAAGCAGGGCATTCTGGCAGCCAAGTGGCTTGACCTTTATTAGTGAGCCTGGTTACCCCCTCTCGGAACCACAGACTTAGAAATCGCCAGCTCATATACAGTGCATAAAATATATTTATATATATACCCTTATACACCATTTTAATAAAAAATATCACAAAATTCTTCTAAGTCCCTTGGGAAGAGTGAAAGACGCGCACGTTCATTTTCAGAGCTCCTAGACCTTCCTATAAGAAGTTAGCCAAAAAGTAGCTTCGAAAAACGCTTAGGTTAAGTTTCAGAGTTGCTTCTAATGTACCAAAGCTGGACTTAGACATAATTTCACTCTCACAACATTATGGCTGGTTGGAGACAGTCCGAACCACAAGTACCGGGTCCATGGTTCTGGCCGTATACTGGGGGGACGGGGACGACTCCCATTAACCCCTGACTATACCGGGGATACGCTTATCACAATGCCTTTCTGGTCTGTGCTGAAGCAGGGCATTCTGGCAGCCAAGTGGCTTGACCTTTATTAGTGAGCCTGGTTACCCCCTCTCGGAACCACAGACTTAGAAATCGCCAGCTCATATACAGTGCATAAAATATATTTATATATATACCCTTATACACCATTTTAATAAAAAATATCACAAAATTCTTCTAAGTCCCTCGGGAAGAGTGAAAGACGCGCACGTTCATTTTCAGAGCTCCTAGACCTTCCTATAAGAAGTTAGCCAAAAAGTAGCTTCGAAAAACGCTTAGGTTAAGTTTCAGAGTTGCTTCTAATGTACCAAAGCTGGACTTAGACATAATTTCACTCTCACAACATTATGGCTGGTTGGAGACAGTCCGAACCACAAGTACCGGGTCCATGGTTCTGGCCGTATACTGGGGGGACGGGGACGACTCCCATTAACCCCTGACTATACCGGGGATACGCTTATCACAATGCCTTTCTGGTCTGTGCTGAAGCAGGGCATTCTGGCAGCCAAGTGGCTTGACCTTTATTAGTGAGCCTGGTTACCCCCTCTCGGAACCACAGACTTAGAAATCGCCAGCTCATATACAGTGCATAAAATATATTTATATATATACCCTTATACACCATTTTAATAAAAAATATCACAAAATTCTTCTAAGTCTCTCAGGAAGAGTGAAAGACGCGCACGTTCATTTTCAGAGCTCCTAGACCTTCCTATAAGAAGTTAGCCAAAAAGTAGCTTCGAAAAACGCTGAGGTTAAGTTTCAGAGTTGCTTCTAATGTACCAAAGCTGGACTTAGACATAATTTCACTCTCACAACATTATGGCTGGTTGGAGACAGTCCGAACCACAAGTACCGGGTCCATGGTTCTGGCCGTATACTGGGGTGACGGGGACGACTCCCATTAACCCCTGACTATACCGGGGATACGCTTATCACAATGCCTTTCTGGTCTGTGCTGAAGCAGGGCATTCTGGCAGCCAAGTGGCTTGACCTTTATTAGTGAGCCTGGTTACCCCCTCTCGGAACCACAGACTTAGAAATCGCCAGCTCATATACAGTGCATAAAATATATTTATATATATACCCTTATACACCATTTTAATAAAAAATATCACAAAATTCTTCTAAGTCTCTCAGGAAGAGTGAAAGACGCGCACGTTCATTTTCAGAGCTCCTAGACCTTCCTATAAGAAGTTAGCCAAAAAGTAGCTTCGAAAAACGCTGAGGTTAAGTTTCAGAGTTGCTTCTAATGTACCAAAGCTGGACTTAGACATAATTTCACTCTCACAACATTATGGCTGGTTGGAGACAGTCCGAACCACAAGTACCGGGTCCATGGTTCTGGCCGTATACTGGGGTGACGGGGACGACTCCCATTAACCCCTGACTATACCGGGGATACGCTTATCACAATGCCTTTCTGGTCTGTGCTGAAGCAGGGCATTCTGGCAGCCAAGTGGCTTGACCTTTATTAGTGAGCCTGGTTACCCCCTCTCGGAACCACAGACTTAGAAATCGCCAGCTCATATACAGTGCATAAAATATATTTATATATATACCCTTATACACCATTTTAATAAAAAATATCACAAAATTCTTCTAAGTCCCTTGGGAAGAGTGAAAGACGCGCACGTTCATTTTCAGAGGTCCTAGACCTTCCTATAAGAAGTTAGCCAAAAAGTAGCTTCGAAAAACGCTTAGGTTAAGTTTCAGAGTTGCTTCTAATGTACCAAAGCTGGACTTAGACATAATTTCACTCTCACAACATTATGGCTGGTTGGAGACAGTCCGAACCACAAGTACCGGGTCCATGGTTCTGGCCGTATACTGGGGGGACGGGGACGACTCCCATTAACCCCTGACTATACCGGGGATACGCTTATCACAATGCCTTTCTGGTCTGTGCTGAAGCAGGGCATTCTGGCAGCCAAGTGGCTTGACCTTTATTAGTGAGCCTGGTTACCCCCTCTCGGAACCACAGACTTAGAAATCGCCAGCTCATATACAGTGCATAAAATATATTTATATATATACCCTTATACACCATTTTAATAAAAAATATCACAAAATTCTTCTAAGTCCCTCGGGAAGAGTGAAAGACGCGCACGTTCATTTTCAGAGCTCCTAGGCCTTCCTATAAGAAGTTAGCCAAAAAGTAGCTTCGAAAAACGCTTAGGTTAAGTTTCAGAGTTGCTTCTAATGTACCAAAGCTGGACTTAGACATAATTTCACTCTCACAACATTATGGCTGGTTGGAGACAGTCCGAACCACAAGTACCGGGTCCATGGTTCTGGCCGTATACTGGGGGGACGGGGACGACTCCCATTAACCCCTGACTATACCGGGGATACGCTTATCACAATGCCTTTCTGGTCTGTGCTGAAGCAGGGCATTCTGGCAGCCAAGTGGCTTGACCTTTATTAGTGAGCCTGGTTACCCCCTCTCGGAACCACAGACTTAGAAATCGCCAGCTCATATACAGTGCATAAAATATATTTATATATATACCCTTATACACCATTTTAATAAAAAATATCACAAAATTCTTCTAAGTCCCTCGGGAAGAGTGAAAGACGCGCACGTTCATTTTCAGAGCTCCTAGACCTTCCTATAAGAAGTTAGCCAAAAAGTAGCTTCGAAAAACGCTTAGGTTAAGTTTCAGAGTTGCTTCTAATGTACCAAAGCTGGACTTAGACATAATTTCACTCTCACAACATTATGGCTGGTTGGAGACAGTCCGAACCACAAGTACCGGGTCCATGGTTCTGGCCGTATACTGGGGGGACGGGGACGACTCCCATTAACCCCTGACTATACCGGGGATACGCTTATCACAATGCCTTTCTGGTCTGTGCTGAAGCAGGGCATTCTGGCAGCCAAGTGGCTTGACCTTTATTAGTGAGCCTGGTTACCCCCTCTCGGAACCACAGACTTAGAAATCGCCAGCTCATATACAGTGCATAAAATATATTTATATATATACCCTTATACACCATTTTAATAAAAAATATCACAAAATTCTTCTAAGTCCCTCGGGAAGAGTGAAAGACGCGCACGTTCATTTTCAGAGCTCCTAGACCTTCCTATAAGAAGTTAGCCAAAAAGTAGCTTCGAAAAACGCTTAGGTTAAGTTTCAGAGTTGCTTCTAATGTACCAAAGCTGGACTTAGACATAATTTCACTCTCACAACATTATGGCTGGTTGGAGACAGTCCGAACCACAAGTACCGGGTCCATGGTTCTGGCCGTATACTGGGGGGACGGGGACGACTCCCATTAACCCCTGACTATACCGGGGATACGCTTATCACAATGCCTTTCTGGTCTGTGCTGAAGCAGGGCATTCTGGCAGCCAAGTGGCTTGACCTTTATTAGTGAGCCTGGTTACCCCCTCTCGGAACCACAGACTTAGAAATCGCCAGCTCATATACAGTGCATAAAATATATTTATATATATACCCTTATACACCATTTTAATAAAAAATATCACAAAATTCTTCTAAGTCTCTCAGGAAGAGTGAAAGACGCGCACGTTCATTTTCAGAGCTCCTAGACCTTCCTATAAGAAGTTAGCCAAAAAGTAGCTTCGAAAAACGCTTAGGTTAAGTTTCAGAGTTGCTTCTAATGTACCAAAGCTGGACTTAGACATAATTTCACTCTCACAACATTATGGCTGGTTGGAGACAGTCCGAACCACAAGTACCGGGTCCATGGTTCTGGCCGTATACTGGGGTGACGGGGACGACTCCCATTAACCCCTGACTATACCGGGGATACGCTTATCACAATGCCTTTCTGGTCTGTGCTGAAGCAGGGCATTCTGGCAGCCAAGTGGCTTGACCTTTATTAGTGAGCCTGGTTACCCCCTCTCGGAACCACAGACTTAGAAATCGCCAGCTCATATACAGTGCATAAAATATATTTATATATATACCCTTATACACCATTTTAATAAAAAATATCACAAAATTCTTCTAAGTCCCTCGGGAAGAGTGAAAGACGCGCACGTTCATTTTCAGAGCTCCTAGACCTTCCTATAAGAAGTTAGCCAAAAAGTAGCTTCGAAAAACGCTTAGGTTAAGTTTCAGAGTTGCTTCTAATGTACCAAAGCTGGACTTAGACATAATTTCACTCTCACAACATTATGGCTGGTTGGAGACAGTCCGAACCACAAGTACCGGGTCCATGGTTCTGGCCGTATACTGGGGGGACGGGGACGACTCCCATTAACCCCTGACTATACCGGGGATACGCTTATCACAATGCCTTTCTGGTCTGTGCTGAAGCAGGGCATTCTGGCAGCCAAGTGGCTTGACCTTTATTAGTGAGCCTGGTTACCCCCTCTCGGAACCACAGACTTAGAAATCGCCAGCTCATATACAGTGCATAAAATATATTTATATATATACCCTTATACACCATTTTAATAAAAAATATCACAAAATTCTTCTAAGTCTCTCAGGAAGAGTGAAAGACGCGCACGTTCATTTTCAGAGCTCCTAGACCTTCCTATAAGAAGTTAGCCAAAAAGTAGCTTCGAAAAACGCTGAGGTTAAGTTTCAGAGTTGCTTCTAATGTACCAAAGCTGGACTTAGACATAATTTCACTCTCACAACATTATGGCTGGTTGGAGACAGTCCGAACCACAAGTACCGGGTCCATGGTTCTGGCCGTATACTGGGGTGACGGGGACGACTCCCATTAACCCCTGACTATACCGGGGATACGCTTATCACAATGCCTTTCTGGTCTGTGCTGAAGCAGGGCATTCTGGCAGCCAAGTGGCTTGACCTTTATTAGTGAGCCTGGTTACCCCCTCTCGGAACCACAGACTTAGAAATCGCCAGCTCATATACAGTGCATAAAATATATTTATATATATACCCTTATACACCATTTTAATAAAAAATATCACAAAATTCTTCTAAGTCCCTTGGGAAGAGTGAAAGACGCGCACGTTCATTTTCAGAGGTCCTAGACCTTCCTATAAGAAGTTAGCCAAAAAGTAGCTTCGAAAAACGCTTAGGTTAAGTTTCAGAGTTGCTTCTAATGTACCAAAGCTGGACTTAGACATAATTTCACTCTCACAACATTATGGCTGGTTGGAGACAGTCCGAACCACAAGTACCGGGTCCATGGTTCTGGCCGTATACTGGGGGGACGGGGACGACTCCCATTAACCCCTGACTATACCGGGGATACGCTTATCACAATGCCTTTCTGGTCTGTGCTGAAGCAGGGCATTCTGGCAGCCAAGTGGCTTGACCTTTATTAGTGAGCCTGGTTACCCCCTCTCGGAACCACAGACTTAGAAATCGCCAGCTCATATACAGTGCATAAAATATATTTATATATATACCCTTATACACCATTTTAATAAAAAATATCACAAAATTCTTCTAAGTCCCTCGGGAAGAGTGAAAGACGCGCACGTTCATTTTCAGAGCTCCTAGGCCTTCCTATAAGAAGTTAGCCAAAAAGTAGCTTCGAAAAACGCTTAGGTTAAGTTTCAGAGTTGCTTCTAATGTACCAAAGCTGGACTTAGACATAATTTCACTCTCACAACATTATGGCTGGTTGGAGACAGTCCGAACCACAAGTACCGGGTCCATGGTTCTGGCCGTATACTGGGGGGACGGGGACGACTCCCATTAACCCCTGACTATACCGGGGATACGCTTATCACAATGCCTTTCTGGTCTGTGCTGAAGCAGGGCATTCTGGCAGCCAAGTGGCTTGACCTTTATTAGTGAGCCTGGTTACCCCCTCTCGGAACCACAGACTTAGAAATCGCCAGCTCATATACAGTGCATAAAATATATTTATATATATACCCTTATACACCATTTTAATAAAAAATATCACAAAATTCTTCTAAGTCCCTCGGGAAGAGTGAAAGACGCGCACGTTCATTTTCAGAGCTCCTAGACCTTCCTATAAGAAGTTAGCCAAAAAGTAGCTTCGAAAAACGCTTAGGTTAAGTTTCAGAGTTGCTTCTAATGTACCAAAGCTGGACTTAGACATAATTTCACTCTCACAACATTATGGCTGGTTGGAGACAGTCCGAACCACAAGTACCGGGTCCATGGTTCTGGCCGTATACTGGGGGGACGGGGACGACTCCCATTAACCCCTGACTATACCGGGGATACGCTTATCACAATGCCTTTCTGGTCTGTGCTGAAGCAGGGCATTCTGGCAGCCAAGTGGCTTGACCTTTATTAGTGAGCCTGGTTACCCCCTCTCGGAACCACAGACTTAGAAATCGCCAGCTCATATACAGTGCATAAAATATATTTATATATATACCCTTATACACCATTTTAATAAAAAATATCACAAAATTCTTCTAAGTCCCTCGGGAAGAGTGAAAGACGCGCACGTTCATTTTCAGAGCTCCTAGACCTTCCTATAAGAAGTTAGCCAAAAAGTAGCTTCGAAAAACGCTTAGGTTAAGTTTCAGAGTTGCTTCTAATGTACCAAAGCTGGACTTAGACATAATTTCACTCTCACAACATTATGGCTGGTTGGAGACAGTCCGAACCACAAGTACCGGGTCCATGGTTCTGGCCGTATACTGGGGGGACGGGGACGACTCCCATTAACCCCTGACTATACCGGGGATACGCTTATCACAATGCCTTTCTGGTCTGTGCTGAAGCAGGGCATTCTGGCAGCCAAGTGGCTTGACCTTTATTAGTGAGCCTGGTTACCCCCTCTCGGAACCACAGACTTAGAAATCGCCAGCTCATATACAGTGCATAAAATATATTTATATATATACCCTTATACACCATTTTAATAAAAAATATCACAAAATTCTTCTAAGTCCCTCGGGAAGAGTAAAAGACGCGCACGTTCATTTTCAGAGCTCCTAGACCTTCCTATAAGAAGTTAGCCAAAAAGTAGCTTCGAAAAACGCTTAGGTTAAGTTTCAGAGTTGCTTCTAATGTACCAAAGCTGGACTTAGACATAATTTCACTCTCACAACATTATGGCTGGTTGGAGACAGTCCGAACCACAAGTACCGGGTCCATGGTTCTGGCCGTATACTGGGGGGACGGGGACGACTCCCATTAACCCCTGACTATACCGGGGATACGCTTATCACAATGCCTTTCTGGTCTGTGCTGAAGCAGGGCATTCTGGCAGCCAAGTGGCTTGACCTTTATTAGTGAGCCTGGTTACCCCCTCTCGGAACCACAGACTTAGAAATCGCCAGCTCATATACAGTGCATAAAATATATTTATATATATACCCTTATACACCATTTTAATAAAAAATATCACAAAATTCTTCTAAGTCCCTCGGGAAGAGTGAAAGACGCGCACGTTCATTTTCAGAGCTCCTAGACCTTCCTATAAGAAGTTAGCCAAAAAGTAGCTTCGAAAAACGCTTAGGTTAAGTTTCAGAGTTGCTTCTAATGTACCAAAGCTGGACTTAGACATAATTTCACTCTCACAACATTATGGCTGGTTGGAGACAGTCCGAACCACAAGTACCGGGTCCATGGTTCTGGCCGTATACTGGGGGGACGGGGACGACTCCCATTAAACCCTGACTATACCGGGGATACGCTTATCACAATGCCTTTCTGGTCTGTGCTGAAGCAGGGCATTCTGGCAGCCAAGTGGCTTGACCTTTATTAGTGAGCCTGGTTACCCCCTCTCGGAACCACAGACTTAGAAATCGCCAGCTCATATACAGTGCATAAAATATATTTATATATATACCCTTATACACCATTTTAATAAAAAATATCACAAAATTCTTCTAAGTCTCTCGGGAAGAGTGAGAGACGCGCACGTTCATTTTCAGAGCTCCTAGACCTTCCTATAAGAAGTTAGCCAAAAAGTAGCTTCGAAAAATGCTTAGGTTAAGTTTCAGAGTTGCTTCTAAAGTACCAAAGCTGGACTTAGACATAATTTCACTCTCACAACATTATGGCTGGTTGGAGACAGTCCGAACCACAAGTACCGGGTCCATGGTTCTGGCCGTATACTGGGGGGACGGGGACGACTCCCATTAACCCCTGACTATACCGGAGATACGCTTATCACAATGCCTTTCTGGTCTGTGCTGAAGCAGGGCATTCTGGCAGCCAAATGGCTTGACCTTTATTAGTGAGCCTGGTTACCCCCTCTCGGAACCACAGACTTAGAAATCGCCAGCTCATATACAGTGCATAAAATATATTTATATATATACCCTTATACACCATTTTAATAAAAAATATCACAAAATTCTTCTAAGTCCCTCGGGAAGAGTAAAAGACGCGCACGTTCATTTTCAGAGCTCCTAGACCTTCCTATAAGAAGTTAGCCAAAAAGTAGCTTCGAAAAACGCTTAGGTTAAGTTTCAGAGTTGCTTCTAATGTACCAAAGCTGGACTTAGACATAATTTCACTCTCACAACATTATGGCTGGTTGGAGACAGTCCGAACCACAAGTACCGGGTCCATGGTTCTGGCCGTATACTGGGGGGACTGGGACGACTCCCATTAACCCCTGACTATACCGGGGATACGCTTATCACAATGCCTTTCTGGTCTGTGCTGAAGCAGGGCATTCTGGCAGCCAAGTGGCTTGACCTTTATTAGTGAGCCTGGTTACCCCCTCTCGGAACCACAGACTTAGAAATCGCCAGCTCATAAACAGTGCATAAAATATATTTATATATACCCTTATACACCATTTTAATAAAAAAATATCACAAAATTCTTCTAAGTCCCTCGGGAAGAGTGAAAGACGCGCACGTTCATTTTCAGAGCTCCTAAACCTTCCTATAAGAAGTTAGCCAAAAATTGGCTTCGAAAAACGCTTAGGTTAAGTTTCAGAGTTGCTTCTAATGTACCAAAGCTGGACTTAGACATAATTTCACTCTCACAACATTATGGCTGGTTGGAGACAGTCCGAACCACAAGTACCGGGTCCATGGTTCTGGCCGTATACTGGGGGGACGGGGACGACTCCCATTAACCCCTGACTATACCGGGGATACGCTTATCACAATGCCTTTCTGGTCTGTGCTGAAGCAGGGCATTCTGGCAGCCAAGTGGCTTGACCTTTATTAGTGAGCCTGGTTACCCCCTCTCGGAACCACAGACTTAGAAATCGCCAGCTCATATACAGTGCATAAAATATATTTATATATATACCCTTATACACCATTTTAATAAAAAATATCACAAAATTCTTCTAAGTCTCTCGGAAAGAGTGAGAGACGCGCACGTTCATTTTCAGAGCTCCTAGACCTTCCTATAAGAAGTTAGCCAAAAAGTAGCTTCGAAAAACGCGTAGGTTAAGTTTCAGAGTTGCTTCTAAAGTACCAAAGCTGGACTTAGACATAATTTCACTCTCACAACATTATGGCTGGTTGGAGACAGTCCGAACCACAAGTACCGGGTCCATGGTTCTGGCCGTATACTGGGGGGACGGGGACGACTCCCATTAACCCCTGACTATACCGGAGATACGCTTATCACAATGCCTTTCTGGTCTGTGCTGAAGCAGGGCATTCTGGCAGCCAAGTGGCTTGACCTTTATTAGTGAGCCTGGTTACCCCCTCTCGGAACCACAGACTTAGAAATCGCCAGCTCATATACAGTGCATAAAATATATTTATATATATACCCTTATACACCATTTTAATAAAAAATATCACAAAATTCTTCTAAGTCCCTCGGGAAGAGTAAAAGACGCGCACGTTCATTTTCACAGCTCCTAGACCTTCCTATAAGAAGTTAGCCAAAAAGTAGCTTCGAAAAACGCTTAGGTTAAGTTTCAGAGTTGCTTCTAATGTACCAAAGCTGGACTTAGACATAATTTCACTCTCACAACATTATGGCTGGTTGGAGACAGTCCGAACCACAAGTACCGGGTCCATGGTTCTGGCCGTATACTGGGGGGACGGGGACGACTCCCATTAACCCCTGACTATACCGGGGATAC
The DNA here is from genome assembly GCF_040206685.1 of Ascaphus truei. Taxonomy (NCBI): domain Eukaryota; kingdom Metazoa; phylum Chordata; class Amphibia; order Anura; family Ascaphidae; genus Ascaphus; species Ascaphus truei. Next base: position 180,656 of record NW_027455176.1, read on the forward strand.
GCTTATCACAATGCCTTTCTGGTCTGTGCTGAAGCAGGGCATTCTGGCAGCCAAGTGGCTTGACCTTTATTAGTGAGCCTGGTTACCCCCTCTCGGAACCACAGACTTAGAAATCGCCAGCTCATATACAGTGCATAAAATATATTTATATATATACCCTTATACACCATTTTAATAAAAAATATCACAAAATTCTTCTAAGTCCCTCGGGAAGAGTGAAAGACGCGCACGTTCATTTTCAGAGCTCCTAAACCTTCCTATAAGAAGTTAGCCAAAAATTGGCTTCGAAAAACGCTTAGGTTAAGTTTCAGAGTTGCTTCTAATGTACCAAAGCTGGACTTAGACATAATTTCACTCTCACAACATTATGGCTTGTTGGAGACAGTCCGAACCACAAGTACCGGGTCCATGGTTCTGGCCGTATACTGGGGGGACGGGGACGACTCCCATTAACCCCTGACTATACCGGGGATACGCTTATCACAATGCCTTTCTGGTCTGTGCTGAAGCAGGGCATTCTGGCAGCCAAGTGGCTTGACCTTTATTAGTGAGCCTGGTTACCCCTTCTCGGAACCACAGACTTAGAAATCGCCAGCTCATATACAGTGCATAAAATATATTTATATATATACCCTTATACACCATTTTAATAAAAAATATCACAAAATTCTTCTAAGTCCCTCGGGAAGAGTGAAAGACGCGCACGTTCATTTTCAGAGCTCCTAGACCTTCCTATAAGAAGTTAGCCAAAAAGTAGCTTCGAAAAACGCTTAGGTTAAGTTTCAGAGTTGCTTCTAATGTACCAAAGCTGGACTTAGACATAATTTCACTCTCACAACATTATGGCTGGTTGGAGACAGTCCGAACCACAAGTACCGGGTCCATGGTTCTGGCCGTATACTGGGGGGACGGGGACGACTCCCATTAACCCCTGACTATACCGGGGATACGCTTATCACAATGCCTTTCTGGTCTGTGCTGAAGCAGGGCATTCTGGCAGCCAAGTGGCTTGACCTTTATTAGTGAGCCTGGTTACCCCCTCTCGGAACCACAGACTTAGAAATCGCCAGCTCATATACAGTGCATAAAATATATTTATATATATACCCTTATACACCATTTTAATAAAAAATATCACAAAATTCTTCTAAGTCTCTCGGGAAGAGTGAGAGACGCGCACGTTCATTTTCAGAGCTCCTAGACCTTCCTATAAGAAGTTAGCCAAAAAGTAGCTTCGAAAAATGCTTAGGTTAAGTTTCAGAGTTGCTTCTAATGTACCAAAGCTGGACTTAGACATAATTTCACTCTCACAACATTATGGCTGGTTGGAGACAGTCCGAACCACAAGTACCGGGTCCATGGTTCTGGCCGTATACTGGGGGGACGGGGACGACTCCCATTAACCCCTGACTATACCGGAGATACGCTTATCACAATGCCTTTCTGGTCTGTGCTGAAGCAGGGCATTCTGGCAGCCAAGTGGCTTGACCTTTATTAGTGAGCCTGGTTACCCCCTCTCGGAACCACAGACTTAGAAATCGCCAGCTCATATACAGTGCATAAAATATATTTATATATATACCCTTATACACCATTTTAATAAAAAATATCACAAAATTCTTCTAAGTCCCTCGGGAAGAGTAAAAGACGCGCACGTTCATTTTCAGAGCTCCTAGACCTTCCTATAAGAAGTTAGCCAAAAAGTAGCTTCGAAAAACGCTTAGGTTAAGTTTCAGAGTTGCTTCTAATGTACCAAAGCTGGACTTAGACATAATTTCACTCTCACAACATTATGGCTGGTTGGAGACAGTCCGAACCACAAGTACCGGGTCCATGGTTCTGGCCGTATACTGGGGGGACGGGGACGACTCCCATTAACCCCTGACTATACCGGGGATACGCTTATCACAATGACTTTCTGGTCTGTGCTGAAGCAGGGCATTCTGGCAGCCAAGTGGCTTGACCTTTATTAGTGAGCCTGGTTACCCCCTCTCGGAACCACAGACTTAGAAATCGCCAGCTCATATACAGTGCATAAAATATATTTATATATATACCCTTATACACCATTTTAATAAAAAATATCACAAAATTCTTCTAAGTCTCTCGAGAAGAGTAAAAGACGCGCACGTTCATTTTCAGAGCTCCTAGACCTTCCTATAAGAAGTTAGCCAAAAAGTAGCTTCGAAAAACGCTTAGGTTAAGTTTCAGAGTTGCTTCTAATGTACCAAAGCTGGACTTAGACATAATTTCACTCTCACAACATTATGGCTGGTTGGAGACAGTCCGAACCACAAGTACCGGGTCCATGGTTCTGGCCGTATACTGGGGGGACGGGGACGACTCCCATTAACCCCTGACTATACCGGGGATACGCTTATCACAATGCCTTTCTGGTCTGTGCTGAAGCAGGGCATTCTGGCAGCCAAGTGGCTTGACCTTTATTAGTGAGCCTGGTTACCCCCTCTCGGAACCACAGACTTAGAAATCGCCAGCTCATATACAGTGCATAAAATATATTTATATATATACCCTTATACACCATTTTAATAAAAAATATCACAAAATTCTTCTAAGTCTCTCGAGAAGAGTGAAAGACGCGCACGTTCATTTTCAGAGCTCCTAGACCTTCCTATAAGAAGTTAGCCAAAAAGTAGCTTCGAAAAACGCTTAGGTTAAGTTTCAGAGTTGCTTCTAATGTACCAAAGCTGGACTTAGACATAATTTCACTCTCACAACATTATGGCTGGTTGGAGACAGTCCGAACCACAAGTACCGGGTCCATGGTTCTGGCCGTATACTGGGGGGACGGGGACGACTCCCATTAACCCCTGACTATACCGGGGATACGCTTATCACAATGCCTTTCTGGTCTGTGCTGAAGCAGGGCATTCTGGCAGCCAAGTGGCTTGACCTTTATTAGTGAGCCTGGTTACCCCCTCTCGGAACCACAGACTTAGAAATCGCCAGCTCATATACAGTGCATAAAATATATTTATATATATACCCTTATACACCATTTTAATAAAAAATATCACAAAATTCTTCTAAGTCCCTCGGGAAGAGTGAAAGACGCGCACGTTCATTTTCAGAGCTCCTAGACCTTCCTATAAGAAGTTAGCCCAAAAGTAGCTTCGAAAAACGCTTAGGTTAAGTTTCAGAGTTGCTTCTAATGTACCAAAGCTGGACTTAGACATAATTTCACTCTCACAACATTATGGCTGGTTGGAGACAGTCCGAACCACAAGTACCGGGTCCATGGTTCTGGCCGTATACTGGGGGGACGGGGACGACTCCCATTAACCCCTGACTATACCGGAGATACGCTTATCACAATGCCTTTCTGGTCTGTGCTGAAGCAGGGCATTCTGGCAGCCAAATGGCTTGACCTTTATTAGTGAGCCTGGTTACCCCCTCTCGGAACCACAGACTTAGAAATCGCCAGCTCATATACAGTGCATAAAATATATTTATATATATACCCTTATACACCATTTTAATAAAAAATATCACAAAATTCTTCTAAGTCCCTCGGGAAGAGTAAAAGACGCGCACGTTCATTTTCAGAGCTCCTAGACCTTCCTATAAGAAGTTAGCCAAAAAGTAGCTTCGAAAAACGCTTAGGTTAAGTTTCAGAGTTGCTTCTAAAGTACCAAAGCTGGACTTAGACATAATTTCACTCTCACAACATTATGGCTGGTTGGAGACAGTCCGAACCACAAGTACCGGGTCCATGGTTCTGGCCGTATACTGGGGGGACGGGGACGACTCCCATTAACCCCTGACTATACCGGAGATACGCTTATCACAATGCCTTTCTGGTCTGTGCTGAAGCAGGGCATTCTGGCAGCCAAATGGCTTGACCTTTATTAGTGAGCCTGGTTACCCCCTCTCGGAACCACAGACTTAGAAATCGCCAGCTCATATACAGTGCATAAAATATATTTATATATATACCCTTATACACCATTTTAATAAAAAATATCACAAAATTCTTCTAAGTCCCTCGGGAAGAGTAAAAGACGCGCACGTTCATTTTCAGAGCTCCTAGACCTTCCTATAAGAAGTTAGCCAAAAAGTAGCTTCGAAAAACGCTTAGGTTAAGTTTCAGAGTTGCTTCTAATGTACCAAAGCTGGACTTAGACATAATTTCACTCTCACAACATTATGGCTGGTTGGAGACAGTCCGAACCACAAGTACCGGGTCCATGGTTCTGGCCGTATACTGGGGGGACGGGGACGACTCCCATTAACCCCTGACTATACCGGGGATACGCTTATCACAATGCCTTTCTGGTCTGTGCTGAAGCAGGGCATTCTGGCAGCCAAGTGGCTTGACCTTTATTAGTGAGCCTGGTTACCCCCTCTCGGAACCACAGACTTAGAAATCGCCAGCTCATATACAGTGCATAAAATATATTTATATATATACCCTTATACACCATTTTAATAAAAAATATCACAAAATTCTTCTAAGTCCCTCGGGAAGAGTGAAAGACGCGCACGTTCATTTTCAGAGCTCCTAAACCTTCCTATAAGAAGTTAGCCAAAAATTGGCTTCGAAAAACGCTTAGGTTAAGTTTCAGAGTTGCTTCTAATGTACCAAAGCTGGACTTAGACATAATTTCACTCTCACAACATTATGGCTTGTTGGAGACAGTCCGAACCACAAGTACCGGGTCCATGGTTCTGGCCGTATACTGGGGGGACGGGGACGACTCCCATTAACCCCTGACTATACCGGGGATACGCTTATCACAATGCCTTTCTGGTCTGTGCTGAAGCAGGGCATTCTGGCAGCCAAGTGGCTTGACCTTTATTAGTGAGCCTGGTTACCCCTTCTCGGAACCACAGACTTAGAAATCGCCAGCTCATATACAGTGCATAAAATATATTTATATATATACCCTTATACACCATTTTAATAAAAAATATCACAAAATTCTTCTAAGTCCCTCGGGAAGAGTGAAAGACGCGCACGTTCATTTTCAGAGCTCCTAGACCTTCCTATAAGAAGTTAGCCAAAAAGTAGCTTCGAAAAACGCTTAGGTTAAGTTTCAGAGTTGCTTCTAATGTACCAAAGCTGGACTTAGACATAATTTCACTCTCACAACATTATGGCTGGTTGGAGACAGTCCGAACCACAAGTACCGGGTCCATGGTTCTGGCCGTATACTGGGGGGACGGGGACGACTCCCATTAACCCCTGACTATACCGGGGATACGCTTATCACAATGCCTTTCTGGTCTGTGCTGAAGCAGGGCATTCTGGCAGCCAAGTGGCTTGACCTTTATTAGTGAGCCTGGTTACCCCCTCTCGGAACCACAGACTTAGAAATCGCCAGCTCATATACAGTGCATAAAATATATTTATATATATACCCTTATACACCATTTTAATAAAAAATATCACAAAATTCTTCTAAGTCTCTCGGGAAGAGTGAGAGACGCGCACGTTCATTTTCAGAGCTCCTAGACCTTCCTATAAGAAGTTAGCCAAAAAGTAGCTTCGAAAAATGCTTAGGTTAAGTTTCAGAGTTGCTTCTAATGTACCAAAGCTGGACTTAGACATAATTTCACTCTCACAACATTATGGCTGGTTGGAGACAGTCCGAACCACAAGTACCGGGTCCATGGTTCTGGCCGTATACTGGGGGGACGGGGACGACTCCCATTAACCCCTGACTATACCGGAGATACGCTTATCACAATGCCTTTCTGGTCTGTGCTGAAGCAGGGCATTCTGGCAGCCAAGTGGCTTGACCTTTATTAGTGAGCCTGGTTACCCCCTCTCGGAACCACAGACTTAGAAATCGCCAGCTCATATACAGTGCATAAAATATATTTATATATATACCCTTATACACCATTTTAATAAAAAATATCACAAAATTCTTCTAAGTCCCTCGGGAAGAGTAAAAGACGCGCACGTTCATTTTCAGAGCTCCTAGACCTTCCTATAAGAAGTTAGCCAAAAAGTAGCTTCGAAAAACGCTTAGGTTAAGTTTCAGAGTTGCTTCTAATGTACCAAAGCTGGACTTAGACATAATTTCACTCTCACAACATTATGGCTGGTTGGAGACAGTCCGAACCACAAGTACCGGGTCCATGGTTCTGGCCGTATACTGGGGGGACGGGGACGACTCCCATTAACCCCTGACTATACCGGGGATACGCTTATCACAATGACTTTCTGGTCTGTGCTGAAGCAGGGCATTCTGGCAGCCAAGTGGCTTGACCTTTATTAGTGAGCCTGGTTACCCCCTCTCGGAACCACAGACTTAGAAATCGCCAGCTCATATACAGTGCATAAAATATATTTATATATATACCCTTATACACCATTTTAATAAAAAATATCACAAAATTCTTCTAAGTCTCTCGAGAAGAGTGAAAGACGCGCACGTTCATTTTCAGAGCTCCTAGACCTTCCTATAAGAAGTTAGCCAAAAAGTAGCTTCGAAAAACGCTTAGGTTAAGTTTCAGAGTTGCTTCTAATGTACCAAAGCTGGACTTAGACATAATTTCACTCTCACAACATTATGGCTGGTTGGAGACAGTCCGAACCACAAGTACCGGGTCCATGGTTCTGGCCGTATACTGGGGGGACGGGGACGACTCCCATTAACCCCTGACTATACCGGGGATACGCTTATCACAATGCCTTTCTGGTCTGTGCTGAAGCAGGGCATTCTGGCAGCCAAGTGGCTTGACCTTTATTAGTGAGCCTGGTTACCCCCTCTCGGAACCACAGACTTAGAAATCGCCAGCTCATATACAGTGCATAAAATATATTTATATATATACCCTTATACACCATTTTAATAAAAAATATCACAAAATTCTTCTAAGTCTCTCGGGAAGAGTGAGAGACGCGCACGTTCATTTTCAGAGCTCCTAGACCTTCCTATAAGAAGTTAGCCAAAAAGTAGCTTCGAAAAATGCTTAGGTTAAGTTTCAGAGTTGCTTCTAATGTACCAAAGCTGGACTTAGACATAATTTCACTCTCACAACATTATGGCTGGTTGGAGACAGTCCGAACCACAAGTACCGGGTCCATGGTTCTGGCCGTATACTGGGGGGACGGGGACGACTCCCATTAACCCCTGACTATACCGGAGATACGCTTATCACAATGCCTTTCTGGTCTGTGCTGAAGCAGGGCATTCTGGCAGCCAAGTGGCTTGACCTTTATTAGTGAGCCTGGTTACCCCCTCTCGGAACCACAGACTTAGAAATCGCCAGCTCATATACAGTGCATAAAATATATTTATATATATACCCTTATACACCATTTTAATAAAAAATATCACAAAATTCTTCTAAGTCCCTCGGGAAGAGTAAAAGACGCGCACGTTCATTTTCAGAGCTCCTAGACCTTCCTATAAGAAGTTAGCCAAAAAGTAGCTTCGAAAAACGCTTAGGTTAAGTTTCAGAGTTGCTTCTAATGTACCAAAGCTGGACTTAGACATAATTTCACTCTCACAACATTATGGCTGGTTGGAGACAGTCCGAACCACAAGTACCGGGTCCATGGTTCTGGCCGTATACTGGGGGGACGGGGACGACTCCCATTAACCCCTGACTATACCGGGGATACGCTTATCACAATGACTTTCTGGTCTGTGCTGAAGCAGGGCATTCTGGCAGCCAAGTGGCTTGACCTTTATTAGTGAGCCTGGTTACCCCCTCTCGGAACCACAGACTTAGAAATCGCCAGCTCATATACAGTGCATAAAATATATTTATATATATACCCTTATACACCATTTTAATAAAAAATATCACAAAATTCTTCTAAGTCTCTCGAGAAGAGTGAAAGACGCGCACGTTCATTTTCAGAGCTCCTAGACCTTCCTATAAGAAGTTAGCCAAAAAGTAGCTTCGAAAAACGCTTAGGTTAAGTTTCAGAGTTGCTTCTAATGTACCAAAGCTGGACTTAGACATAATTTCACTCTCACAACATTATGGCTGGTTGGAGACAGTCCGAACCACAAGTACCGGGTCCATGGTTCTGGCCGTATACTGGGGGGACGGGGACGACTCCCATTAACCCCTGACTATACCGGGGATACGCTTATCACAATGCCTTTCTGGTCTGTGCTGAAGCAGGGCATTCTGGCAGCCAAGTGGCTTGACCTTTATTAGTGAGCCTGGTTACCCCCTCTCGGAACCACAGACTTAGAAATCGCCAGCTCATATACAGTGCATAAAATATATTTATATATATACCCTTATACACCATTTTAATAAAAAATATCACAAAATTCTTCTAAGTCCCTCGGGAAGAGTGAAAGACGCGCACGTTCATTTTCAGAGCTCCTAGACCTTCCTATAAGAAGTTAGCCAAAAAGTAGCTTCGAAAAACGCTTAGGTTAAGTTTCAGAGTTGCTTCTAATGTACCAAAGCTGGACTTAGACATAATTTCACTCTCACAACATTATGGCTGGTTGGAGACAGTCCGAACCACAAGTACCGGGTCCATGGTTCTGGCCGTATACTGGGGGGACGGGGACGACTCCCATTAACCCCTGACTATACCGGGGATACGCTTATCACAATGCCTTTCTGGTCTGTGCTGAAGCAGGGCATTCTGGCAGCCAAGTGGCTTGACCTTTATTAGTGAGCCTGGTTACCCCCTCTCGGAACCACAGACTTAGAAATCGCCAGCTCATATACAGTGCATAAAATATATTTATATATATATACCCTTATACACCATTTTAATAAAAAATATCACAAAATTCTTCTAAGTCTCTCGGGAAGAGTGAAAGACGCGCACGTTCATTTTCAGAGCTCCTAGACCTTCCTATAAGAAGTTAGCCAAAAAGTAGCTTCGAAAAACGCTTAGGTTAAGTTTCAGAGTTGCTTCTAATGTACCAAAGCTGGACTTAGACATAATTTCACTCTCACAACATTATGGCTGGTTGGAGACAGTCCGAACCACAAGTACCGGGTCCATGGTTCTGGCCGTATACTGGGGGGACGGGGACGACTCCCATTAACCCCTGACTATACCGGGGATACGCTTATCACAATGCCTTTCTGGTCTGTGCTGAAGCAGGGCATTCTGGCAGCCAAGTGGCTTGACCTTTATTAGTGAGCCTGGTTACCCCCTCTCGGAACCACAGACTTAGAAATCGCCAGCTCATATACAGTGCATAAAATATATTTATATATATACCCTTATACACCATTTTAATAAAAAATATCACAAAATTCTTCTAAGTCCCTCGGGAAGAGTGAAAGACGCGCACGTTCATTTTCAGAGCTCCTAGACCTTCCTATAAGAAGTTAGCCAAAAAGTAGCTTCGAAAAACGCTTAGGTTAAGTTTCAGAGTTGCTTCTAATGTACCAAAGCTGGACTTAGACATAATTTCACTCTCACAACATTATGGCTGGTTGGAGACAGTCCGAACCACAAGTACCGGGTCCATGGTTCTGGCCGTATACTGGGGGGACGGGGACGACTCCCATTAACCCCTGACTATACCGGGGATACGCTTATCACAATGCCTTTCTGGTCTGTGCTGAAGCAGGGCATTCTGGCAGCCAAGTGGCTTGACCTTTATTAGTGAGCCTGGTTACCCCCTCTCGGAACCACAGACTTAGAAATCGCCAGCTCATATACAGTGCATAAAATATATTTATATATATACCCTTATACACCATTTTAATAAAAAATATCACAAAATTCTTCTAAGTCCCTCGGGAAGAGTGAAAGACGCGCACGTTCATTTTCAGAGCTCCTAGACCTTCCTATAAGAAGTTAGCCAAAAAGTAGCTTCGAAAAACGCTTAGGTTAAGTTTCAGAGTTGCTTCTAATGTACCAAAGCTGGACTTAGACATAATTTCACTCTCACAACATTATGGCTGGTTGGAGACAGTCCGAACCACAAGTACCGGGTCCATGGTTCTGGCCGTATACTGGGGGGACGGGGACGACTCCCATTAACCCCTGACTATACCGGGGATACGCTTATCACAATGCCTTTCTGGTCTGTGCTGAAGCAGGGCATTCTGGCAGCCAAGTGGCTTGACCTTTATTAGTGAGCCTGGTTACCCCCTCTCGGAACCACAGACTTAGAAATCGCCAGCTCATATACAGTGCATAAAATATATTTATATATATACCCTTATACACCATTTTAATAAAAAATATCACAAAATTCTTCTAAGTCTCTCGGGAAGAGTGAAAGACGCGCACGTTCATTTTCAGAGCTCCTAGACCTTCCTATAAGAAGTTAGCCAAAAAGTAGCTTCGAAAAACGCTTAGGTTAAGTTTCAGAGTTGCTTCTAATGTACCAAAGCTGGACTTAGACATAATTTCACTCTCACAACATTATGGCTGGTTGGAGACAGTCCGAACCACAAGTACCGGGTCCATGGTTCTGGCCGTATACTGGGGGGACGGGGACGACTCCCATTAACCCCTGACTATACCGGGGATACGCTTATCACAATGCCTTTCTGGTCTGTGCTGAAGCAGGGCATTCTGGCAGCCAAGTGGCTTGACCTTTATTAGTGAGCCTGGTTACCCCCTCTCGGAACCACAGACTTAGAAATCGCCAGCTCATATACAGTGCATAAAATATATTTATATATATACCCTTATACACCATTTTAATAAAAAATATCACAAAATTCTTCTAAGTCTCTCGAGAAGAGTGAAAGACGCGCACGTTCATTTTCAGAGCTCCTAGACCTTCCTATAAGAAGTTAGCCAAAAAGTAGCTTCGAAAAACGCTTAGGTTAAGTTTCAGAGTTGCTTCTAATGTACCAAAGCTGGACTTAGACATAATTTCACTCTCACAACATTATGGCTGGTTGGAGACAGTCCGAACCACAAGTACCGGGTCCATGGTTCTGGCCGTATACTGGGGGGACGGGGACGACTCCCATTAACCCCTGACTATACCGGGGATACGCTTATCACAATGCCTTTCTGGTCTGTGCTGAAGCAGGGCATTCTGGCAGCCAAGTGGCTTGACCTTTATTAGTGAGCCTGGTTACCCCCTCTCGGAACCACAGACTTAGAAATCGCCAGCTCATATACAGTGCATAAAATATATTTATATATATACCCTTATACACCATTTTAATAAAAAATATCACAAAATTCTTCTATGTCTCTCGGGAAGAGTGAAAGACGCGCACGTTCATTTTCAGAGCTCCTAGACCTTCCTATAAGAAGTTAGCCAAAAAGTAGCTTCGAAAAACGCTTAGGTTAAGTTTCAGAGTTGCTTCTAATGTACCAAAGCTGGACTTAGACATAATTTCACTCTCACAACATTATGGCTGGTTGGAGACAGTCCGAACCACAAGTACCGGGTCCATGGTTCTGGCCGTATACTGGGGGGACGGGGACGACTCCCATTAACCCCTGACTATACCGGGGATACGCTTATCACAATGCCTTTCTGGTCTGTGCTGAAGCAGGGCATTCTGGCAGCCAAGTGGCTTGACCTTTATTAGTGAGCCTGGTTACCCCCTCTCGGAACCACAGACTTAGAAATCGCCAGCTCATATACAGTGCATAAAATATATTTATATATATACCCTTATACACCATTTTAATAAAAAATATCACAAAATTCTTCTAAGTTTCTCGGGAAGAGTGAAAGACGCGCACGTTCATTTTCAGAGCTCCTAGACCTTCCTATAAGAAGTTAGCCAAAAAGTAGCTTCGAAAAACGCTTAGGTTAAGTTTCAGAGTTGCTTCTAATGTACCAAAGCTGGACTTAGACATAATTTCACTCTCACAACATTATGGCTGGTTGGAGACAGTCCGAACCACAAGTACCGGGTCCATGGTTCTGGCCGTATACTGGGGGGACGGGGACGACTCCCATTAACCCCTGACTATACCGGGGATACGCTTATCACAATGCCTTTCTGGTCTGTGCTGAAGCAGGGCATTCTGGCAGCCAAGTGGCTTGACCTTTATTAGTGAGCCTGGTTACCCCCTCTCGGAACCACAGACTTAGAAATCGCCAGCTCATATACAGTGCATAAAATATATTTATATATATACCCTTATACACCATTTTAATAAAAAATATCACAAAATTCTTCTAAGTCTCTCGAGAAGAGTGAAAGACGCGCACGTTCATTTTCAGAGCTCCTAGACCTTCCTATAAGAAGTTAGCCAAAAAGTAGCTTCGAAAAACGCTTAGGTTAAGTTTCAGAGTTGCTTCTAATGTACCAAAGCTGGACTTAGACATAATTTCACTCTCACAACATTATGGCTGGTTGGAGACAGTCCGAACCACAAGTACCGGGTCCATGGTTCTGGCCGTATACTGGGGGGACGGGGACGACTCCCATTAACCCCTGACTATACCGGGGATACGCTTATCACAATGCCTTTCTGGTCTGTGCTGAAGCAGGGCATTCTGGCAGCCAAGTGGCTTGACCTTTATTAGTGAGCCTGGTTACCCCCTCTCGGAACCACAGACTTAGAAATCGCCAGCTCATATACAGTGCATAAAATATATTTATATATATACCCTTATACACCATTTTAATAAAAAATATCACAAAATTCTTCTATGTCTCTCGGGAAGAGTGAAAGACGCGCACGTTCATTTTCAGAGCTCCTAGACCTTCCTATAAGAAGTTAGCCAAAAAGTAGCTTCGAAAAACGCTTAGGTTAAGTTTCAGAGTTGCTTCTAATGTACCAAAGCTGGACTTAGACATAATTTCACTCTCACAACATTATGGCTGGTTGGAGACAGTCCGAACCACAAGTACCGGGTCCATGGTTCTGGCCGTATACTGGGGGGACGGGGACGACTCCCATTAACCCCTGACTATACCGGGGATACGCTTATCACAATGACTTTCTGGTCTGTGCTGAAGCAGGGCATTATGGCAGCCAATTGGCTTGACCTTTATTAGTGAGCCTGGTTACCCCCTCTCGGAACCACAGACTTAGAAATCGCCAGCTCATATACAGTGCATAAAATATATTTATATATATACCCTTATACACCATTTTAATAAAAAATATCACAAAATTCTTCTAAGTCTCTCGAGAAGAGTGAAAGACGCGCACGTTCATTTTCAGAGCTCCTAGACCTTCCTATAAGAAGTTAGCCAAAAAGTAGCTTCGAAAAACGCTTAGGTTAAGTTTCAGAGTTGCTTCTAATGTACCAAAGCTGGACTTAGACATAATTTCACTCTCACAACATTATGGCTGGTTGGAGACAGTCCGAACCACAAGTACCGGGTCCATGGTTCTGGCCGTATACTGGGGGGACGGGGACGACTCCCATTAACCCCTGACTATACCGGGGATACGCTTATCACAATGCCTTTCTGGTCTGTGCTGAAGCAGGGCATTCTGGCAGCCAAGTGGCTTGACCTTTATTAGTGAGCCTGGTTACCCCCTCTCGGAACCACAGACTTAGAAATCGCCAGCTCATATACAGTGCATAAAATATATTTATATATATACCCTTATACACCATTTTAATAAAAAATATCACAAAATTCTTCTAAGTCCCTCGGGAAGAGTGAAAGACGCGCACGTTCATTTTCAGAGATCCTAGACCTTCCTATAAGAAGTTAGCCAAAAAGTAGCTTCGAAAAACGCTTAGGTTAAGTTTCAGAGTTGCTTCTAATGTACCAAAGCTGGACTTAGACATAATTTCACTCTCACAACATTATGGCTGGTTGGAGACAGTCCGAACCACAAGTACCGGGTCCATGGTTCTGGCCGTATACTGGGGGGACGGGGACGACTCCCATTAACCCCTGACTATACCGGGGATACGCTTATCACAATGCCTTTCTGGTCTGTGCTGAAGCAGGGCATTCTGGCAGCCAAGTGGCTTGACCTTTATTAGTGAGCCTGGTTACCCCCTCTCGGAACCACAGACTTAGAAATCGCCAGCTCATATACAGTGCATAAAATATATTTATATATATACCCTTATACACCATTTTAATAAAAAATATCACAAAATTCTTCTAAGTCCCTCGGGAAGAGTGAAAGACGCGCACGTTCATTTTCAGAGCTCCTAGACCTTCCTATAAGTAGTTAGCCAAAAAGTAGCTTCGAAAAACGCTTAGGTTAAGTTTCAGAGTTGCTTCTAATGTACCAAAGCTGGACTTAGACATAATTTCACTCTCACAACATTATGGCTGGTTGGAGACAGTCCGAACCACAAGTACCGGGTCCATGGTTCTGGCCGTATACTGGGGGGACGGGGACGACTCCCATTAACCCCTGACTATACCGGGGATACGCTTATCACAATGCCTTTCTGGTCTGTGCTGAAGCAGGGCATTCTGGCAGCCAAGTGGCTTGACCTTTATTAGTGAGCCTGGTTACCCCCTCTCGGAACCACAGACTTAGAAATCGCCAGCTCATATACAGTGCATAAAATATATTTATATATATATACCCTTATACACCATTTTAATAAAAAATATCACAAAATTCTTCTAAGTCTCTCGGGAAGAGTGAAAGACGCGCACGTTCATTTTCAGAGCTCCTAGACCTTCCTATAAGAAGTTAGCCAAAAAGTAGCTTCGAAAAACGCTTAGGTTAAGTTTCAGAGTTGCTTCTAATGTACCAAAGCTGGACTTAGACATAATTTCACTCTCACAACATTATGGCTGGTTGGAGACAGTCCGAACCACAAGTACCGGGTCCATGGTTCTGGCCGTATACTGGGGGGACGGGGACGACTCCCATTAACCCCTGACTATACCGGGGATACGCTTATCACAATGCCTTTCTGGTCTGTGCTGAAGCAGGGCATTCTGGCAGCCAAGTGGCTTGACCTTTATTAGTGAGCCTGGTTACCCCCTCTCGGAACCACAGACTTAGAAATCGCCAGCTCATATACAGTGCATAAAATATATTTATATATATACCCTTATACACCATTTTAATAAAAAATATCACAAAATTCTTCTAAGTCCCTCGGGAAGAGTGAAAGACGCGCACGTTCATTTTCAGAGCTCCTAGACCTTCCTATAAGAAGTTAGCCAAAAAGTAGCTTCGAAAAACGCTTAGGTTAAGTTTCAGAGTTGCTTCTAATGTACCAAAGCTGGACTTAGACATAATTTCACTCTCACAACATTATGGCTGGTTGGAGACAGTCCGAACCACAAGTACCGGGTCCATGGTTCTGGCCGTATACTGGGGGGACGGGGACGACTCCCATTAACCCCTGACTATACCGGGGATACGCTTATCACAATGCCTTTCTGGTCTGTGCTGAAGCAGGGCATTCTGGCAGCCAAGTGGCTTGACCTTTATTAGTGAGCCTGGTTACCCCCTCTCGGAACCACAGACTTAGAAATCGCCAGCTCATATACAGTGCATAAAATATATTTATATATATACCCTTATACACCATTTTAATAAAAAATATCACAAAATTCTTCTAAGTCCCTCGGGAAGAGTGAAAGACGCGCACGTTCATTTTAAGAGCTCCTAGACCTTCCTATAAGAAGTTAGCCAAAAAGTAGCTTCGAAAAACGCTTAGGTTAAGTTTCAGAGTTGCTTCTAATGTACCAAAGCTGGACTTAGACATAATTTCACTCTCACAACATTATGGCTGGTTGGAGACAGTCCGAACCACAAGTACCGGGTCCATGGTTCTAGCCGTATACTGGGGGGACGGGGACGACTCCCATTAACCCCTGACTATACCGGGGATACGCTTATCACAATGCCTTTCTGGTCTGTGCTGAAGCAGGGCATTCTGGCAGGCAAGTGGCTTGACCTTTATTAGTGAGCCTGGTTACCCCCTCTCGGAACCACAGACTTAGAAATCGCCAGCTCATATACAGTGCATAAAATATATTTATATATATACCCTTATACACCATTTTAATAAAAAATATCACAAAATTCTTCTACAGTAAGTCCCTCGGGAAGAGTGAAAGACGCGCACGTTCATTTTCAGAGCTCCTAGACCTTCCTATAAGTAGTTAGCCAAAAAGTAGCTTCGAAAAACGCTTAGGTTAAGTTTCAGAGTTGCTTCTAATGTACCAAAGCTGGACTTAGACATAATTTCACTCTCACAACATTATGGCTGGTTGGAGACAGTCCGAACCACAAGTACCGGGTCCATGGTTCTGGCCGTATACTGGGGGGACGGGGACGACTCCCATTAACCCCTGACTATACCGGGGATACGCTTATCACAATGCCTTTCTGGTCTGTGCTGAAGCAGGGCATTCTGGCAGCCAAGTGGCTTGACCTTTATTAGTGAGCCTGGTTACCCCCTCTCGGAACCACAGACTTAGAAATCGCCAGCTCATATACAGTGCATAAAATATATTTATATATATATACCCTTATACACCATTTTAATAAAAAATATCACAAAATTCTTCTAAGTCTCTCGGGAAGAGTGAAAGACGCGCACGTTCATTTTCAGAGCTCCTAGACCTTCCTATAAGAAGTTAGCCAAAAAGTAGCTTCGAAAAACGCTTAGGTTAAGTTTCAGAGTTGCTTCTAATGTACCAAAGCTGGACTTAGACATAATTTCACTCTCACAACATTATGGCTGGTTGGAGACAGTCCGAACCACAAGTACCGGGTCCATGGTTCTGGCCGTATACTGGGGGGACGGGGACGACTCCCATTAACCCCTGACTATACCGGGGATACGCTTATCACAATGCCTTTCTGGTCTGTGCTGAAGCAGGGCATTCTGGCAGCCAAGTGGCTTGACCTTTATTAGTGAGCCTGGTTACCCCCTCTCGGAACCACAGACTTAGAAATCGCCAGCTCATATACAGTGCATAAAATATATTTATATATATACCCTTATACACCATTTTAATAAAAAATATCACAAAATTCTTCTAAGTCCCTCGGGAAGAGTGAAAGACGCGCACGTTCATTTTCAGAGCTCCTAGACCTTCTTATAAGTAGTTAGCCAAAAAGTAGCTTCGAAAAACGCTTAGGTTAAGTTTCAGAGTTGCTTCTAATGTACCAAAGCTGGACTTAGACATAATTTCACTCTCACAACATTATGGCTGGTTGGAGACAGTCCGAACCACAAGTACCGGGTCCATGGTTCTGGCCGTATACTGGGGGGACGGGGACGACTCCCATTAACCCCTGACTATACCGGGGATACGCTTATCACAATGCCTTTCTGGTCTGTGCTGAAGCAGGGCATTCTGGCAGCCAAGTGGCTTGACCTTTATTAGTGAGCCTGGTTACCCCCTCTCGGAACCACAGACTTAGAAATCGCCAGCTCATATACAGTGCATAAAATATATTTATATATATACCCTTATACACCATTTTAATAAAAAATATCACAAAATTTTTCTAAGTCCCTCGGGAAGAGTGAAAGACGCGCACGTTCATTTTCAGAGCTCCTAGACCTTCCTATAAGAAGTTAGCCAAAAAGTAGCTTCGAAAAACGCTTAGGTTAAGTTTCAGAGTTGCTTCTAATGTACCAGAGCTCGACTTAGACATAATTTCACTCTCACAACATTATGGCTGGTTGGAGACAGTCCGAACCACAAGTACCGGGTCCATGGTTCTGGCCGTATACTGGGGGGACGGGGACGACTCCCATTAACCCCTGACTATACCGGGGATACGCTTATCACAATGCCTTTCTGGTCTGTGCTGAAGCAGGGCATTCTGGCAGCCAAGTGGCTTGACCTTTATTAGTGAGCCTGGTTACCCCCTCTCGGAACCACAGACTTAGAAATCGCCAGCTCATATACAGTGCATAAAATATATTTATATATATACCCTTATACACCATTTTAATAAAAAATATCACAAAATTTTTCTAAGTCCCTCGGGAAGAGTGAAAGACGCGCACGTTCATTTTCAGAGCTCCTAGACCTTCCTATAAGAAGTTAGCCAAAAAGTTGCTTCGAAAAACGCTTAGGTTAAGTTTCAGAGTTGCTTCTAATGTACCAGAGCTCGACTTAGACATAATTTCACTCTCACAACATTATGGCTGGTTGGAGACAGTCCGAACCACAAGTACCGGGTCCATGGTTCTGGCCGTATACTGGGGGGACGGGGACGACTCCCATTAACCCCTGACTATACCGGGGATACGCTTATCACAATGCCTTTCTGGTCTGTGCTGAAGCAGGGCATTCTGGCAGCCAAGTGGCTTGACCTTTATTAGTGAGCCTGGTTACCCCCTCTCGGAACCACAGACTTAGAAATCGCCAGCTCATATACAGTGCATAAAATATATTTATATATATACCCTTATACACCATTTTAATAAAAAATATCACAAAATTCTTCTAAGTTTCTCGGGAAGAGTGAAAGACGCGCACGTTCATTTTCAGAGCTCCTAGACCTTCCTATAAGAAGTTAGCCAAAAAGTAGCTTCGAAAAACGCTTAGGTTAAGTTTCAGAGTTGCTTCTAATGTACCAAAGCTGGACTTAGACATAATTTCACTCTCACAACATTATGGCTGGTTGGAGACAGTCCGAACCACAAGTACCGGGTCCATGGTTCTGGCCGTATACTGGGGGGACGGGGACGACTCCCATTAACCCCTGACTATACCGGGGATACGCTTATCACAATGCCTTTCTGGTCTGTGCTGAAGCAGGGCATTCTGGCAGCCAAGTGGCTTGACCTTTATTAGTGAGCCTGGTTACCCCCTCTCGGAACCACAGACTTAGAAATCGCCAGCTCATATACAGTGCATAAAATATATTTATATATATACCCTTATACACCATTTTAATAAAAAATATCACAAAATTCTTCTAAGTCTCTCGAGAAGAGTGAAAGACGCGCACGTTCATTTTCAGAGCTCCTAGACCTTCCTATAAGAAGTTAGCCAAAAAGTAGCTTCGAAAAACGCTTAGGTTAAGTTTCAGAGTTGCTTCTAATGTACCAAAGCTGGACTTAGACATAATTTCACTCTCACAACATTATGGCTGGTTGGAGACAGTCCGAACCACAAGTACCGGGTCCATGGTTCTGGCCGTATACTGGGGGGACGGGGACGACTCCCATTAACCCCTGACTATACCGGGGATACGCTTATCACAATGCCTTTCTGGTCTGTGCTGAAGCAGGGCATTCTGGCAGCCAAGTGGCTTGACCTTTATTAGTGAGCCTGGTTACCCCCTCTCGGAACCACAGACTTAGAAATCGCCAGCTCATATACAGTGCATAAAATATATTTATATATATACCCTTATACACCATTTTAATAAAAAATATCACAAAATTCTTCTATGTCTCTCGGGAAGAGTGAAAGACGCGCACGTTCATTTTCAGAGCTCCTAGACCTTCCTATAAGAAGTTAGCCAAAAAGTAGCTTCGAAAAACGCTTAGGTTAAGTTTCAGAGTTGCTTCTAATGTACCAAAGCTGGACTTAGACATAATTTCACTCTCACAACATTATGGCTGGTTGGAGACAGTCCGAACCACAAGTACCGGGTCCATGGTTCTGGCCGTATACTGGGGGGACGGGGACGACTCCCATTAACCCCTGACTATACCGGGGATACGCTTATCACAATGACTTTCTGGTCTGTGCTGAAGCAGGGCATTATGGCAGCCAATTGGCTTGACCTTTATTAGTGAGCCTGGTTACCCCCTCTCGGAACCACAGACTTAGAAATCGCCAGCTCATATACAGTGCATAAAATATATTTATATATATACCCTTATACACCATTTTAATAAAAAATATCACAAAATTCTTCTAAGTCTCTCGAGAAGAGTGAAAGACGCGCACGTTCATTTTCAGAGCTCCTAGACCTTCCTATAAGAAGTTAGCCAAAAAGTAGCTTCGAAAAACGCTTAGGTTAAGTTTCAGAGTTGCTTCTAATGTACCAAAGCTGGACTTAGACATAATTTCACTCTCACAACATTATGGCTGGTTGGAGACAGTCCGAACCACAAGTACCGGGTCCATGGTTCTGGCCGTATACTGGGGGGACGGGGACGACTCCCATTAACCCCTGACTATACCGGGGATACGCTTATCACAATGCCTTTCTGGTCTGTGCTGAAGCAGGGCATTCTGGCAGCCAAGTGGCTTGACCTTTATTAGTGAGCCTGGTTACCCCCTCTCGGAACCACAGACTTAGAAATCGCCAGCTCATATACAGTGCATAAAATATATTTATATATATACCCTTATACACCATTTTAATAAAAAATATCACAAAATTCTTCTAAGTCCCTCGGGAAGAGTGAAAGACGCGCACGTTCATTTTCAGAGATCCTAGACCTTCCTATAAGAAGTTAGCCAAAAAGTAGCTTCGAAAAACGCTTAGGTTAAGTTTCAGAGTTGCTTCTAATGTACCAAAGCTGGACTTAGACATAATTTCACTCTCACAACATTATGGCTGGTTGGAGACAGTCCGAACCACAAGTACCGGGTCCATGGTTCTGGCCGTATACTGGGGGGACGGGGACGACTCCCATTAACCCCTGACTATACCGGGGATACGCTTATCACAATGCCTTTCTGGTCTGTGCTGAAGCAGGGCATTCTGGCAGCCAAGTGGCTTGACCTTTATTAGTGAGCCTGGTTACCCCCTCTCGGAACCACAGACTTAGAAATCGCCAGCTCATATACAGTGCATAAAATATATTTATATATATACCCTTATACACCATTTTAATAAAAAATATCACAAAATTCTTCTAAGTCCCTCGGGAAGAGTGAAAGACGCGCACGTTCATTTTCAGAGCTCCTAGACCTTCCTATAAGTAGTTAGCCAAAAAGTAGCTTCGAAAAACGCTTAGGTTAAGTTTCAGAGTTGCTTCTAATGTACCAAAGCTGGACTTAGACATAATTTCACTCTCACAACATTATGGCTGGTTGGAGACAGTCCGAACCACAAGTACCGGGTCCATGGTTCTGGCCGTATACTGGGGGGACGGGGACGACTCCCATTAACCCCTGACTATACCGGGGATACGCTTATCACAATGCCTTTCTGGTCTGTGCTGAAGCAGGGCATTCTGGCAGCCAAGTGGCTTGACCTTTATTAGTGAGCCTGGTTACCCCCTCTCGGAACCACAGACTTAGAAATCGCCAGCTCATATACAGTGCATAAAATATATTTATATATATATACCCTTATACACCATTTTAATAAAAAATATCACAAAATTCTTCTAAGTCTCTCGGGAAGAGTGAAAGACGCGCACGTTCATTTTCAGAGCTCCTAGACCTTCCTATAAGAAGTTAGCCAAAAAGTAGCTTCGAAAAACGCTTAGGTTAAGTTTCAGAGTTGCTTCTAATGTACCAAAGCTGGACTTAGACATAATTTCACTCTCACAACATTATGGCTGGTTGGAGACAGTCCGAACCACAAGTACCGGGTCCATGGTTCTGGCCGTATACTGGGGGGACGGGGACGACTCCCATTAACCCCTGACTATACCGGGGATACGCTTATCACAATGCCTTTCTGGTCTGTGCTGAAGCAGGGCATTCTGGCAGCCAAGTGGCTTGACCTTTATTAGTGAGCCTGGTTACCCCCTCTCGGAACCACAGACTTAGAAATCGCCAGCTCATATACAGTGCATAAAATATATTTATATATATACCCTTATACACCATTTTAATAAAAAATATCACAAAATTCTTCTAAGTCCCTCGGGAAGAGTGAAAGACGCGCACGTTCATTTTCAGAGCTCCTAGACCTTCTTATAAGTAGTTAGCCAAAAAGTAGCTTCGAAAAACGCTTAGGTTAAGTTTCAGAGTTGCTTCTAATGTACCAAAGCTGGACTTAGACATAATTTCACTCTCACAACATTATGGCTGGTTGGAGACAGTCCGAACCACAAGTACCGGGTCCATGGTTCTGGCCGTATACTGGGGGGACGGGGACGACTCCCATTAACCCCTGACTATACCGGGGATACGCTTATCACAATGCCTTTCTGGTCTGTGCTGAAGCAGGGCATTCTGGCAGCCAAGTGGCTTGACCTTTATTAGTGAGCCTGGTTACCCCCTCTCGGAACCACAGACTTAGAAATCGCCAGCTCATATACAGTGCATAAAATATATTTATATATATACCCTTATACACCATTTTAATAAAAAATATCACAAAATTTTTCTAAGTCCCTCGGGAAGAGTGAAAGACGCGCACGTTCATTTTCAGAGCTCCTAGACCTTCCTATAAGAAGTTAGCCAAAAAGTAGCTTCGAAAAACGCTTAGGTTAAGTTTCAGAGTTGCTTCTAATGTACCAGAGCTCGACTTAGACATAATTTCACTCTCACAACATTATGGCTGGTTGGAGACAGTCCGAACCACAAGTACCGGGTCCATGGTTCTGGCCGTATACTGGGGGGACGGGGACGACTCCCATTAACCCCTGACTATACCGGGGATACGCTTATCACAATGCCTTTCTGGTCTGTGCTGAAGCAGGGCATTCTGGCAGCCAAGTGGCTTGACCTTTATTAGTGAGCCTGGTTACCCCCTCTCGGAACCACAGACTTAGAAATCGCCAGCTCATATACAGTGCATAAAATATATTTATATATATACCCTTATACACCATTTTAATAAAAAATATCACAAAATTTTTCTAAGTCCCTCGGGAAGAGTGAAAGACGCGCACGTTCATTTTCAGAGCTCCTAGACCTTCCTATAAGAAGTTAGCCAAAAAGTTGCTTCGAAAAACGCTTAGGTTAAGTTTCAGAGTTGCTTCTAATGTACCAGAGCTCGACTTAGACATAATTTCACTCTCACAACATTATGGCTGGTTGGAGACAGTCCGAACCACAAGTACCGGGTCCATGGTTCTGGCCGTATACTGGGGGGACGGGGACGACTCCCATTAACCCCTGACTATACCGGGGATACGCTTATCACAATGCCTTTCTGGTCTGTGCTGAAGCAGGGCATTCTGGTAGACAAGTGGCTTGACCTTTATTAGTGAGACTGGTTACCCCCTCTCGGAACCACAGACTTAGAAATCGCCAGCTCATATACAGTGCATAAAATATATTTATATATATACCCTTATACACCATTTTAATAAAAAATATCACAAAATTCTTCTAAGTCTCTCGGGAAGAGTGAGAGACGCGCACGTTCATTTTCAGAGCTCCTAGACCTTCCTATAAGAAGTTAGCCAAAAAGTAGCTTCGAAAAATGCTTAGGTTAAGTTTCAGAGTTGCTTCTAATGTACCAAAGCTGGACTTAGACATAATTTCACTCACAACATTATGGCTGGTTGGAGACAGTCCGAACCACAAGTACCGGGTCCATGGTTCTGGCCGTATACTGGGGGGACGGGGACGACTCCCATTAACCCCTGACTATACCGGGGATACGCTTATCACAATGCCTTTCTGGTCTGTGATGAAGCAGGGCATTCTGGCAGCCAAGTGGCTTGACCTTTATTAGTGAGCCTGGTTACCACCTCTCGGAACCACAGACTTAGAAATCGCCAGCTCATATACAGTGCATAAAATATATTTATATATATACCCTTATACACCATTTTAATAAAAAATATCACAAAATTCTTCTAAGTCTCTCGAGAAGAGTGAAAGACGCGCACGTTCATTTTCAGAGCTCCTAGACCTTCCTATAAGAAGTTAGCCAAAAAGTAGCTTCGAAAAACGCTTAGGTTAAGTTTCAGAGTTGCTTCTAATGTACCAAAGCTGGACTTAGACATAATTTCACTCTCACAACATTATGGCTGGTTGGAGACAGTCCGAACCACAAGTACCGGGTCCATGGTTCTGGCCGTATACTGGGGGGACGGGGACGACTCCCATTAACCCCTGACTATACCGGGGATACGCTTATCACAATGCCTTTCTGGTCTGTGCTGAAGCAGGGCATTCTGGCAGCCAAGTGGCTTGACCTTTATTAGTGAGCCTGGTTACCCCCTCTCGGAACCACAGACTTAGAAATCGCCAGCTCATATACAGTGCATAAAATATATTTATATATATACCCTTATACACCATTTTAATAAAAAATATCACAAAATTCTTCTAAGTCTCTCGGGAAGAGTGAGAGACGCGCACGTTCATTTTCAGAGCTCCTAGACCTTCCTATAAGAAGTTAGCCAAAAAGTAGCTTCGAAAAATGCTTAGGTTAAGTTTCAGAGTTGCTTCTAAAGTACCAAAGCTGGACTTAGACATAATTTCACTCTCACAACATTATGGCTGGTTGGAGACAGTCCGAACCACAAGTACCGGGTCCATGGTTCTGGCCGTATACTGGGGGGACGGGGACGACTCCCATTAACCCCTGACTATACCGGGGATACGCTTATCACAATGCCTTTCTGGTCTGTGCTGAAGCAGGGCATTCTGGCAGCCAAGTGGCTTGACCTTTATTAGTGAGCCTGGTTACCCCCTCTCGGAACCACAGACTTAGAAATCGCCAGCTCATATACAGTGCATAAAATATATTTATATATATACCCTTATATACCATTTTAATAAAAAATATCACAAAATTCTTCTAAGTCCCTCGGGAAGAGTGAAAGACGCGCACGTTCATTTTCAGAGCTCCTAGACCTTCCTATAAGTAGTTAGCCAAAAAGTAGCTTCGAAAAACGCTTAGGTTAAGTTTCAGAGTTGCTTCTAATGTACCAAAGCTGGACTTAGACATAATTTCACTCTCACAACATTATGGCTGGTTGGAGACAGTCCGAACCACAAGTACCGGGTCCATGGTTCTGGCCGTATACTGGGGGGACGGGGACGACTCCCATTAAAACCTGACTATACCGGGGATACGCTTATCACAATGCCTTTCTGGTCTGTGCTGAAGCAGGGCATTCTGGCAGCCAAGTGGCTTGACCTTTATTAGTGAGCCTGGTTACCCCCTCTCGGAACCACAGACTTAGA
The DNA here is from genome assembly GCF_040206685.1 of Ascaphus truei. Classification (NCBI taxonomy): domain Eukaryota; kingdom Metazoa; phylum Chordata; class Amphibia; order Anura; family Ascaphidae; genus Ascaphus; species Ascaphus truei. The sequence goes on from NW_027455176.1 coordinate 205,478, forward strand.
AATCGCCAGCTCATATACAGTGCATAAAATATATTTATATATATACCCTTATACACCATTTTAATAAAAAATATCACAAAATTTTTCTAAGTCCCTCGGGAAGAGTGAAAGACGCGCACGTTCATTTTCAGAGCTCCTAGACCTTCCTATAAGAAGTTAGCCAAAAAGTAGCTTCGAAAAACGCTTAGGTTAAGTTTCAGAGTTGCTTCTAATGTACCAGAGCTCGACTTAGACATAATTTCACTCTCACAACATTATGGCTGGTTGGAGACAGTCCGAACCACAAGTACCGGGTCCATGGTTCTGGCCGTATACTGGGGGGACGGGGACGACTCCCATTAACCCCTGACTATACCGGGGATACGCTTATCACAATGCCTTTCTGGTCTGTGCTGAAGCAGGGCATTCTGGTAGACAAGTGGCTTGACCTTTATTAGTGAGACTGGTTACCCCCTCTCGGAACCACAGACTTAGAAATCGCCAGCTCATATACAGTGCATAAAATATATTTATATATATACCCTTATACACCATTTTAATAAAAAATATCACAAAATTCTTCTAAGTCTCTCGGGAAGAGTGAGAGACGCGCACGTTCATTTTCAGAGCTCCTAGACCTTCCTATAAGAAGTTAGCCAAAAAGTAGCTTCGAAAAATGCTTAGGTTAAGTTTCAGAGTTGCTTCTAATGTACCAAAGCTGGACTTAGACATAATTTCACTCACAACATTATGGCTGGTTGGAGACAGTCCGAACCACAAGTACCGGGTCCATGGTTCTGGCCGTATACTGGGGGGACGGGGACGACTCCCATTAACCCCTGACTATACCGGAGATACGCTTATCACAATGCCTTTCTGGTCTGTGCTGAAGCAGGGCATTCTGGCAGCCAAGTGGCTTGACCTTTATTAGTGAGCCTGGTTACCCCCTCTCGGAACCACAGACTTAGAAATCGCCAGCTCATATACAGTGCATAAAATATATTTATATATATACCCTTATACACCATTTTAATAAAAAATATCACAAAATTCTTCTAAGTCTCTCGGGAAGAGTGAAAGACGCGCACGTTCATTTTCAGAGCTCCTAGACCTTCCTATAAGAAGTTAGCCAAAAAGTAGCTTCGAAAAACGCTTAGGTTAAGTTTCAGAGTTGCTTCTAATGTACCAAAGCTGGACTTAGACATAATTTCACTCTCACAACATTATGGCTGGTTGGAGACAGTCCGAACCACAAGTACCGGGTCCATGGTTCTGGCCGTATACTGGGGGGACGGGGGGGACTCCCATTAACCCCTGACTATACCGGGGATACGCTTATCACAATGCCTTTCTGGTCTGTGCTGAAGCAGGGCATTCTGGCAGGCAAGTGGCTTGACCTTTATTAGTGAGCCTGGTTACCACCTCTCGGAACCACAGACTTAGAAATCGCCAGCTCATATACAGTGCATAAAATATATTTATATATATACCCTTATACACCATTTTAATAAAAAATATCACAAAATTCTTCTACAGTAAGTCCCTCGGGAAGAGTGAAAGACGCGCACGTTCATTTTCAGAGCTCCTAGACCTTCCTATAAGTAGTTAGCCAAAAAGTAGCTTCGAAAAACGCTTAGGTTAAGTTTCAGAGTTGCTTCTAATGTACCAAAGCTGGACTTAGACATAATTTCACTCTCACAACATTATGGCTGGTTGGAGACAGTCCGAACCACAAGTACCGGGTCCATGGTTCTGGCCGTATACTGGGGGGACGGGGACGACTCCCATTAACCCCTGACTATACCGGGGATACGCTTATCACAATGCCTTTCTGGTCTGTGCTGAAGCAGGGCATTCTGGCAGCCAAGTGGCTTGACCTTTATTAGTGAGCCTGGTTACCCCCTCTCGGAACCACAGACTTAGAAATCGCCAGCTCATATACAGTGCATAAAATATATTTATATATATATACCCTTATACACCATTTTAATAAAAAATATCACAAAATTCTTCTAAGTCTCTCGGGAAGAGTGAAAGACGCGCACGTTCATTTTCAGAGCTCCTAGACCTTCCTATAAGAAGTTAGCCAAAAAGTAGCTTCGAAAAACGCTTAGGTTAAGTTTCAGAGTTGCTTCTAATGTACCAAAGCTGGACTTAGACATAATTTCACTCTCACAACATTATGGCTGGTTGGAGACAGTCCGAACCACAAGTACCGGGTCCATGGTTCTGGCCGTATACTGGGGGGACGGGGACGACTCCCATTAACCCCTGACTATACCGGGGATACGCTTATCACAATGCCTTTCTGGTCTGTGCTGAAGCAGGGCATTCTGGCAGCCAAGTGGCTTGACCTTTATTAGTGAGCCTGGTTACCCCCTCTCGGAACCACAGACTTAGAAATCGCCAGCTCATATACAGTGCATAAAATATATTTATATATATACCCTTATACACCATTTTAATAAAAAATATCACAAAATTCTTCTAAGTCCCTCGGGAAGAGTGAAAGACGCGCACGTTCATTTTCAGAGCTCCTAGACCTTCTTATAAGTAGTTAGCCAAAAAGTAGCTTCGAAAAACGCTTAGGTTAAGTTTCAGAGTTGCTTCTAATGTACCAAAGCTGGACTTAGACATAATTTCACTCTCACAACATTATGGCTGGTTGGAGACAGTCCGAACCACAAGTACCGGGTCCATGGTTCTGGCCGTATACTGGGGGGACGGGGACGACTCCCATTAACCCCTGACTATACCGGGGATACGCTTATCACAATGCCTTTCTGGTCTGTGCTGAAGCAGGGCATTCTGGCAGCCAAGTGGCTTGACCTTTATTAGTGAGCCTGGTTACCCCCTCTCGGAACCACAGACTTAGAAATCGCCAGCTCATATACAGTGCATAAAATATATTTATATATATACCCTTATACACCATTTTAATAAAAAATATCACAAATTTTTCAAAAGTCCCTCGGGAAGAGTGAAAGACGCGCACGTTCATTTTCAGAGCTCCTAGACCTTCCTATAAGAAGTTAGCCAAAAAGTAGCTTCGAAAAACGCTTAGGTTAAGTTTCAGAGTTGCTTCTAATGTACCAGAGCTCGACTTAGACATAATTTCACTCTCACAACATTATGGCTGGTTGGAGACAGTCCGAACCACAAGTACCGGGTCCATGGTTCTGGCCGTATACTGGGGGGACGGGGACGACTCCCATTAACCCCTGACTATACCGGGGATACGCTTATCACAATGCCTTTCTGGTCTGTGCTGAAGCAGGGCATTCTGGCAGCCAAGTGGCTTGACCTTTATTAGTGAGCCTGGTTACCCCCTCTCGGAACCACAGACTTAGAAATCGCCAGCTCATATACAGTGCATAAAATATATTTATATATATACCCTTATACACCATTTTAATAAAAAATATCACAAAATTTTTCTAAGTCCCTCGGGAAGAGTGAAAGACGCGCACGTTCATTTTCAGAGCTCCTAGACCTTCCTATAAGAAGTTAGCCAAAAAGTAGCTTCGAAAAACGCTTAGGTTAAGTTTCAGAGTTGCTTCTAATGTACCAGAGCTCGACTTAGACATAATTTCACTCTCACAACATTATGGCTGGTTGGAGACAGTCCGAACCACAAGTACCGGGTCCATGGTTCTGGCCGTATACTGGGGGGACGGGGACGACTCCCATTAACCCCTGACTATACCGGGGATACGCTTATCACAATGCCTTTCTGGTCTGTGCTGAAGCAGGGCATTCTGGTAGACAAGTGGCTTGACCTTTATTAGTGAGACTGGTTACCCCCTCTCGGAACCACAGACTTAGAAATCGCCAGCTCATATACAGTGCATAAAATATATTTATATATATACCCTTATACACCATTTTAATAAAAAATATCACAAAATTCTTCTAAGTCTCTCGGGAAGAGTGAGAGACGCGCACGTTCATTTTCAGAGCTCCTAGACCTTCCTATAAGAAGTTAGCCAAAAAGTAGCTTCGAAAAATGCTTAGGTTAAGTTTCAGAGTTGCTTCTAATGTACCAAAGCTGGACTTAGACATAATTTCACTCACAACATTATGGCTGGTTGGAGACAGTCCGAACCACAAGTACCGGGTCCATGGTTCTGGCCGTATACTGGGGGGACGGGGACGACTCCCATTAACCCCTGACTATACCGGGGATACGCTTATCACAATGCCTTTCTGGTCTGTGATGAAGCAGGGCATTCTGGCAGCCAAGTGGCTTGACCTTTATTAGTGAGCCTGGTTACCACCTCTCGGAACCACAGACTTAGAAATCGCCAGCTCATATACAGTGCATAAAATATATTTATATATATACCCTTATACACCATTTTAATAAAAAATATCACAAAATTCTTCTAAGTCTCTCGAGAAGAGTGAAAGACGCGCACGTTCATTTTCAGAGCTCCTAGACCTTCCTATAAGAAGTTAGCCAAAAAGTAGCTTCGAAAAACGCTTAGGTTAAGTTTCAGAGTTGCTTCTAATGTACCAAAGCTGGACTTAGACATAATTTCACTCTCACAACATTATGGCTGGTTGGAGACAGTCCGAACCACAAGTACCGGGTCCATGGTTCTGGCCGTATACTGGGGGGACGGGGACGACTCCCATTAACCCCTGACTATACCGGGGATACGCTTATCACAATGCCTTTCTGGTCTGTGCTGAAGCAGGGCATTCTGGCAGGCAAGTGGCTTGACCTTTATTAGTGAGCCTGGTTACCCCCTCTCGGAACCACAGACTTAGAAATCGCCAGCTCATATACAGTGCATAAAATATATTTATATATATACCCTTATACACCATTTTAATAAAAAATATCACAAAATTCTTCTAAGTCCCTCGGGAAGAGTGAAAGACGCGCACGTTCATTTTCAGAGCTCCTAGACCTTCCTATAAGTAGTTAGCCAAAAAGTAGCTTCGAAAAACGCTTAGGTTAAGTTTCAGAGTTGCTTCTAATGTACCAAAGCTGGACTTAGACATAATTTCACTCTCACAACATTATGGCTGGTTGGAGACAGTCCGAACCACAAGTACCGGGTCCATGGTTCTGGCCGTATACTGGGGGGACGGGGACGACTCCCATTAACCCCTGACTATACCGGGGATACGCTTATCACAATGCCTTTCTGGTCTGTGCTGAAGCAGGGCATTCTGGCAGCCAAGTGGCTTGACCTTTATTAGTGAGCCTGGTTACCCCCTCTCGGAACCACAGACTTAGAAATCGCCAGCTCATATACAGTGCATAAAATATATTTATATATATACCCTTATACACCATTTTAATAAAAAATATCACAAAATTCTTCTAAGTCCCTCGGGAAGAGTGAAAGACGCGCACGTTCATTTTCAGAGCTCCTAGACCTTCCTATAAGTAGTTAGCCAAAAAGTAGCTTCGAAAAACGCTTAGGTTAAGTTTCAGAGTTGCTTCTAATGTACCAAAGCTGGACTTAGACATAATTTCACTCTCACAACATTATGGCTGGTTGGAGACAGTCCGAACCACAAGTACCGGGTCCATGGTTCTGGCCGTATACTGGGGGGACGGGGACGACTCCCATTAACCCCTGACTATACCGGGGATACGCTTATCACAATGCCTTTCTGGTCTGTGCTGAAGCAGGGCATTCTGGCAGCCAAGTGGCTTGACCTTTATTAGTGAGCCTGGTTACCCCCTCTCGGAACCACAGACTTAGAAATCGCCAGCTCATATACAGTGCATAAAATATATTTATATATATACCCTTATACACCATTTTAATAAAAAATATCACAAAATTTTTCTAAGTCCCTCGGGAAGAGTGAAAGACGCGCACGTTCATTTTCAGAGCTCCTAGACCTTCCTATAAGAAGTTAGCCAAAAAGTAGCTTCGAAAAACGCTTAGGTTAAGTTTCAGAGTTGCTTCTAATGTACCAGAGCTCGACTTAGACATAATTTCACTCTCACAACATTATGGCTGGTTGGAGACAGTCCGAACCACAAGTACCGGGTCCATGGTTCTGGCCGTATACTGGGGGGACGGGGACGACTCCCATTAACCCCTGACTATACCGGGGATACGCTTATCACAATGCCTTTCTGGTCTGTGCTGAAGCAGGGCATTCTGGCAGCCAAGTGGCTTGACCTTTATTAGTGAGCCTGGTTACCCCCTCTCGGAACCACAGACTTAGAAATCGCCAGCTCATATACAGTGCATAAAATATATTTATATATATACCCTTATACACCATTTTAATAAAAAATATCACAAAATTCTTCTAAGTCTCTCGGGAAGAGTGAGAGACGCGCACGTTCATTTTCAGAGCTCCTAGACCTTCCTATAAGAAGTTAGCCAAAAAGTAGCTTCGAAAAATGCTTAGGTTAAGTTTCAGAGTTGCTTCTAAAGTACCAAAGCTGGACTTAGACATAATTTCACTCTCACAACATTATGGCTGGTTGGAGACAGTCCGAACCACAAGTACCGGGTCCATGGTTCTGGCCGTATACTGGGGGGACGGGGACGACTCCCATTAACCCCTGACTATACCGGGGATACGCTTATCACAATGCCTTTCTGGTCTGTGCTGAAGCAGGGCATTCTGGCAGCCAAGTGGCTTGACCTTTATTAGTGAGCCTGGTTACCCCCTCTCGGAACCACAGACTTAGAAATCGCCAGCTCATATACAGTGCATAAAATATATTTATATATATACCCTTATACACCATTTTAATAAAAAATATCACAAAATTTTTCTAAGTCCCTCGGGAAGAGTGAAAGACGCGCACGTTCATTTTCAGAGCTCCTAGACCTTCCTATAAGAAGTTAGCCAAAAAGTAGCTTCGAAAAACGCTTAGGTTAAGTTTCAGAGTTGCTTCTAATGTACCAGAGCTCGACTTAGACATAATTTCACTCTCACAACATTATGGCTGGTTGGAGACAGTCCGAACCACAAGTACCGGGTCCATGGTTCTGGCCGTATACTGGGGGGACGGGGACGACTCCCATTAACCCCTGACTATACCGGGGATACGCTTATCACAATGCCTTTCTGGTCTGTGCTGAAGCAGGGCATTCTGGCAGCCAAGTGGCTTGACCTTTATTAGTGAGCCTGGTTACCCCCTCTCGGAACCACAGACTTAGAAATCGCCAGCTCATATACAGTGCATAAAATATATTTATATATATACCCTTATACACCATTTTAATAAAAAATATCACAAAATTCTTCTAAGTCTCTCGGGAAGAGTGAGAGACGCGCACGTTCATTTTCAGAGCTCCTAGACCTTCCTATAAGAAGTTAGCCAAAAAGTAGCTTCGAAAAATGCTTAGGTTAAGTTTCAGAGTTGCTTCTAAAGTACCAAAGCTGGACTTAGACATAATTTCACTCTCACAACATTATGGCTGGTTGGAGACAGTCCGAACCACAAGTACCGGGTCCATGGTTCTGGCCGTATACTGGGGGGACGGGGACGACTCCCATTAACCCCTGACTATACCGGGGATACGCTTATCACAATGCCTTTCTGGTCTGTGCTGAAGCAGGGCATTCTGGCAGCCAAGTGGCTTGACCTTTATTAGTGAGCCTGGTTACCCCCTCTCGGAACCACAGACTTAGAAATCGCCAGCTCATATACAGTGCATAAAATATATTTATATATATACCCTTATACACCATTTTAATAAAAAATATCACAAAATTCTTCTAAGTCCCTCGGGAAGAGTGAAAGACGCGCACGTTCATTTTCAGAGCTCCTAGACCTTCCTATAAGTAGTTAGCCAAAAAGTAGCTTCGAAAAACGCTTAGGTTAAGTTTCAGAGTTGCTTCTAATGTACCAAAGCTGGACTTAGACATAATTTCACTCTCACAACATTATGGCTGGTTGGAGACAGTCCGAACCACAAGTACCGGGTCCATGGTTCTGGCCGTATACTGGGGGGACGGGGACGACTCCCATTAACCCCTGACTATACCGGGGATACGCTTATCACAATGCCTTTCTGGTCTGTGCTGAAGCAGGGCATTCTGGCAGCCAAGTGGCTTGACCTTTATTAGTGAGCCTGGTTACCCCCTCTCGGAACCACAGACTTAGAAATCGCCAGCTCATATACAGTGCATAAAATATATTTATATATATACCCTTATACACCATTTTAATAAAAAATATCACAAAATTTTTCTAAGTCCCTCGGGAAGAGTGAAAGACGCGCACGTTCATTTTCAGAGCTCCTAGACCTTCCTATAAGAAGTTAGCCAAAAAGTAGCTTCGAAAAACGCTTAGGTTAAGTTTCAGAGTTGCTTCTAATGTACCAGAGCTCGACTTAGACATAATTTCACTCTCACAACATTATGGCTGGTTGGAGACAGTCCGAACCACAAGTACCGGGTCCATGGTTCTGGCCGTATACTGGGGGGACGGGGACGACTCCCATTAACCCCTGACTATACCGGGGATACGCTTATCACAATGCCTTTCTGGTCTGTGCTGAAGCAGGGCATTCTGGTAGACAAGTGGCTTGACCTTTATTAGTGAGACTGGTTACCCCCTCTCGGAACCACAGACTTAGAAATCGCCAGCTCATATACAGTGCATAAAATATATTTATATATATACCCTTATACACCATTTTAATAAAAAATATCACAAAATTCTTCTAAGTCTCTCGGGAAGAGTGAGAGACGCGCACGTTCATTTTCAGAGCTCCTAGACCTTCCTATAAGAAGTTAGCCAAAAAGTAGCTTCGAAAAATGCTTAGGTTAAGTTTCAGAGTTGCTTCTAATGTACCAAAGCTGGACTTAGACATAATTTCACTCACAACATTATGGCTGGTTGGAGACAGTCCGAACCACAAGTACCGGGTCCATGGTTCTGGCCGTATACTGGGGGGACGGGGACGACTCCCATTAACCCCTGACTATACCGGAGATACGCTTATCACAATGCCTTTCTGGTCTGTGCTGAAGCAGGGCATTCTGGCAGCCAAGTGGCTTGACCTTTATTAGTGAGCCTGGTTACCCCCTCTCGGAACCACAGACTTAGAAATCGCCAGCTCATATACAGTGCATAAAATATATTTATATATATACCCTTATACACCATTTTAATAAAAAATATCACAAAATTCTTCTAAGTCTCTCGGGAAGAGTGAAAGACGCGCACGTTCATTTTCAGAGCTCCTAGACCTTCCTATAAGAAGTTAGCCAAAAAGTAGCTTCGAAAAACGCTTAGGTTAAGTTTCAGAGTTGCTTCTAATGTACCAAAGCTGGACTTAGACATAATTTCACTCTCACAACATTATGGCTGGTTGGAGACAGTCCGAACCACAAGTACCGGGTCCATGGTTCTGGCCGTATACTGGGGGGACGGGGGGGACTCCCATTAACCCCTGACTATACCGGGGATACGCTTATCACAATGCCTTTCGGGTCTGTGCTGAAGCAGGGCATTCTGGCAGCCAAGTGGCTTGACCTTTATTAGTGAGCCTGGTTACCACCTCTCGGAACCACAGACTTAGAAATCGCCAGCTCATATACAGTGCATAAAATATATTTATATATATACCCTTATACACCATTTTAATAAAAAATATCACAAAATTCTTCTAAGTCTCTCGAGAAGAGTGAAAGACGCGCACGTTCATTTTCAGAGCTCCTAGACCTTCCTATAAGAAGTTAGCCAAAAAGTAGCTTCGAAAAACGCTTAGGTTAAGTTTCAGAGTTGCTTCTAATGTACCAAAGCTGGACTTAGACATAATTTCACTCTCACAACATTATGGCTGGTTGGAGACAGTCCGAACCACAAGTACCGGGTCCATGGTTCTGGCCGTATACTGGGGGGACGGGGACGACTCCCATTAACCCCTGACTATACCGGGGATACGCTTATCACAATGCCTTTCTGGTCTGTGCTGAAGCAGGGCATTCTGGCAGCCAAGTGGCTTGACCTTTATTAGTGAGCCTGGTTACCCCCTCTCGGAACCACAGACTTAGAAATCGCCAGCTCATATACAGTGCATAAAATATATTTATATATATACCCTTATACACCATTTTAATAAAAAATATCACAAAATTCTTCTAAGTCCCTCGGGAAGAGTGAAAGACGCGCACGTTCATTTTCAGAATTCCTAGACCTTCCTATAAGTAGTTAGCCAAAAAGTAGCTTCGAAAAACGCTTAGGTTAAGTTTCAGAGTTGCTTCTAATGTACCAAAGCTGGACTTAGACATAATTTCACTCTCACAACATTATGGCTGGTTGGAGACAGTCCGAACCACAAGTACCGGGTCCATGGTTCTGGCCGTATACTGGGGGGACGGGGACGACTCCCATTAACCCCTGACTATACCGGGGATACGCTTATCACAATGCCTTTCTGGTCTGTGCTGAAGCAGGGCATTCTGGCAGCCAAGTGGCTTGACCTTTATTAGTGAGCCTGGTTACCCCCTCTCGGAACCACAGACTTAGAAATCGCCAGCTCATATACAGTGCATAAAATATATTTATATATATACCCTTATACACCATTTTAATAAAAAATATCACAAAATTCTTCTAAGTCTCTCGGGAAGAGTGAGAGACGCGCACGTTCATTTTCAGAGCTCCTAGACCTTCCTATAAGAAGTTAGCCAAAAAGTAGCTTCGAAAAATGCTTAGGTTAAGTTTCAGAGTTGCTTCTAAAGTACCAAAGCTGGACTTAGACATAATTTCACTCTCACAACATTATGGCTGGTTGGAGACAGTCCGAACCACAAGTACCGGGTCCATGGTTCTGGCCGTATACTGGGGGGACGGGGACGACTCCCATTAACCCCTGACTATACCGGGGATACGCTTATCACAATGCCTTTCTGGTCTGTGCTGAAGCAGGGCATTCTGGCAGCCAAGTGGCTTGACCTTTATTAGTGAGCCTGGTTACCCCCTCTCGGAACCACAGACTTAGAAATCGCCAGCTCATATACAGTGCATAAAATATATTTATATATATATACCCTTATACACCATTTTAATAAAAAATATCACAAAATTCTTCTAAGTCCCTCGGGAAGAGTGAAAGACGCGCACGTTCATTTTCAGAGCTCCTAGACCTTCCTATAAGTAGTTAGCCAAAAAGTAGCTTCGAAAAACGCTTAGGTTAAGTTTCAGAGTTGCTTCTAATGTACCAAAGCTGGACTTAGACATAATTTCACTCTCACAACATTATGGCTGGTTGGAGACAGTCCGAACCACAAGTACCGGGTCCATGGTTCTGGCCGTATACTGGGGGGACGGGGACGACTCCCATTAACCCCTGACTATACCGGGGATACGCTTATCACAATGCCTTTCTGGTCTGTGCTGAAGCAGGGCATTCTGGCAGCCAAGTGGCTTGACCTTTATTAGTGAGCCTGGTTACCCCCTCTCGGAACCACAGACTTAGAAATCGCCAGCTCATATACAGTGCATAAAATATATTTATATATATACCCTTATACACCATTTTAATAAAAAATATCACAAAATTCTTCTAAGTCTCTCGGGAAGAGTGAGAGACGCGCACGTTCATTTTCAGAGCTCCTAGACCTTCCTATAAGAAGTTAGCCAAAAAGTAGCTTCGAAAAATGCTTAGGTTAAGTTTCAGAGTTGCTTCTAAAGTACCAAAGCTGGACTTAGACATAATTTCACTCTCACAACATTATGGCTGGTTGGAGACAGTCCGAACCACAAGTACCGGGTCCATGGTTCTGGCCGTATACTGGGGGGACGGGGACGACTCCCATTAACCCCTGACTATACCGGGGATACGCTTATCACAATGCCTTTCTGGTCTGTGCTGAAGCAGGGCATTCTGGCAGCCAAGTGGCTTGACCTTTATTAGTGAGCCTGGTTACCCCCTCTCGGAACCACAGACTTAGAAATCGCCAGCTCATATACAGTGCATAAAATATATTTATATATATATACCCTTATACACCATTTTAATAAAAAATATCACAAAATTCTTCTAAGTCCCTCGGGAAGAGTGAAAGACGCGCACGTTCATTTTCAGAGCTCCTAGACCTTCCTATAAGTAGTTAGCCAAAAAGTAGCTTCGAAAAACGCTTAGGTTAAGTTTCAGAGTTGCTTCTAATGTACCAAAGCTGGACTTAGACATAATTTCACTCTCACAACATTATGGCTGGTTGGAGACAGTCCGAACCACAAGTACCGGGTCCATGGTTCTGGCCGTATACTGGGGGGACGGGGACGACTCCCATTAACCCCTGACTATACCGGGGATACGCTTATCACAATGCCTTTCTGGTCTGTGCTGAAGCAGGGCATTCTGGCAGCCAAGTGGCTTGACCTTTATTAGTGAGCCTGGTTACCCCCTCTCGGAACCACAGACTTAGAAATCGCCAGCTCATATACAGTGCATAAAATATATTTATATATATACCCTTATACACCATTTTAATAAAAAATATCACAAAATTTTTCTAAGTCCCTCGGGAAGAGTGAAAGACGCGCACGTTCATTTTCAGAGCTCCTAGACCTTCCTATAAGAAGTTAGCCAAAAAGTAGCTTCGAAAAACGCTTAGGTTAAGTTTCAGAGTTGCTTCTAATGTACCAGAGCTCGACTTAGACATAATTTCACTCTCACAACATTATGGCTGGTTGGAGACAGTCCGAACCACAAGTACCGGGTCCATGGTTCTGGCCGTATACTGGGGGGACGGGGACGACTCCCATTAACCCCTGACTATACCGGGGATACGCTTATCACAATGCCTTTCTGGTCTGTGCTGAAGCAGGGCATTCTGGTAGACAAGTGGCTTGACCTTTATTAGTGAGACTGGTTACCCCCTCTCGGAACCACAGACTTAGAAATCGCCAGCTCATATACAGTGCATAAAATATATTTATATATATACCCTTATACACCATTTTAATAAAAAATATCACAAAATTCTTCTAAGTCTCTCGGGAAGAGTGAGAGACGCGCACGTTCATTTTCAGAGCTCCTAGACCTTCCTATAAGAAGTTAGCCAAAAAGTAGCTTCGAAAAATGCTTAGGTTAAGTTTCAGAGTTGCTTCTAAAGTACCAAAGCTGGACTTAGACATAATTTCACTCTCACAACATTATGGCTGGTTGGAGACAGTCCGAACCACAAGTACCGGGTCCATGGTTCTGGCCGTATACTGGGGGGACGGGGACGACTCCCATTAACCCCTGACTATACCGGGGATACGCTTATCACAATGCCTTTCTGGTCTGTGCTGAAGCAGGGCATTCTGGTAGACAAGTGGCTTGACCTTTATTAGTGAGCCTGGTTACCCCCTCTCGGAACCACAGACTTAGAAATCGCCAGCTCATATACAGTGCATAAAATATATTTATATATATACCCTTATACACCATTTTAATAAAAAATATCACAAAATTCTTCTAAGTCCCTCGGGAAGAGTGAAAGACGCGCACGTTCATTTTCAGAGCTCCTAGACCTTCCTATAAGTAGTTAGCCAAAAAGTAGCTTCGAAAAACGCTTAGGTTAAGTTTCAGAGTTGCTTCTAATGTACCAAAGCTGGACTTAGACATAATTTCACTCTCACAACATTATGGCTGGTTGGAGACAGTCCGAACCACAAGTACCGGGTCCATGGTTCTGGCCGTATACTGGGGGGACGGGGACGACTCCCATTAACCCCTGACTATACCGGGGATACGCTTATCACAATGCCTTTCTGGTCTGTGCTGAAGCAGGGCATTCTGGCAGCCAAGTGGCTTGACCTTTATTAGTGAGCCTGGTTACCCCCTCTCGGAACCACAGACTTAGAAATCGCCAGCTCATATACAGTGCATAAAATATATTTATATATATACCCTTATACACCATTTTAATAAAAAATATCACAAAATTTTTCTAAGTCCCTCGGGAAGAGTGAAAGACGCGCACGTTCATTTTCAGAGCTCCTAGACCTTCCTATAAGAAGTTAGCCAAAAAGTAGCTTCGAAAAACGCTTAGGTTAAGTTTCAGAGTTGCTTCTAATGTACCAGAGCTCGACTTAGACATAATTTCACTCTCACAACATTATGGCTGGTTGGAGACAGTCCGAACCACAAGTACCGGGTCCATGGTTCTGGCCGTATACTGGGGGGACGGGGACGACTCCCATTAACCCCTGACTATACCGGGGATACGCTTATCACAATGCCTTTCTGGTCTGTGCTGAAGCAGGGCATTCTGGTAGACAAGTGGCTTGACCTTTATTAGTGAGACTGGTTACCCCCTCTCGGAACCACAGACTTAGAAATCGCCAGCTCATATACAGTGCATAAAATATATTTATATATACAGTATACAGTACCCTTATACACCATTTTAATAAAAAATATCACAAAATTCTTCTAAGTCTCTCGGGAAGAGTGAGAGACGCGCACGTTCATTTTCAGAGCTCCTAGACCTTCCTATAAGAAGTTAGCCAAAAAGTAGCTTCGAAAAATGCTTAGGTTAAGTTTCAGAGTTGCTTCTAAAGTACCAAAGCTGGACTTAGACATAATTTCACTCTCACAACATTATGGCTGGTTGGAGACAGTCCGAACCACAAGTACCGGGTCCATGGTTCTGGCCGTATACTGGGGGGACGGGGACGACTCCCATTAACCCCTGACTATACCGGAGATACGCTTATCACAATGCCTTTCTGGTCTGTGCTGAAGCAGGGCATTCTGGCAGCCAAGTGGCTTGACCTTTATTAGTGAGCCTGGTTACCCCCTCTCGGAACCACAGACTTAGAAATCGCCAGCTCATATACAGTGCATAAAATATATTTATATATATACCCTTATACACCATTTTAATAAAAAATATCACAAAATTCTTCTAAGTCCCTCGGGAAGAGTGAAAGACGCGCACGTTCATTTTCAGAGCTCCTAAACCTTCCTATAAGAAGTTAGCCAAAAAGTGGCTTCGAAAAACGCTTAGGTTAAGTTTCAGAGTTGCTTCTAATGTACCAAAGCTGGACTTAGACATAATTTCACTCTCACAACATTATGGCTGGTTGGAGACAGTCCGAACCACAAGTACCGGGTCCATGGTTCTGGCCGTATACTGGGGGGACGGGGACGACTCCCATTAACCCCTGACTATACCGGAGATACGCTTATCACAATGCCTTTCTGGTCTGTGCTGAAGCAGGGCATTCTGGCAGCCAAGTGGCTTGACCTTTATTAGTGAGCCTGGTTACCCCCTCTCGGAACCACAGACTTAGAAATCGCCAGCTCATATACAGTGCATAAAATATATTTATATATATACCCTTATACACCATTTTAATAAAAAATATCACAAAATTCTTCTAAGTCCCTCGAGAAGAGTGAAAGACGCGCACGTTCATTTTCAGAGCTCCTAGACCTTCCTATAAGAAGTTAGCCAAAAAGTAGCTTCGAAAAACGCTTAGGTTAAGTTTCAGAGTTGCTTCTAATGTACCAAAGCTGGACTTAAAATTTCACTCTCACAACATTATGGCTGGTTGGAGACAGTCCGAACCACAAGTACCGGGTCCATGGTTCTGGCCGTATACTGGGGGGACGGGGACGACTCCCATTAACCCCTGACTATACCGGGGATACGCTTATCACAATGCCTTTCTGGTCTGTGCTGAAGCAGGGCATTCTGGCAGGCAAGTGGCTTGACCTTTATTAGTGAGCCTGGTTACCCCCTCTCGGAACCACAGACTTAGAAATCGCCAGCTCATATACAGTGCATAAAATATATTTATATATATACCCTTATACACCATTTTAATAAAAAATATCACAAAATTCTTCTAAGTCCCTCGGGAAGAGTGAAAGACGCGCACGTTCATTTTCAGAGCTCCTAGACCTTCCTATAAGTAGTTAGCCAAAAAGTAGCTTCGAAAAACGCTTAGGTTAAGTTTCAGAGTTGCTTCTAATGTACCAAAGCTGGACTTAGACATAATTTCACTCTCACAACATTATGGCTGGTTGGAGACAGTCCGAACCACAAGTACCGGGTCCATGGTTCTGGCCGTATACTGGGGGGACGGGGACGACTCCCATTAACCCCTGACTATACCGGGGATACGCTTATCACAATGCCTTTCTGGTCTGTGCTGAAGCAGGGCATTCTGGCAGCCAAGTGGCTTGACCTTTATTAGTGAGCCTGGTTACCCCCTCTCGGAACCACAGACTTAGAAATCGCCAGCTCATATACAGTGCATAAAATATATTTATATATATACCCTTATACACCATTTTAATAAAAAATATCACAAAATTCTTCTAAGTCTCTCGGGAAGAGTGAGAGACGCGCACGTTCATTTTCAGAGCTCCTAGACCTTCCTATAAGAAGTTAGCCAAAAAGTAGCTTCGAAAAATGCTTAGGTTAAGTTTCAGAGTTGCTTCTAAAGTACCAAAGCTGGACTTAGACATAATTTCACTCTCACAACATTATGGCTGGTTGGAGACAGTCCGAACCACAAGTACCGGGTCCATGGTTCTGGCCGTATACTGGGGGGACGGGGACGACTCCCATTAACCCCTGACTATACCGGAGATACGCTTATCACAATGCCTTTCTGGTCTGTGCTGAAGCAGGGCATTCTGGCAGCCAAGTGGCTTGACCTTTATTAGTGAGCCTGGTTACCCCCTCTCGGAACCACAGACTTAGAAATCGCCAGCTCATATACAGTGCATAAAATATATTTATATATATACCCTTATACACCATTTTAATAAAAAATATCACAAAATTCTTCTAAGTCCCTCGGGAAGAGTGAAAGACGCGCACGTTCATTTTCAGAGCTCCTAAACCTTCCTATAAGAAGTTAGCCAAAAAGTGGCTTCGAAAAACGCTTAGGTTAAGTTTCAGAGTTGCTTCTAATGTACCAAAGCTGGACTTAGACATAATTTCACTCTCACAACATTATGGCTGGTTGGAGACAGTCCGAACCACAAGTACCGGGTCCATGGTTCTGGCCGTATACTGGGGGGACGGGGACGACTCCCATTAACCCCTGACTATACCGGGGATACGCTTATCACAATGCCTTTCTGGTCTGTGCTGAAGCAGGGCATTCTGGCAGCCAAGTGGCTTGACCTTTATTAGTGAGCCTGGTTACCCCCTCTCGGAACCACAGACTTAGAAATCGCCAGCTCATATACAGTGCATAAAATATATTTATATATATACCCTTATACACCATTTTAATAAAAAATATCACAAAATTCTTCTAAGTCTCTCGGGAAGAGTGAGAGACGCGCACGTTCATTTTCAGAGCTCCTAGACCTTCCTATAAGAAGTTAGCCAAAAAGTAGCTTCGAAAAATGCTTAGGTTAAGTTTCAGAGTTGCTTCTAATGTACCAAAGCTGGACTTAGACATAATTTCACTCTCACAACATTATGGCTGGTTGGAGACAGTCCGAACCACAAGTACCGGGTCCATGGTTCTGGCCGTATACTGGGGGGACGGGGACGACTCCCATTAACCCCTGACTATACCGGAGATACGCTTATCACAATGCCTTTCTGGTCTGTGCTGAAGCAGGGCATTCTGGCAGCCAAGTGGCTTGACCTTTATTAGTGAGCCTGGTTACCCCCTCTCGGAACCACAGACTTAGAAATCGCCAGCTCATATACAGTGCATAAAATATATTTATATATATACCCTTATACACCATTTTAATAAAAAATATCACAAAATTCTTCTAAGTCCCTCGGGAAGAGTAAAAGACGCGCACGTTCATTTTCAGAGCTCCTAGACCTTCCTATAAGAAGTTAGCCAAAAAGTAGCTTCGAAAAACGCTTAGGTTAAGTTTCAGAGTTGCTTCTAATGTACCAAAGCTGGACTTAGACATAATTTCACTCTCACAACATTATGGCTGGTTGGAGACAGTCCGAACCACAAGTACCGGGTCCATGGTTCTGGCCGTATACTGGGGGAACGGGGACGACTCCCATTAACCCCTGACTATACCGGAGATACGCTTATCACAATGCCTTTCTGGTCTGTGCTGAAGCAGGGCATTCTGGCAGCCAAGTGGCTTGACCTTTATTAGTGAGCCTGGTTACCCCCTCTCGGAACCACAGACCTAGAAATCGCCAGCTCATATACAGTGCATAAAATATATTTATATATATACCCTTATACACCATTTTAATAAAAAATATCACAAAATTCTTCTAAGTCCCTCGGGAAGAGTAAAAGACGCGCACGTTCATTTTTAGAGCTCCTAGACCTTCCTATAAGAAGTTAGCCAAAAAGTAGCTTCGAAAAACGCTTAGGTTAAGTTTCAGAGTTGCTTCTAATGTACCAAAGCTGGACTTAGACATAATTTCACTCTCACAACATTATGGCTGGTTGGAGACAGTCCGAACCACAAGTACCGGGTCCATGGTTCTGGCCGTATACTGGGGGGACGGGGACGACTCCCATTAACCCCTGACTATACCGGGGATACGCTTATCACAATGCCTTTCTGGTCTGTGCTGAAGCAGGGCATTCTGGCAGGCAAGTGGCTTGACCTTTATTAGTGAGCCTGGTTACCCCCTCTCGGAACCACAGACTTAGAAATCGCCAGCTCATATACAGTGCATAAAATATATTTATATATATACCCTTATACACCATTTTAATAAAAAATATCACAAAATTCTTCTAAGTCCCTCGGGAAGAGTGAAAGACGCGCACGTTCATTTTCAGAGCTCCTAGACCTTCCTATAAGTAGTTAGCCAAAAAGTAGCTTCGAAAAACGCTTAGGTTAAGTTTCAGAGTTGCTTCTAATGTACCAAAGCTAGACTTAGACATAATTTCACTCTCACAACATTATGGCTGGTTGGAGACAGTCCGAACCACAAGTACCGGGTCCATGGTTCTGGCCGTATACTGGGGGGACGGGGACGACTCCCATTAACCCCTGACAATACCGGGGATACGCTTATCACAATGCCTTTCTGGTCTGTGCTGAAGCAGGGCATTCTGGCAGCCAAGTGGCTTGACCTTTATTAGTGAGCCTGGTTACCCCCTCTCGGAACCACAGACTTAGAAATCGCCAGCTCATATACAGTGCATAAAATATATTTATATATATACCCTTATACACCATTTTAATAAAAAATATCACAAAATTCTTCTAAGTCTCTCGGGAAGAGTGAGAGACGCGCACGTTCATTTTCAGAGCTCCTAGACCTTCCTATAAGAAGTTAGCCAAAAAGTAGCTTCGAAAAATGCTTAGGTTAAGTTTCAGAGTTGCTTCTAAAGTACCAAAGCTGGACTTAGACATAATTTCACTCTCACAACATTATGGCTGGTTGGAGACAGTCCGAACCACAAGTACCGGGTCCATGGTTCTGGCCGTATACTGGGGGGACGGGGACGACTCCCATTAACCCCTGACTATACCGGAGATACGCTTATCACAATGCCTTTCTGGTCTGTGCTGAAGCAGGGCATTCTGGCAGCCAAGTGGCTTGACCTTTATTAGTGAGCCTGGTTACCCCCTCTCGGAACCACAGACTTAGAAATCGCCAGCTCATATACAGTGCATAAAATATATTTATATATATACCCTTATACACCATTTTAATAAAAAATATCACAAAATTCTTCTAAGTCCCTCGGGAAGAGTGAAAGACGCGCACGTTCATTTTCAAAGCTCCTAAACCTTCCTATAAGAAGTTAGCCAAAAAGTGGCTTCGAAAAACGCTTAGGTTAAGTTTCAGAGTTGCTTCTAATGTACCAAAGCTGGACTTAGACATAATTTCACTCTCACAACATTATGGCTGGTTGGAGACAGTCCGAACCACAAGTACCGGGTCCATGGTTCTGGCCGTATACTGGGGGGACGGGGACGACTCCCATTAACCCCTGACTATACCGGGGATACGCTTATCACAATGCCTTTCTGGTCTGTGCTGAAGCAGGGCATTCTGGCAGCCAAGTGGCTTGACCTTTATTAGTGAGCCTGGTTACCCCCTCTCGGAACCACAGACTTAGAAATCGCCAGCTCATATACAGTGCATAAAATATATTTATATATATACCCTTATACACCATTTTAATAAAAAATATCACAAAATTCTTCTAAGTCTCTCGGGAAGAGTGAGAGACGCGCACGTTCATTTTCAGAGCTCCTAGACCTTCCTATAAGAAGTTAGCCAAAAAGTAGCTTCGAAAAATGCTTAGGTTAAGTTTCAGAGTTGCTTCTAATGTACCAAAGCTGGACTTAGACATAATTTCACTCTCACAACATTATGGCTGGTTGGAGACAGTCCGAACCACAAGTACCGGGTCCATGGTTCTGGCCGTATACTGGGGGGACGGGGACGACTCCCATTAACCCCTGACTATACCGGAGATACGCTTATCACAATGCCTTTCTGGTCTGTGCTGAAGCAGGGCATTCTGGCAGCCAAGTGGCTTGACCTTTATTAGTGAGCCTGGTTACCCCCTCTCGGAACCACAGACTTAGAAATCGCCAGCTCATATACAGTGCATAAAATATATTTATATATATACCCTTATACACCATTTTAATAAAAAATATCACAAAATTCTTCTAAGTCCCTCGGGAAGAGTAAAAGACGCGCACGTTCATTTTCAGAGCTCCTAGACCTTCCTATAAGAAGTTAGCCAAAAAGTAGCTTCGAAAAACGCTTAGGTTAAGTTTCAGAGTTGCTTCTAATGTACCAAAGCTGGACTTAGACATAATTTCACTCTCACAACATTATGGCTGGTTGGAGACAGTCCGAACCACAAGTACCGGGTCCATGGTTCTGGCCGTATACTGGGGGAACGGGGACGACTCCCATTAACCCCTGACTATACCGGAGATACGCTTATCACAATGCCTTTCTGGTCTGTGCTGAAGCAGGGCATTCTGGCAGCCAAGTGGCTTGACCTTTATTAGTGAGCCTGGTTACCCCCTCTCGGAACCACAGACTTAGAAATCGCCAGCTCATATACAGTGCATAAAATATATTTATATATATACCCTTATACACCATTTTAATAAAAAATATCACAAAATTCTTCTAAGTCCCTCGGGAAGAGTAAAAGACGCGCACGTTCATTTTTAGAGCTCCTAGACCTTCCTATAAGAAGTTAGCCAAAAAGTAGCTTCGAAAAACGCTTAGGTTAAGTTTCAGAGTTGCTTCTAATGTACCAAAGCTGGACTTAGACATAATTTCACTCTCACAACATTATGGCTGGTTGGAGACAGTCCGAACCACAAGTACCGGGTCCATGGTTCTGGCCGTATACTGGGGGGACGGGGACGACTCCCATTAACCCCTGACTATACCGGGGATACGCTTATCACAATGACTTTCTGGTCTGTGCTGAAGCAGGGCATTCTGGCAGCCAAGTGGCTTGACCTTTATTAGTGAGCCTGGTTACCCCCTCTCGGAACCACAGACTTAGAAATCGCCAGCTCATATACAGTGCATAAAATATATTTATATATATACCCTTATACACCATTTTAATAAAAAATATCACAAAATTCTTCTAAGTCTCTCGAGAAGAGTGAAAGACGCGCACGTTCATTTTCAGAGCTCCTAGACCTTCCTATAAGAAGTTAGCCAAAAAGTAGCTTCGAAAAACGCTTAGGTTAAGTTTCAGAGTTGCTTCTAATGTACCAAAGCTGGACTTAGACATAATTTCACTCTCACAACATTATGGCTGGTTGGAGACAGTCCGAACCACAAGTACCGGGTCCATGGTTCTGGCCGTATACTGGGGGGACGGGGACGACTCCCATTAACCCCTGACTATACCGGGGATACGCTTATCACAATGCCTTTCTGGTCTGTGCTGAAGCAGGGCATTCTGGCAGCCAAGTGGCTTGACCTTTATTAGTGAGCCTGGTTACCCCCTCTCGGAACCACAGACTTAGAAATCGCCAGCTCATATACAGTGCATAAAATATATTTATATATATACCCTTATACACCATTTTAATAAAAAATATCACAAAATTCTTCTAAGTCCCTCGGGAAGAGTGAAAGACGCGCACGTTCATTTTCAGAGCTCCTAAACCTTCCTATAAGAAGTTAGCCAAAAAGTGGCTTCGAAAAACGCTTAGGTTAAGTTTCAGAGTTGCTTCTAATGTACCAAAGCTGGACTTAGACATAATTTCACTCTCACAACATTATGGCTGGTTGGAGACAGTCCGAACCACAAGTACCGGGTCCATGGTTCTGGCCGTATACTGGGGGGACGGGGACGACTCCCATTAACCCCTGACTATACCGGGGATACGCTTATCACAATGCCTTTCTGGTCTGTGCTGAAGCAGGGCATTCTGGCAGCCAAGTGGCTTGACCTTTATTAGTGAGCCTGGTTACCCCCTCTCGGAACCACAGACTTAGAAATCGCCAGCTCATATACAGTGCATAAAATATATTTATATATATACCCTTATACACCATTTTAATAAAAAATATCACAAAATTCTTCTAAGTCTCTCGGGAAGAGTGAGAGACGCGCACGTTCATTTTCAGAGCTCCTAGACCTTCCTATAAGAAGTTAGCCAAAAAGTAGCTTCGAAAAATGCTTAGGTTAAGTTTCAGAGTTGCTTCTAATGTACCAAAGCTGGACTTAGACATAATTTCACTCTCACAACATTATGGCTGGTTGGAGACAGTCCGAACCACAAGTACCGGGTCCATGGTTCTGGCCGTATACTGGGGGGACGGGGACGACTCCCATTAACCCCTGACTATACCGGAGATACGCTTATCACAATGCCTTTCTGGTCTGTGCTGAAGCAGGGCATTCTGGCAGCCAAGTGGCTTGACCTTTATTAGTGAGCCTGGTTACCCCCTCTCGGAACCACAGACTTAGAAATCGCCAGCTCATATACAGTGCATAAAATATATTTATATATATACCCTTATACACCATTTTAATAAAAAATATCACAAAATTCTTCTAAGTCCCTCGGGAAGAGTAAAAGACGCGCACGTTCATTTTCAGAGCTCCTAGACCTTCCTATAAGAAGTTAGCCAAAAAGTAGCTTCGAAAAACGCTTAGGTTAAGTTTCAGAGTTGCTTCTAATGTACCAAAGCTGGACTTAGACATAATTTCACTCTCACAACATTATGGCTGGTTGGAGACAGTCCGAACCACAAGTACCGGGTCCATGGTTCTGGCCGTATACTGGGGGAACGGGGACGACTCCCATTAACCCCTGACTATACCGGAGATACGCTTATCACAATGCCTTTCTGGTCTGTGCTGAAGCAGGGCATTCTGGCAGCCAAGTGGCTTGACCTTTATTAGTGAGCCTGGTTACCCCCTCTCGGAACCACAGACTTAGAAATCGCCAGCTCATATACAGTGCATAAAATATATTTATATATATACCCTTATACACCATTTTAATAAAAAATATCACAAAATTCTTCTAAGTCCCTCGGGAAGAGTAAAAGACGCGCACGTTCATTTTTAGAGCTCCTAGACCTTCCTATAAGAAGTTAGCCAAAAAGTAGCTTCGAAAAACGCTTAGGTTAAGTTTCAGAGTTGCTTCTAATGTACCAAAGCTGGACTTAGACATAATTTCACTCTCACAACATTATGGCTGGTTGGAGACAGTCCGAACCACAAGTACCGGGTCCATGGTTCTGGCCGTATACTGGGGGGACGGGGACGACTCCCATTAACCCCTGACTATACCGGGGATACGCTTATCACAATGACTTTCTGGTCTGTGCTGAAGCAGGGCATTCTGGCAGCCAAGTGGCTTGACCTTTATTAGTGAGCCTGGTTACCCCCTCTCGGAACCACAGACTTAGAAATCGCCAGCTCATATACAGTGCATAAAATATATTTATATATATACCCTTATACACCATTTTAATAAAAAATATCACAAAATTCTTCTAAGTCTCTCGAGAAGAGTGAAAGACGCGCACGTTCATTTTCAGAGCTCCTAGACCTTCCTATAAGAAGTTAGCCAAAAAGTAGCTTCGAAAAACGCTTAGGTTAAGTTTCAGAGTTGCTTCTAATGTACCAAAGCTGGACTTAGACATAATTTCACTCTCACAACATTATGGCTGGTTGGAGACAGTCCGAACCACAAGTACCGGGTCCATGGTTCTGGCCGTATACTGGGGGGACGGGGACGACTCCCATTAACCCCTGACTATACCGGGGATACGCTTATCACAATGCCTTTCTGGTCTGTGCTGAAGCAGGGCATTCTGGCAGCCAAGTGGCTTGACCTTTATTAGTGAGCCTGGTTACCCCCTCTCGGAACCACAGACTTAGAAATCGCCAGCTCATATACAGTGCATAAAATATATTTATATATATACCCTTATACACCATTTTAATAAAAAATATCACAAAATTCTTCTAAGTCCCTCGGGAAGAGTAAAAGACGCGCACGTTCATTTTCAGAGCTCATAGACCTTCCTATAAGAAGTTAGCCAAAAAGTAGCTTCGAAAAACGCTTAGGTTAAGTTTCAGAGTTGCTTCTAATGTACCAAAGCTGGACTTAGACATAATTTCACTCTCACAACATTATGGCTGGTTGGAGACAGTCCGAACCACAAGTACCGGGTCCATGGTTCTGGCCGTATACTGGGGGGACGGGGACGACTCCCATTAACCCCTGACTATACCGGGGATACGCTTATCACAATGACTTTCTGGTCTGTGCTGAAGCAGGGCATTCTGGCAGCCAAGTGGCTTGACCTTTATTAGTGAGCCTGGTTACCCCCTCTCGGAACCACAGACTTAGAAATCGCCAGCTCATATACAGTGCATAAAATATATTTATATATATACCCTTATACACCATTTTAATAAAAAATATCACAAAATTCTTCTAAGTCTCTCGAGAAGAGTGAAAGACGCGCACGTTCATTTTCAGAGCTCCTAGACCTTCCTATAAGAAGTTAGCCAAAAAGTAGCTTCGAAAAACGCTTAGGTTAAGTTTCAGAGTTGCTTCTAATGTACCAAAGCTGGACTTAGACATAATTTCACTCTCACAACATTATGGCTGGTTGGAGACAGTCCGAACCACAAGTACCGGGTCCATGGTTCTGGCCGTATACTGGGGGGACGGGGACGACTCCCATTAACCCCTGACTATACCGGGGATACGCTTATCACAATGCCTTTCTGGTCTGTGCTGAAGCAGGGCATTCTGGCAGCCAAGTGGCTTGACCTTTATTAGTGAGCCTGGTTACCCCCTCTCGGAACCACAGACTTAGAAATCGCCAGCTCATATACAGTGCATAAAATATATTTATATATATACCCTTATACACCATTTTAATAAAAAATATCACAAAATTCTTCTAAGTCTCTCGAGAAGAGTGAAAGACGCGCACGTTCATTTTCAGAGCTCCTAGACCTTCCTATAAGAAGTTAGCCAAAAAGTAGCTTCGAAAAACGCTTAGGTTAAGTTTCAGAGTTGCTTCTAATGTACCAAAGCTGGACTTAGACATAATTTCACTCTCACAACATTATGGCTGGTTGGAGACAGTCCGAACCAC
The DNA here is from genome assembly GCF_040206685.1 of Ascaphus truei. NCBI lineage: Eukaryota > Metazoa > Chordata > Amphibia > Anura > Ascaphidae > Ascaphus > Ascaphus truei. The sequence goes on from NW_027455176.1 coordinate 230,948, forward strand.
AAGTACCGGGTCCATGGTTCTGGCCGTATACTGGGGGGACGGGGACGACTCCCATTAACCCCTGACTATACCGGGGATACGCTTATCACAATGCCTTTCTGGTCTGTGCTGAAGCAGGGCATTCTGGCAGCCAAGTGGCTTGACCTTTATTAGTGAGCCTGGTTACCCCCTCTCGGAACCACAGACTTAGAAATCGCCAGCTCATATACAGTGCATAAAATATATTTATATATATACCCTTATACACCATTTTAATAAAAAATATCACAAAATTCTTCTAAGTCTCTCGAGAAGAGTGAAAGACGCGCACGTTCATTTTCAGAGCTCCTAGACCTTCCTATAAGAAGTTAGCCAAAAAGTAGCTTCGAAAAACGCTTAGGTTAAGTTTCAGAGTTGCTTCTAATGTACCAAAGCTGGACTTAGACATAATTTCACTCTCACAACATTATGGCTGGTTGGAGACAGTCCGAACCACAAGTACCGGGTCCATGGTTCTGGCCGTATACTGGGGGGACGGGGACGACTCCCATTAACCCCTGACTATACCGGGGATACGCTTATCACAATGCCTTTCTGGTCTGTGCTGAAGCAGGGCATTCTGGCAGCCAAGTGGCTTGACCTTTATTAGTGAGCCTGGTTACCCCCTCTCGGAACCACAGACTTAGAAATCGCCAGCTCATATACAGTGCATAAAATATATTTATATATATACCCTTATACACCATTTTAATAAAAAATATCACAAAATTCTTCTAAGTCCCTCGGGAAGAGTGAAAGACGCGCACGTTCATTTTCAGAGCTCCTAGACCTTCCTATAAGAAGTTAGCCAAAAAGTAGCTTCGAAAAACGCTTAGGTTAAGTTTCAGAGTTGCTTCTAATGTACCAAAGCTGGACTTAGACATAATTTCACTCTCACAACATTATGGCTGGTTGGAGACAGTCCGAACCACAAGTACCGGGTCCATGGTTCTGGCCGTATACTGGGGGGACGGGGACGACTCCCATTAACCCCTGACTATACCGGGGATACGCTTATCACAATGCCTTTCTGGTCTGTGCTGAAGCAGGGCATTCTGGCAGCCAAGTGGCTTGACCTTTATTAGTGAGCCTGGTTACCCCCTCTCGGAACCACAGACTTAGAAATCGCCAGCTCATATACAGTGCATAAAATATATTTATATATATACCCTTATACACCATTTTAATAAAAAATATCACAAAATTCTTCTAAGTCTCTCGAGAAGAGTGAAAGACGCGCACGTTCATTTTCAGAGCTCCTAGACCTTCCTATAAGAAGTTAGCCAAAAAGTAGCTTCGAAAAACGCTTAGGTTAAGTTTCAGAGTTGCTTCTAATGTACCAAAGCTGGACTTAGACATAATTTCACTCTCACAACATTATGGCTGGTTGGAGACAGTCCGAACCACAAGTACCGGGTCCATGGTTCTGGCCGTATACTGGGGGGACGGGGACGACTCCCATTAACCCCTGACTATACCGGGGATACGCTTATCACAATGCCTTTCTGGTCTGTGCTGAAGCAGGGCATTCTGGCAGCCAAGTGGCTTGACCTTTATTAGTGAGCCTGGTTACCCCCTCTCGGAACCACAGACTTAGAAATCGCCAGCTCATATACAGTGCATAAAATATATTTATATATATACCCTTATACACCATTTTAATAAAAAATATCACAAAATTCTTCTAAGTCCCTCGGGAAGAGTGAAAGACGCGCACGTTCATTTTCAGAGCTCCTAGACCTTCCTATAAGAAGTTAGCCAAAAAGTAGCTTCGAAAAACGCTTAGGTTAAGTTTCAGAGTTGCTTCTAATGTACCAAAGCTGGACTTAGACATAATTTCACTCTCACAACATTATGGCTGGTTGGAGACAGTCCGAACCACAAGTACCGGGTCCATGGTTCTGGCCGTATACTGGGGGGACGGGGACGACTCCCATTAACCCCTGACTATACCGGGGATACGCTTATCACAATGCCTTTCTGGTCTGTGCTGAAGCAGGGCATTCTGGCAGCCAAGTGGCTTGACCTTTATTAGTGAGCCTGGTTACCCCCTCTCGGAACCACAGACTTAGAAATCGCCAGCTCATATACAGTGCATAAAATATATTTATATATATACCCTTATACACCATTTTAATAAAAAATATCACAAAATTCTTCTAAGTCTCTCGAGAAGAGTGAAAGACGCGCACGTTCATTTTCAGAGCTCCTAGACCTTCCTATAAGAAGTTAGCCAAAAAGTAGCTTCGAAAAACGCTTAGGTTAAGTTTCAGAGTTGCTTCTAATGTACCAAAGCTGGACTTAGACATAATTTCACTCTCACAACATTATGGCTGGTTGGAGACAGTCCGAACCACAAGTACCGGGTCCATGGTTCTGGCCGTATACTGGGGGGACGGGGACGACTCCCATTAACCCCTGACTATACCGGGGATACGCTTATCACAATGCCTTTCTGGTCTGTGCTGAAGCAGGGCATTCTGGCAGCCAAGTGGCTTGACCTTTATTAGTGAGCCTGGTTACCCCCTCTCGGAACCACAGACTTAGAAATCGCCAGCTCATATACAGTGCATAAAATATATTTATATATATACCCTTATACACCATTTTAATAAAAAATATCACAAAATTCTTCTAAGTCTCTCGAGAAGAGTGAAAGACGCGCACGTTCATTTTCAGAGCTCCTAGACCTTCCTATAAGAAGTTAGCCAAAAAGTAGCTTCGAAAAACGCTTAGGTTAAGTTTCAGAGTTGCTTCTAATGTACCAAAGCTGGACTTAGACATAATTTCACTCTCACAACATTATGGCTGGTTGGAGACAGTCCGAACCACAAGTACCGGGTCCATGGTTCTGGCCGTATACTGGGGGGACGGGGACGACTCCCATTAACCCCTGACTATACCGGGGATACGCTTATCACAATGCCTTTCTGGTCTGTGCTGAAGCAGGGCATTCTGGCAGCCAAGTGGCTTGACCTTTATTAGTGAGCCTGGTTACCCCCTCTCGGAACCACAGACTTAGAAATCGCCAGCTCATATACAGTGCATAAAATATATTTATATATATACCCTTATACACCATTTTAATAAAAAATATCACAAAATTCTTCTAAGTCCCTCGGGAAGAGTGAAAGACGCGCACGTTCATTTTCAGAGCTCCTAGACCTTCCTATAAGAAGTTAGCCAAAAAGTAGCTTCGAAAAACGCTTAGGTTAAGTTTCAGAGTTGCTTCTAATGTACCAAAGCTGGACTTAGACATAATTTCACTCTCACAACATTATGGCTGGTTGGAGACAGTCCGAACCACAAGTACCGGGTCCATGGTTCTGGCCGTATACTGGGGGGACGGGGACGACTCCCATTAACCCCTGACTATACCGGGGATACGCTTATCACAATGCCTTTCTGGTCTGTGCTGAAGCAGGGCATTCTGGCAGCCAAGTGGCTTGACCTTTATTAGTGAGCCTGGTTACCCCCTCTCGGAACCACAGACTTAGAAATCGCCAGCTCATATACAGTGCATAAAATATATTTATATATATACCCTTATACACCATTTTAATAAAAAATATCACAAAATTCTTCTAAGTCCCTCGGGAAGAGTGAAAGACGCGCACGTTCATTTTCAGAGATCCTAGACCTTCCTATAAGAAGTTAGCCAAAAAGTAGCTTCGAAAAACGCTTAGGTTAAGTTTCAGAGTTGCTTCTAATGTACCAAAGCTGGACTTACAGTAGACATAATTTCACTCTCACAACATTATGGCTGGTTGGAGACAGTCCGAACCACAAGTACCGGGTCCATGGTTCTGGCCGTATACTGGGGGGACGGGGACGACTCCCATTAACCCCTGACTATACCGGGGATACGCTTATCACAATGCCTTTCTGGTCTGTGCTGAAGCAGGGCATTCTAGCAGCCAAGTGGCTTGACCTTTATTAGTGAGCCTGGTTACCCCCTCTCGGAACCACAGACTTAGAAATCGCCAGCTCATATACAGTGCATAAAATATATTTATATATATACCCTTATACACCATTTTAATAAAAAATATCACAAAATTCTTCTAAGTCTCTCGAGAAGAGTGAAAGACGCGCACGTTCATTTTCAGAGCTCCTAGACCTTCCTATAAGAAGTTAGCCAAAAAGTAGCTTCGAAAAACGCTTAGGTTAAGTTTCAGAGTTGCTTCTAATGTACCAAAGCTGGACTTAGACATAATTTCACTCTCACAACATTATGGCTGGTTGGAGACAGTCCGAACCACAAGTACCGGGTCCATGGTTCTGGCCGTATACTGGGGGGACGGGGACGACTCCCATTAACCCCTGACTATACCGGGGATACGCTTATCACAATGCCTTTCTGGTCTGTGCTGAAGCAGGGCATTCTGGCAGCCAAGTGGCTTGACCTTTATTAGTGAGCCTGGTTACCCCCTCTCGGAACCACAGACTTAGAAATCGCCAGCTCATATACAGTGCATAAAATATATTTATATATATACCCTTATACACCATTTTAATAAAAAATATCACAAAATTCTTCTAAGTCCCTCGGGAAGAGTGAAAGACGCGCACGTTCATTTTCAGAGCTCCTAGACCTTCCTATAAGAAGTTAGCCAAAAAGTAGCTTCGAAAAACGCTTAGGTTAAGTTTCAGAGTTGCTTCTAATGTACCAAAGCTGGACTTAGACATAATTTCACTCTCACAACATTATGGCTGGTTGGAGACAGTCCGAACCACAAGTACCGGGTCCATGGTTCTGGCCGTATACTGGGGGGACGGGGACGACTCCCATTAACCCCTGACTATACCGGGGATACGCTTATCACAATGCCTTTCTGGTCTGTGCTGAAGCAGGGCATTCTGGCAGCCAAGTGGCTTGACCTTTATTAGTGAGCCTGGTTACCCCCTCTCGGAACCACAGACTTAGAAATCGCCAGCTCATATACAGTGCATAAAATATATTTATATATATACCCTTATACACCATTTTAATAAAAAATATCACAAAATTCTTCTAAGTCCCTCGGGAAGAGTGAAAGACGCGCACGTTCATTTTCAGAGATCCTAGACCTTCCTATAAGAAGTTAGCCAAAAAGTAGCTTCGAAAAACGCTTAGGTTAAGTTTCAGAGTTGCTTCTAATGTACCAAAGCTGGACTTAGACATAATTTCACTCTCACAACATTATGGCTGGTTGGAGACAGTCCGAACCACAAGTACCGGGTCCATGGTTCTGGCCGTATACTGGGGGGACGGGGACGACTCCCATTAACCCCTGACTATACCGGGGATACGCTTATCACAATGCCTTTCTGGTCTGTGCTGAAGCAGGGCATTCTGGCAGCCAAGTGGCTTGACCTTTATTAGTGAGCCTGGTTACCCCCTCTCGGAACCACAGACTTAGAAATCGCCAGCTCATATACAGTACAGTGCATAAAATATATTTATATATATACCCTTATACACCATTTTAATAAAAAATATCACAAAATTCTTCTAAGTCTCTCGGGAAGAGTGAAAGACGCGCACGTTCATTTTCAGAGCTCCTAGACCTTCCTATAAGAAGTTAGCCAAAAAGTAGCTTCGAAAAACGCTTAGGTTAAGTTTCAGAGTTGCTTCTAATGTACCAAAGCTGGACTTAGACATAATTTCACTCTCACAACATTATGGCTGGTTGGAGACAGTCCGAACCACAAGTACCGGGTCCATGGTTCTGGCCGTATACTGGGGGGACGGGGACGACTCCCATTAACCCCTGACTATACCGGGGATACGCTTATCACAATGCCTTTCTGGTCTGTGCTGAAGCAGGGCATTCTGGCAGCCAAGTGGCTTGACCTTTATTAGTGAGCCTGGTTACCCCCTCTCGGAACCACAGACTTAGAAATCGCCAGCTCATATACAGTGCATAAAATATATTTATATATATACCCTTATACACCATTTTAATAAAAAATATCACAAAATTCTTCTAAGTCTCTCGAGAAGAGTGAAAGACGCGCACGTTCATTTTCAGAGCTCCTAGACCTTCCAATAAGAAGTTAGCCAAAAAGTAGCTTCGAAAAACGCTTAGGTTAAGTTTCAGAGTTGCTTCTAATGTACCAAAGCTGGACTTAGACATAATTTCACTCTCACAACATTATGGCTGGTTGGAGACAGTCCGAACAACAAGTACCGGGTCCATGGTTCTGGCCGTATACTGGGGGGACGGGGACGACTCCCATTAACCCCTGACTATACCGGGGATACGCTTATCACAATGCCTTTCTGGTCTGTGCTGAAGCAGGGCATTCTGGCAGCCAAGTGGCTTGACCTTTATTAGTGAGCCTGGTTACCCCCTCTCGGAACCACAGACTTAGAAATCGCCAGCTCATATACAGTGCATAAAATATATTTATATATATACCCTTATACACCATTTTAATAAAAAATATCACAAAATTCTTCTAAGTCTCTCGGGAAGAGTGAAAGACGCGCACGTTCATTTTCAGAGCTCCTAGACCTTCCTATAAGAAGTTAGCCAAAAAGTAGCTTCGAAAAACGCTTAGGTTAAGTTTCAGAGTTGCTTCTAATGTACCAAAGCTGAACTTAGACATAATTTCACTCTCACAACATTATGGCTGGTTGGAGACAGTCCGAACCACAAGTACCGGGTCCATGGTTCTGGCCGTATACTGGGGGGACGGTGACGACTCCCATTAACCCCTGACTATACCGGGGATACGCTTATCACAATGACTTTCTGGTCTGTGCTGAAGCAGGGCATTCTGGCAGCCAAGTGGCTTGACCTTTATTAGTGAGCCTGGTTACCCCCTCTCGGAACCACAGACTTAGAAATCGCCAGCTCATATACAGTGCATAAAATATATTTATATATATACCCTTATACACCATTTTAATAAAAAATATCACAAAATTCTTCTAAGTCTCTCGAGAAGAGTGAAAGACGCGCACGTTCATTTTCAGAGCTCCTAGACCTTCCTATAAGAAGTTAGCCAAAAAGTAGCTTCGAAAAACGCTTAGGTTAAGTTTCAGAGTTGCTTCTAATGTACCAAAGCTGGACTTAGACATAATTTCACTCTCACAACATTATGGCTGGTTGGAGACAGTCCGAACCACAAGTACCGGGTCCATGGTTCTGGCCGTATACTGGGGGGACGGGGACGACTCCCATTAACCCCTGACTATACCGGGGATACGCTTATCACAATGCCTTTCTGGTCTGTGCTGAAGCAGGGCATTCTGGCAGCCAAGTGGCTTGACCTTTATTAGTGAGCCTGGTTACCCCCTCTCGGAACCACAGACTTAGAAATCGCCAGCTCATATACAGTGCATAAAATATATTTATATATATACCCTTATACACCATTTTAATAAAAAATATCACAAAATTCTTCTAAGTCTCTCGAGAAGAGTGAAAGACGCGCACGTTCATTTTCAGAGCTCCTAGACCTTCCTATAAGAAGTTAGCCAAAAAGTAGCTTCGAAAAACGCTTAGGTTAAGTTTCAGAGTTGCTTCTAATGTACCAAAGCTGGACTTAGACATAATTTCACTCTCACAACATTATGGCTGGTTGGAGACAGTCCGAACCACAAGTACCGGGTCCATGGTTCTGGCCGTATACTGGGGGGACGGGGACGACTCCCATTAACCCCTGACTATACCGGGGATACGCTTATCACAATGCCTTTCTGGTCTGTGCTGAAGCAGGGCATTCTGGCAGCCAAGTGGCTTGACCTTTATTAGTGAGCCTGGTTACCCCCTCTCGGAACCACAGACTTAGAAATCGCCAGCTCATATACAGTGCATAAAATATATTTATATATATACCCTTATACACCATTTTAATAAAAAATATCACAAAATTCTTCTAAGTCCCTCGGGAAGAGTGAAAGACGCGCACGTTCATTTTCAGAGCTCCTAGACCTTCCTATAAGAAGTTAGCCAAAAAGTAGCTTCGAAAAACGCTTAGGTTAAGTTTCAGAGTTGCTTCTAATGTACCAAAGCTGGACTTAGACATAATTTCACTCTCACAACATTATGGCTGGTTGGAGACAGTCCGAACCACAAGTACCGGGTCCATGGTTCTGGCCGTATACTGGGGGGACGGGGACGACTCCCATTAACCCCTGACTATACCGGGGATACGCTTATCACAATGCCTTTCTGGTCTGTGCTGAAGCAGGGCATTCTGGCAGCCAAGTGGCTTGACCTTTATTAGTGAGCCTGGTTACCCCCTCTCGGAACCACAGACTTAGAAATCGCCAGCTCATATACAGTGCATAAAATATATTTATATATATACCCTTATACACCATTTTAATAAAAAATATCACAAAATTCTTCTAAGTCCCTCGGGAAGAGTGAAAGACGCGCACGTTCATTTTCAGAGATCCTAGACCTTCCTATAAGAAGTTAGCCAAAAAGTAGCTTCGAAAAACGCTTAGGTTAAGTTTCAGAGTTGCTTCTAATGTACCAAAGCTGGACTTAGACATAATTTCACTCTCACAACATTATGGCTGGTTGGAGACAGTCCGAACCACAAGTACCGGGTCCATGGTTCTGGCCGTATACTGGGGGGACGGGGACGACTCCCATTAACCCCTGACTATACCGGGGATACGCTTATCACAATGCCTTTCTGGTCTGTGCTGAAGCAGGGCATTCTGGCAGCCAAGTGGCTTGACCTTTATTAGTGAGCCTGGTTACCCCCTCTCGGAACCACAGACTTAGAAATCGCCAGCTCATATACAGTACAGTGCATAAAATATATTTATATATATACCCTTATACACCATTTTAATAAAAAATATCACAAAATTCTTCTAAGTCCCTCGGGAAGAGTGAAAGACGCGCACGTTCATTTTCAGAGCTCCTAGACCTTCCTATAAGTAGTTAGCCAAAAAGTAGCTTCGAAAAACGCTTAGGTTAAGTTTCAGAGTTGCTTCTAATGTACCAAAGCTGGACTTAGACATAATTTCACTCTCACAACATTATGGCTGGTTGGAGACAGTCCGAACCACAAGTACCGGGTCCATGGTTCTGGCCGTATACTGGGGGGACGGGGACGACTCCCATTAACCCCTGACTATACCGGGGATACGCTTATCACAATGCCTTTCTGGTCTGTGCTGAAGCAGGGCATTCTGGCAGCCAAGTGGCTTGACCTTTATTAGTGAGCCTGGTTACCCCCTCTCGGAACCACAGACTTAGAAATCGCCAGCTCATATACAGTGCATAAAATATATTTATATATATACCCTTATACACCATTTTAATAAAAAATATCACAAAATTCTTCTAAGTCTCTCGGGAAGAGTGAAAGACGCGCACGTTCATTTTCAGAGCTCCTAGACCTTCCTATAAGAAGTTAGCCAAAAAGTAGCTTCGAAAAACGCTTAGGTTAAGTTTCAGAGTTGCTTCTAATGTACCAAAGCTGAACTTAGACATAATTTCACTCTCACAACATTATGGCTGGTTGGAGACAGTCCGAACCACAAGTACCGGGTCCATGGTTCTGGCCGTATACTGGGGGGACGGGGACGACTCCCATTAACCCCTGACTATACCGGGGATACGCTTATCACAATGACTTTCTGGTCTGTGCTGAAGCAGGGCATTCTGGCAGCCAAGTGGCTTGACCTTTATTAGTGAGCCTGGTTACCCCCTCTCGGAACCACAGACTTAGAAATCGCCAGCTCATATACAGTGCATAAAATATATTTATATATATACCCTTATACACCATTTTAATAAAAAATATCACAAAATTCTTCTAAGTCTCTCGGGAAGAGTGAAAGACGCGCACGTTCATTTTCAGAGCTCCTAGACCTTCCTATAAGAAGTTAGCCAAAAAGTAGCTTCGAAAAACGCTTAGGTTAAGTTTCAGAGTTGCTTCTAATGTACCAAAGCTGAACTTAGACATAATTTCACTCTCACAACATTATGGCTGGTTGGAGACAGTCCGAACCACAAGTACCGGGTCCATGGTTCTGGCCGTATACTGGGGGGACGGGGACGACTCCCATTAACCCCTGACTATACCGGGGATACGCTTATCACAATGACTTTCTGGTCTGTGCTGAAGCAGGGCATTCTGGCAGCCAAGTGGCTTGACCTTTATTAGTGAGCCTGGTTACCCCCTCTCGGAACCACAGACTTAGAAATCGCCAGCTCATATACAGTGCATAAAATATATTTATATATATACCCTTATACACCATTTTAATAAAAAATATCACAAAATTCTTCTAAGTCTCTCGGGAAGAGTGAAAGACGCGCACGTTCATTTTCAGAGCTCCTAGACCTTCCTATAAGAAGTTAGCCAAAAAGTAGCTTCGAAAAACGCTTAGGTTAAGTTTCAGAGTTGCTTCTAATGTACCAAAGCTGAACTTAGACATAATTTCACTCTCACAACATTATGGCTGGTTGGAGACAGTCCGAACCACAAGTACCGGGTCCATGGTTCTGGCCGTATACTGGGGGGACGGGGACGACTCCCATTAACCCCTGACTATACCGGGGATACGCTTATCACAATGACTTTCTGGTCTGTGCTGAAGCAGGGCATTCTGGCAGCCAAGTGGCTTGACCTTTATTAGTGAGCCTGGTTACCCCCTCTCGGAACCACAGACTTAGAAATCGCCAGCTCATATACAGTGCATAAAATATATTTATATATATACCCTTATACACCATTTTAATAAAAAATATCACAAAATTCTTCTAAGTCTCTCGAGAAGAGTGAAAGACGCGCACGTTCATTTTCAGAGCTCCTAGACCTTCCTATAAGAAGTTAGCCAAAAAGTAGCTTCGAAAAACGCTTAGGTTAAGTTTCAGAGTTGCTTCTAATGTACCAAAGCTGGACTTAGACATAATTTCACTCTCACAACATTATGGCTGGTTGGAGACAGTCCGAACCACAAGTACCGGGTCCATGGTTCTGGCCGTATACTGGGGGGACGGGGACGACTCCCATTAACCCCTGACTATACCGGGGATACGCTTATCACAATGCCTTTCTGGTCTGTGCTGAAGCAGGGCATTCTGGCAGCCAAGTGGCTTGACCTTTATTAGTGAGCCTGGTTACCCCCTCTCGGAACCACAGACTTAGAAATCGCCAGCTCATATACAGTACAGTGCATAAAATATATTTATATATATACCCTTATACACCATTTTAATAAAAAATATCACAAAATTCTTCTAAGTCCCTCGGGAAGAGTGAAAGACGCGCACGTTCATTTTCAGAGCTCCTAGACCTTCCTATAAGTAGTTAGCCAAAAAGTAGCTTCGAAAAACGCTTAGGTTAAGTTTCAGAGTTGCTTCTAATGTACCAAAGCTGGACTTAGACATAATTTCACTCTCACAACATTATGGCTGGTTGGAGACAGTCCGAACCACAAGTACCGGGTCCATGGTTCTGGCCGTATACTGGGGGGACGGGGACGACTCCCATTAACCCCTGACTATACCGGGGATACGCTTATCACAATGCCTTTCTGGTCTGTGCTGAAGCAGGGCATTCTGGCAGCCAAGTGGCTTGACCTTTATTAGTGAGCCTGGTTACCCCCTCTCGGAACCACAGACTTAGAAATCGCCAGCTCATATACAGTGCATAAAATATATTTATATATATACCCTTATACACCATTTTAATAAAAAATATCACAAAATTCTTCTAAGTCTCTCGGGAAGAGTGAAAGACGCGCACGTTCATTTTCAGAGCTCCTAGACCTTCCTATAAGAAGTTAGCCAAAAAGTAGCTTCGAAAAACGCTTAGGTTAAGTTTCAGAGTTGCTTCTAATGTACCAAAGCTGAACTTAGACATAATTTCACTCTCACAACATTATGGCTGGTTGGAGACAGTCCGAACCACAAGTACCGGGTCCATGGTTCTGGCCGTATACTGGGGGGACGGGGACGACTCCCATTAACCCCTGACTATACCGGGGATACGCTTATCACAATGACTTTCTGGTCTGTGCTGAAGCAGGGCATTCTGGCAGCCAAGTGGCTTGACCTTTATTAGTGAGCCTGGTTACCCCCTCTCGGAACCACAGACTTAGAAATCGCCAGCTCATATACAGTGCATAAAATATATTTATATATATACCCTTATACACCATTTTAATAAAAAATATCACAAAATTCTTCTAAGTCTCTCGGGAAGAGTGAAAGACGCGCACGTTCATTTTCAGAGCTCCTAGACCTTCCTATAAGAAGTTAGCCAAAAAGTAGCTTCGAAAAACGCTTAGGTTAAGTTTCAGAGTTGCTTCTAATGTACCAAAGCTGAACTTAGACATAATTTCACTCTCACAACATTATGGCTGGTTGGAGACAGTCCGAACCACAAGTACCGGGTCCATGGTTCTGGCCGTATACTGGGGGGACGGGGACGACTCCCATTAACCCCTGACTATACCGGGGATACGCTTATCACAATGCCTTTCTGGTCTGTGCTGAAGCAGGGCATTCTGGCAGCCAAGTGGCTTGACCTTTATTAGTGAGCCTGGTTACCCCCTCTCGGAACCACAGACTTAGAAATCGCCAGCTCATTTACAGTGCATAAAATATATTTATATATATACCCTTATACACCATTTTAATAAAAAATATCACAAAATTCTTCTAAGTCTCTCGAGAAGAGTGAAAGACGCGCACGTTCATTTTCAGAGCTCCTAGACCTTCCTATAAGAAGTTAGCCAAAAAGTAGCTTCGAAAAACGCTTAGGTTAAGTTTCAGAGTTGCTTCTAATGTACCAAAGCTGGACTTAGACATAATTTCACTCTCACAACATTATGGCTGGTTGGAGACAGTCCGAACCACAAGTACCGGGTCCATGGTTCTGGCCGTATACTGGGGGGACGGGGACGACTCCCATTAACCCCTGACTATACCGGGGATACGCTTATCACAATGCCTTTCTGGTCTGTGCTGAAGCAGGGCATTCTGGCAGCCAAGTGGCTTGACCTTTATTAGTGAGCCTGGTTACCCCCTCTCGGAACCACAGACTTAGAAATCGCCAGCTCATATACAGTGCATAAAATATATTTATATATATACCCTTATACACCATTTTAATAAAAAATATCACAAAATTCTTCTAAGTCCCTCGGGAAGAGTGAAAGACGCGCACGTTCATTTTCAGAGCTCCTAGACCTTCCTATAAGAAGTTAGCCAAAAAGTAGCTTCGAAAAACGCTTAGGTTAAGTTTCAGAGTTGCTTCTAATGTACCAAAGCTGGACTTAGACATAATTTCACTCTCACAACATTATGGCTGGTTGGAGACAGTCCGAACCACAAGTACCGGGTCCATGGTTCTGGCCGTATACTGGGGGGACGGGGACGACTCCCATTAACCCCTGACTATACCGGGGATACGCTTATCACAATGCCTTTCTGGTCTGTGCTGAAGCAGGGCATTCTGGCAGCCAAGTGGCTTGACCTTTATTAGTGAGCCTGGTTACCCCCTCTCGGAACCACAGACTTAGAAATCGCCAGCTCATATACAGTGCTTAAAATATATTTATATATATACCCTTATACACCATTTTAATAAAAAATATCACAAAATTCTTCTAAGTCCCTCGGGAAGAGTGAAAGACGCGCACGTTCATTTTCAGAGATCCTAGACCTTCCTATAAGAAGTTAGCCAAAAAGTAGCTTCGAAAAACGCTTAGGTTAAGTTTCAGAGTTGCTTCTAATGTACCAAAGCTGGACTTAGACATAATTTCACTCTCACAACATTATGGCTGGTTGGAGACAGTCCGAACCACAAGTACCGGGTCCATGGTTCTGGCCGTATACTGGGGGGACGGGGACGACTCCCATTAACCCCTGACTATACCGGGGATACGCTTATCACAATGCCTTTCTGGTCTGTGCTGAAGCAGGGCATTCTGGCAGCCAAGTGGCTTGACCTTTATTAGTGAGCCTGGTTACCCCCTCTCGGAACCACAGACTTAGAAATCGCCAGCTCATATACAGTACAGTGCATAAAATATATTTATATATATACCCTTATACACCATTTTAATAAAAAATATCACAAAATTCTTCTAAGTCCCTCGGGAAGAGTGAAAGACGCGCACGTTCATTTTCAGAGCTCCTAGACCTTCCTATAAGTAGTTAGCCAAAAAGTAGCTTCGAAAAACGCTTAGGTTAAGTTTCAGAGTTGCTTCTAATGTACCAAAGCTGGACTTAGACATAATTTCACTCTCACAACATTATGGCTGGTTGGAGACAGTCCGAACCACAAGTACCGGGTCCATGGTTCTGGCCGTATACTGGGGGGACGGGGACGACTCCCATTAACCCCTGACTATACCGGGGATACGCTTATCACAATGCCTTTCTGGTCTGTGCTGAAGCAGGGCATTCTGGCAGCCAAGTGGCTTGACCTTTATTAGTGAGCCTGGTTACCCCCTCTCGGAACCACAGACTTAGAAATCGCCAGCTCATATACAGTGCATAAAATATATTTATATATATATACCCTTATACACCATTTTAATAAAAAATATCACAAAATTCTTCTAAGTCTCTCGGGAAGAGTGAAAGACGCGCACGTTGATTTTCAGAGCTCCTAGACCTTCCTATAAGAAGTTAGCCAAAAAGTAGCTTCGAAAAACGCTTAGGTTAAGTTTCAGAGTTGCTTCTAATGTACCAAAGCTGGACTTAGACATAATTTCACTCTCACAACATTATGGCTGGTTGGAGACAGTCCGAACCACAAGTACCGGGTCCATGGTTCTGGCCGTATACTGGGGGGACGGGGACGACTCCCATTAACCCCTGACTATACCGGGGATACGCTTATCACAATGACTTTCTGGTCTGTGCTGAAGCAGGGCATTCTGGCAGCCAAGTGGCTTGACCTTTATTAGTGAGCCTGGTTACCCCCTCTCGGAACCACAGACTTAGAAATCGCCAGCTCATATACAGTGCATAAAATATATTTATATATATACCCTTATACACCATTTTAATAAAAAATATCACAAAATTCTTCTAAGTCTCTCGAGAAGAGTGAAAGACGCGCACGTTCATTTTCAGAGCTCCTAGACCTTCCTATAAGAAGTTAGCCAAAAAGTAGCTTCGAAAAACGCTTAGGTTAAGTTTCAGAGTTGCTTCTAATGTACCAAAGCTGGACTTAGACATAATTTCACTCTCACAACATTATGGCTGGTTGGAGACAGTCCGAACCACAAGTACCGGGTCCATGGTTCTGGCCGTATACTGGGGGGACGGGGACGACTCCCATTAACCCCTGACTATACCGGGGATACGCTTATCACAATGCCTTTCTGGTCTGTGCTGAAGCAGGGCATTCTGGCAGCCAAGTGGCTTGACCTTTATTAGTGAGCCTGGTTACCCCCTCTCGGAACCACAGACTTAGAAATCGCCAGCTCATATACAGTGCATAAAATATATTTATATATATACCCTTATACACCATTTTAATAAAAAATATCACAAAATTCTTCTAAGTCCCTCGGGAAGAGTAAAAGACGCGCACGTTCATTTTCAGAGCTCCTAGACCTTCCTATAAGAAGTTAGCCAAAAAGTAGCTTCGAAAAACGCTTAGGTTAAGTTTCAGAGTTGCTTCTAATGTACCAAAGCTGGACTTAGACATAATTTCACTCTCACAACATTATGGCTGGTTGGAGACAGTCCGAACCACAAGTACCGGGTCCATGGTTCTGGCCGTATACTGGGGGGACGGGGACGACTCCCATTAACCCCTGACTATACCGGGGATACGCTTATCACAATGACTTTCTGGTCTGTGCTGAAGCAGGGCATTCTGGCAGCCAAGTGGCTTGACCTTTATTAGTGAGCCTGGTTACCCCCTCTCGGAACCACAGACTTAGAAATCGCCAGCTCATATACAGTGCATAAAATATATTTATATATATACCCTTATACACCATTTTAATAAAAAATATCACAAAATTCTTCTAAGTCTCTCGAGAAGAGTGAAAGACGCGCACGTTCATTTTCAGAGCTCCTAGACCTTCCTATAAGAAGTTAGCCAAAAAGTAGCTTCGAAAAACGCTTAGGTTAAGTTTCAGAGTTGCTTCTAATGTACCAAAGCTGGACTTAGACATAATTTCACTCTCACAACATTATGGCTGGTTGGAGACAGTCCGAACCACAAGTACCGGGTCCATGGTTCTGGCCGTATACTGGGGGGACGGGGACGACTCCCATTAACCCCTGACTATACCGGGGATACGCTTATCACAATGCCTTTCTGGTCTGTGCTGAAGCAGGGCATTCTGGCAGCCAAGTGGCTTGACCTTTATTAGTGAGCCTGGTTACCCCCTCTCGGAACCACAGACTTAGAAATCGCCAGCTCATATACAGTGCATAAAATATATTTATATATATACCCTTATACACCATTTTAATAAAAAATATCACAAAATTCTTCTAAGTCTCTCGAGAAGAGTGAAAGACGCGCACGTTCATTTTCAGAGCTCCTAGACCTTCCTATAAGAAGTTAGCCAAAAAGTAGCTTCGAAAAACGCTTAGGTTAAGTTTCAGAGTTGCTTATAATGTACCAAAGCTGGACTTAGACATAATTTCACTCTCACAACATTATGGCTGGTTGGAGACAGTCCGAACCACAAGTACCGGGTCCATGGTTCTGGCCGTATACTGGGGGGACGGGGACGACTCCCATTAACCCCTGACTATACCGGGGATACGCTTATCACAATGCCTTTCTGGTCTGTGCTGAAGCAGGGCATTCTGGCAGCCAAGTGGCTTGACCTTTATTAGTGAGCCTGGTTACCCCCTCTCGGAACCACAGACTTAGAAATCGCCAGCTCATATACAGTGCATAAAATATATTTATATATATACCCTTATACACCATTTTAATAAAAAATATCACAAAATTCTTCTAAGTCTCTCGAGAAGAGTGAAAGACGCGCACGTTCATTTTCAGAGCTCCTAGACCTTCCAATAAGAAGTTAGCCAAAAAGTAGCTTCGAAAAACGCTTAGGTTAAGTTTCAGAGTTGCTTCTAATGTACCAAAGCTGGACTTAGACATAATTTCACTCTCACAACATTATGGCTGGTTGGAGACAGTCCGAACAACAAGTACCGGGTCCATGGTTCTGGCCGTATACTGGGGGGACGGGGACGACTCCCATTAACCCCTGACTATACCGGGGATACGCTTATCACAATGCCTTTCTGGTCTGTGCTGAAGCAGGGCATTCTGGCAGCCAAGTGGCTTGACCTTTATTAGTGAGCCTGGTTACCCCCTCTCGGAACCACAGACTTAGAAATCGCCAGCTCATATACAGTGCATAAAATATATTTATATATATACCCTTATACACCATTTTAATAAAAAATATCACAAAATTCTTCTAAGTCTCTCGGGAAGAGTGAAAGACGCGCACGTTCATTTTCAGAGCTCCTAGACCTTCCTATAAGAAGTTAGCCAAAAAGTAGCTTCGAAAAACGCTTAGGTTAAGTTTCAGAGTTGCTTCTAATGTACCAAAGCTGAACTTAGACATAATTTCACTCTCACAACATTATGGCTGGTTGGAGACAGTCCGAACCACAAGTACCGGGTCCATGGTTCTGGCCGTATACTGGGGGGACGGGGACGACTCCCATTAACCCCTGACTATACCGGGGATACGCTTATCACAATGCCTTTCTGGTCTGTGCTGAAGCAGGGCATTCTGGCAGCCAAGTGGCTTGACCTTTATTAGTGAGCCTGGTTACCCCCTCTCGGAACCACAGACTTAGAAATCGCCAGCTCATATACAGTGCATAAAATATATTTATATATATACCCTTATACACCATTTTAATAAAAAATATCACAAAATTCTTCTAAGTCTCTCGAGAAGAGTGAAAGACGCGCACGTTCATTTTCAGAGCTCCTAGACCTTCCTATAAGAAGTTAGCCAAAAAGTAGCTTCGAAAAACGCTTAGGTTAAGTTTCAGAGTTGCTTCTAATGTACCAAAGCTGGACTTAGACATAATTTCACTCTCACAACATTATGGCTGGTTGGAGACAGTCCGAACCACAAGTACCGGGTCCATGGTTCTGGCCGTATACTGGGGGGACGGGGACGACTCCCATTAACCCCTGACTATACCGGGGATACGCTTATCACAATGCCTTTCTGGTCTGTGCTGAAGCAGGGCATTCTGGCAGCCAAGTGGCTTGACCTTTATTAGTGAGCCTGGTTACCCCCTCTCGGAACCACAGACTTAGAAATCGCCAGCTCATATACAGTGCATAAAATATATTTATATATATACCCTTATACACCATTTTAATAAAAAATATCACAAAATTCTTCTAAGTCCCTCGGGAAGAGTGAAAGACGCGCACGTTCATTTTCAGAGCTCCTAGACCTTCCTATAAGAAGTTAGCCAAAAAGTAGCTTCGAAAAACGCTTAGGTTAAGTTTCAGAGTTGCTTCTAATGTACCAAAGCTGGACTTAGACATAATTTCACTCTCACAACATTATGGCTGGTTGGAGACAGTCCGAACCACAAGTACCGGGTCCATGGTTCTGGCCGTATACTGGGGGGACGGGGACGACTCCCATTAACCCCTGACTATACCGGGGATACGCTTATCACAATGCCTTTCTGGTCTGTGCTGAAGCAGGGCATTCTGGCAGCCAAGTGGCTTGACCTTTATTAGTGAGCCTGGTTACCCCCTCTCGGAACCACAGACTTAGAAATCGCCAGCTCATATACAGTGCATAAAATATATTTATATATATACCCTTATACACCATTTTAATAAAAAATATCACAAAATTCTTCTAAGTCCCTCGGGAAGAGTGAAAGACGCGCACGTTCATTTTCAGAGATCCTAGACCTTCCTATAAGAAGTTAGCCAAAAAGTAGCTTCGAAAAACGCTTAGGTTAAGTTTCAGAGTTGCTTCTAATGTACCAAAGCTGGACTTAGACATAATTTCACTCTCACAACATTATGGCTGGTTGGAGACAGTCCGAACCACAAGTACCGGGTCCATGGTTCTGGCCGTATACTGGGGGGACGGGGACGACTCCCATTAACCCCTGACTATACCGGGGATACGCTTATCACAATGCCTTTCTGGTCTGTGCTGAAGCAGGGCATTCTGGCAGCCAAGTGGCTTGACCTTTATTAGTGAGCCTGGTTACCCCCTCTCGGAACCACAGACTTAGAAATCGCCAGCTCATATACAGTACAGTGCATAAAATATATTTATATATATACCCTTATACACCATTTTAATAAAAAATATCACAAAATTCTTCTAAGTCCCTCGGGAAGAGTGAAAGACGCGCACGTTCATTTTCAGAGCTCCTAGACCTTCCTATAAGTAGTTAGCCAAAAAGTAGCTTCGAAAAACGCTTAGGTTAAGTTTCAGAGTTGCTTCTAATGTACCAAAGCTGGACTTAGACATAATTTCACTCTCACAACATTATGGCTGGTTGGAGACAGTCCGAACCACAAGTACCGGGTCCATGGTTCTGGCCGTATACTGGGGGGACGGGGACGACTCCCATTAACCCCTGACTATACCGGGGATACGCTTATCACAATGCCTTTCTGGTCTGTGCTGAAGCAGGGCATTCTGGCAGCCAAGTGGCTTGACCTTTATTAGTGAGCCTGGTTACCCCCTCTCGGAACCACAGACTTAGAAATCGCCAGCTCATATACAGTGCATAAAATATATTTATATATATACCCTTATACACCATTTTAATAAAAAATATCACAAAATTCTTCTAAGTCTCTCGAGAAGAGTGAAAGACGCGCACGTTCATTTTCAGAGCTCCTAGACCTTCCTATAAGAAGTTAGCCAAAAAGTAGCTTCGAAAAACGCTTAGGTTAAGTTTCAGAGTTGCTTCTAATGTACCAAAGCTGAACTTAGACATAATTTCACTCTCACAACATTATGGCTGGTTGGAGACAGTCCGAACCACAAGTACCGGGTCCATGGTTCTGGCCGTATACTGGGGGGACGGGGACGACTCCCATTAACCCCTGACTATACCGGGGATACGCTTATCACAATGACTTTCTGGTCTGTGCTGAAGCAGGGCATTCTGGCAGCCAAGTGGCTTGACCTTTATTAGTGAGCCTGGTTACCCCCTCTCGGAACCACAGACTTAGAAATCGCCAGCTCATATACAGTGCATAAAATATATTTATATATATACCCTTATACACCATTTTAATAAAAAATATCACAAAATTCTTCTAAGTCTCTCGAGAAGAGTGAAAGACGCGCACGTTCATTTTCAGAGCTCCTAGACCTTCCTATAAGAAGTTAGCCAAAAAGTGGCTTCGAAAAACGCTTAGGTTAAGTTTCAGAGTTGCTTCTAATGTACCAAAGCTGGACTTAGACATAATTTCACTCTCACAACATTATGGCTGGTTGGAGACAGTCCGAACCACAAGTACCGGGTCCATGGTTCTGGCCGTATACTGGGGGGACGGGGACGACTCCCATTAACCCCTGACTATACCGGGGATACGCTTATCACAATGCCTTTCTGGTCTGTGCTGAAGCAGGGCATTCTGGCAGCCAAGTGGCTTGACCTTTATTAGTGAGCCTGGTTACCCCCTCTCGGAACCACAGACTTAGAAATCGCCAGCTCATATACAGTGCATAAAATATATTTATATATATACCCTTATACACCATTTTAATAAAAAATATCACAAAATTCTTCTAAGTCTCTCGAGAAGAGTGAAAGACGCGCACGTTCATTTTCAGAGCTCCTAGACCTTCCTATAAGAAGTTAGCCAAAAAGTAGCTTCGAAAAACGCTTAGGTTAAGTTTCAGAGTTGCTTCTAATGTACCAAAGCTGGACTTAGACATAATTTCACTCTCACAACATTATGGCTGGTTGGAGACAGTCCGAACCACAAGTACCGGGTCCATGGTTCTGGCCGTATACTGGGGGGACGGGGACGACTCCCATTAACCCCTGACTATACCGGGGATACGCTTATCACAATGCCTTTCTGGTCTGTGCTGAAGCAGGGCATTCTGGCAGCCAAGTGGCTTGACCTTTATTAGTGAGCCTGGTTACCCCCTCTCGGAACCACAGACTTAGAAATCGCCAGCTCATATACAGTGCATAAAATATATTTATATATATACCCTTATACACCATTTTAATAAAAAATATCACAAAATTCTTCTAAGTCCCTCGGGAAGAGTGAAAGACGCGCACGTTCATTTTCAGAGCTCCTAGACCTTCCTATAAGAAGTTAGCCAAAAAGTAGCTTCGAAAAACGCTTAGGTTAAGTTTCAGAGTTGCTTCTAATGTACCAAAGCTGGACTTAGACATAATTTCACTCTCACAACATTATGGCTGGTTGGAGACAGTCCGAACCACAAGTACCGGGTCCATGGTTCTGGCCGTATACTGGGGGGACGGGGACGACTCCCATTAACCCCTGACTATACCGGGGATACGCTTATCACAATGCCTTTCTGGTCTGTGCTGAAGCAGGGCATTCTGGCAGCCAAGTGGCTTGACCTTTATTAGTGAGCCTGGTTACCCCCTCTCGGAACCACAGACTTAGAAATCGCCAGCTCATATACAGTGCATAAAATATATTTATATATATACCCTTATACACCATTTTAATAAAAAATATCACAAAATTCTTCTAAGTCCCTCGGGAAGAGTGAAAGACGCGCACGTTCATTTTCAGAGATCCTAGACCTTCCTATAAGAAGTTAGCCAAAAAGTAGCTTCGAAAAACGCTTAGGTTAAGTTTCAGAGTTGCTTCTAATGTACCAAAGCTGGACTTAGACATAATTTCACTCTCACAACATTATGGCTGGTTGGAGACAGTCCGAACCACAAGTACCGGGTCCATGGTTCTGGCCGTATACTGGGGGGACGGGGACGACTCCCATTAACCCCTGACTATACCGGGGATACGCTTATCACAATGCCTTTCTGGTCTGTGCTGAAGCAGGGCATTCTGGCAGCCAAGTGGCTTGACCTTTATTAGTGAGCCTGGTTACCCCCTCTCGGAACCACAGACTTAGAAATCGCCAGCTCATATACAGTGCATAAAATATATTTATATATATACCCTTATACACCATTTTAATAAAAAATATCACAAAATTCTTCTAAGTCCCTCGGGAAGAGTGAAAGACGCGCACGTTCATTTTCAGAGCTCCTAGACCTTCCTATAAGAAGTTAGCCAAAAAGTAGCTTCGAAAAACGCTTAGGTTAAGTTTCAGAGTTGCTTCTAATGTACCAAAGCTGGACTTAGACATAATTTCACTCTCACAACATTATGGCTGGTTGGAGACAGTCCGAACCACAAGTACCGGGTCCATGGTTCTGGCCGTATACTGGGGGGACGGGGACGACTCCCATTAACCCCTGACTATACCGGGGATACGCTTATCACAATGCCTTTCTGGTCTGTGCTGAAGCAGGGCATTCTGGCAGCCAAGTGGCTTGACCTTTATTAGTGAGCCTGGTTACCCCCTCTCGGAACCACAGACTTAGAAATCGCCAGCTCATATACAGTACAGTGCATAAAATATATTTATATATATACCCTTATACACCATTTTAATAAAAAATATCACAAAATTCTTCTAAGTCCCTCGGGAAGAGTGAAAGACGCGCACGTTCATTTTCAGAGCTCCTAGACCTTCCTATAAGTAGTTAGCCAAAAAGTAGCTTCGAAAAACGCTTAGGTTAAGTTTCAGAGTTGCTTCTAATGTACCAAAGCTGGACTTAGACATAATTTCCCTCTCACAACATTATGGCTGGTTGGAGACAGTCCGAACCACAAGTACCGGGTCCATGGTTCTGGCCGTATACTGGGGGGACGGGGACGACTCCCATTAACCCCTGACTATACCGGGGATACGCTTATCACAATGCCTTTCTGGTCTGTGCTGAAGCAGGGCATTCTGGCAGCCAAGTGGCTTGACCTTTATTAGTGAGCCTGGTTACCCCCTCTCGGAACCACAGACTTAGAAATCGCCAGCTCATATACAGTGCATAAAATATATTTATATATATACCCTTATACACCATTTTAATAAAAAATATCACAAAATTCTTCTAAGTCTCTCGGGAAGAGTGAAAGACGCGCACGTTCATTTTCAGAGCTCCTAGACCTTCCTATTAGAAGTTAGCCAAAAAGTAGCTTCGAAAAACGCTTAGGTTAAGTTTCAGAGTTGCTTCTAATGTACCAAAGCTGAACTTAGACATAATTTCACTCTCACAACATTATGGCTGGTTGGAGACAGTCCGAACCACAAGTACCGGGTCCATGGTTCTGGCCGTATACTGGGGGGACGGGGACGACTCCCATTAACCCCTGACTATACCGGGGATACGCTTATCACAATGACTTTCTGGTCTGTGCTGAAGCAGGGCATTCTGGCAGCCAAGTGGCTTGACCTTTATTAGTGAGCCTGGTTACCCCCTCTCGGAACCACAGACTTAGAAATCGCCAGCTCATATACAGTGCATAAAATATATTTATATATATACCCTTATACACCATTTTAATAAAAAATATCACAAAATTCTTCTAAGTCTCTCGAGAAGAGTGAAAGACGCGCACGTTCATTTTCAGAGCTCCTAGACCTTCCTATAAGAAGTTAGCCAAAAAGTAGCTTCGAAAAACGCTTAGGTTAAGTTTCAGAGTTGCTTCTAATGTACCAAAGCTGGACTTAGACATAATTTCACTCTCACAACATTATGGCTGGTTGGAGACAGTCCGAACCACAAGTACCGGGTCCATGGTTCTGGCCGTATACTGGGGGGACGGGGACGACTCCCATTAACCCCTGACTATACCGGGGATACGCTTATCACAATGCCTTTCTGGTCTGTGCTGAAGCAGGGCATTCTGGCAGCCAAGTGGCTTGACCTTTATTAGTGAGCCTGGTTACCCCCTCTCGGAACCACAGACTTAGAAATCGCCAGCTCATATACAGTGCATAAAATATATTTATATATATACCCTTATACACCATTTTAATAAAAAATATCACAAAATTCTTCTAAGTCCCTCGGGAAGAGTGAAAGACGCGCACGTTCATTTTCAGAGCTCCTAGACCTTCCTATAAGAAGTTAGCCAAAAAGTAGCTTCGAAAAACGCTTAGGTTAAGTTTCAGAGTTGCTTCTAATGTACCAAAGCTGGACTTAGACATAATTTCACTCTCACAACATTATGGCTGGTTGGAGACAGTCCGAACCACAAGTACCGGGTCCATGGTTCTGGCCGTATACTGGGGGGACGGGGACGACTCCCATTAACCCCTGACTATACCGGGGATACGCTTATCACAATGCCTTTCTGGTCTGTGCTGAAGCAGGGCATTCTGGCAGCCAAGTGGCTTGACCTTTATTAGTGAGCCTGGTTACCCCCTCTCGGAACCACAGACTTAGAAATCGCCAGCTCATATACAGTGCATAAAATATATTTATATATATACCCTTATACACCATTTTAATAAAAAATATCACAAAATTCTTCTAAGTCCCTCGGGAAGAGTGAAAGACGCGCACGTTCATTTTCAGAGATCCTAGACCTTCCTATAAGAAGTTAGCCAAAAAGTAGCTTCGAAAAACGCTTAGGTTAAGTTTCAGAGTTGCTTCTAATGTACCAAAGCTGGACTTAGACATAATTTCACTCTCACAACATTATGGCTGGTTGGAGACAGTCCGAACCACAAGTACCGGGTCCATGGTTCTGGCCGTATACTGGGGGGACGGGGACGACTCCCATTAACCCCTGACTATACCGGGGATACGCTTATCACAATGCCTTTCTGGTCTGTGCTGAAGCAGGGCATTCTGGCAGCCAAGTGGCTTGACCTTTATTAGTGAGCCTGGTTACCCCCTCTCGGAACCACAGACTTAGAAATCGCCAGCTCATATACAGTACAGTGCATAAAATATATTTATATATATACCCTTATACACCATTTTAATAAAAAATATCACAAAATTCTTCTAAGTCCCTCGGGAAGAGTGAAAGACGCGCACGTTCATTTTCAGAGCTCCTAGACCTTCCTATAAGTAGTTAGCCAAAAAGTAGCTTCGAAAAACGCTTAGGTTAAGTTTCAGAGTTGCTTCTAATGTACCAAAGCTGGACTTAGACATAATTTCACTCTCACAACATTATGGCTGGTTGGAGACAGTCCGAACCACAAGTACCGGGTCCATGGTTCTGGCCGTATACTGGGGGGACGGGGACGACTCCCATTAACCCCTGACTATACCGGGGATACGCTTATCACAATGCCTTTCTGGTCTGTGCTGAAGCAGGGCATTCTGGCAGCCAAGTGGCTTGACCTTTATTAGTGAGCCTGGTTACCCCCTCTCGGAACCACAGACTTAGAAATCGCCAGCTCATATACAGTGCATAAAATATATTTATATATATACCCTTATACACCATTTTAATAAAAAATATCACAAAATTCTTCTAAGTCTCTCGAGAAGAGTGAAAGACGCGCACGTTCATTTTCAGAGCTCCTAGACCTTCCTATAAGAAGTTAGCCAAAAAGTAGCTTCGAAAAACGCTTAGGTTAAGTTTCAGAGTTGCTTCTAATGTACCAAAGCTGAACTTAGACATAATTTCACTCTCACAACATTATGGCTGGTTGGAGACAGTCCGAACCACAAGTACCGGGTCCATGGTTCTGGCCGTATACTGGGGGGACGGGGACGACTCCCATTAACCCCTGACTATACCGGGGATACGCTTATCACAATGACTTTCTGGTCTGTGCTGAAGCAGGGCATTCTGGCAGCCAAGTGGCTTGACCTTTATTAGTGAGCCTGGTTACCCCCTCTCGGAACCACAGACTTAGAAATCGCCAGCTCATATACAGTGCATAAAATATATTTATATATATACCCTTATACACCATTTTAATAAAAAATATCACAAAATTCTTCTAAGTCTCTCGAGAAGAGTGAAAGACGCGCACGTTCATTTTCAGAGCTCCTAGACCTTCCTATAAGAAGTTAGCCAAAAAGTGGCTTCGAAAAACGCTTAGGTTAAGTTTCAGAGTTGCTTCTAATGTACCAAAGCTGGACTTAGACATAATTTCACTCTCACAACATTATGGCTGGTTGGAGACAGTCCGAACCACAAGTACCGGGTCCATGGTTCTGGCCGTATACTGGGGGGACGGGGACGACTCCCATTAACCCCTGACTATACCGGGGATACGCTTATCACAATGCCTTTCTGGTCTGTGCTGAAGCAGGGCATTCTGGCAGCCAAGTGGCTTGACCTTTATTAGTGAGCCTGGTTACCCCCTCTCGGAACCACAGACTTAGAAATCGCCAGCTCATATACAGTGCATAAAATATATTTATATATATACCCTTATACACCATTTTAATAAAAAATATCACAAAATTCTTCTAAGTCTCTCGAGAAGAGTGAAAGACGCGCACGTTCATTTTCAGAGCTCCTAGACCTTCCTATAAGAAGTTAGCCAAAAAGTAGCTTCGAAAAACGCTTAGGTTAAGTTTCAGAGTTGCTTCTAATGTACCAAAGCTGGACTTAGACATAATTTCACTCTCACAACATTATGGCTGGTTGGAGACAGTCCGAACCACAAGTACCGGGTCCATGGTTCTGGCCGTATACTGGGGGGACGGGGACGACTCCCATTAACCCCTGACTATACCGGGGATACGCTTATCACAATGCCTTTCTGGTCTGTGCTGAAGCAGGGCATTCTGGCAGCCAAGTGGCTTGACCTTTATTAGTGAGCCTGGTTACCCCCTCTCGGAACCACAGACTTAGAAATCGCCAGCTCATATACAGTGCATAAAATATATTTATATATATACCCTTATACACCATTTTAATAAAAAATATCACAAAATTCTTCTAAGTCCCTCGGGAAGAGTGAAAGACGCGCACGTTCATTTTCAGAGCTCCTAGACCTTCCTATAAGAAGTTAGCCAAAAAGTAGCTTCGAAAAACGCTTAGGTTAAGTTTCAGAGTTGCTTCTAATGTACCAAAGCTGGACTTAGACATAATTTCACTCTCACAACATTATGGCTGGTTGGAGACAGTCCGAACCACAAGTACCGGGTCCATGGTTCTGGCCGTATACTGGGGGGACGGGGACGACTCCCATTAACCCCTGACTATACCGGGGATACGCTTATCACAATGCCTTTCTGGTCTGTGCTGAAGCAGGGCATTCTGGCAGCCAAGTGGCTTGACCTTTATTAGTGAGCCTGGTTACCCCCTCTCGGAACCACAGACTTAGAAATCGCCAGCTCATATACAGTGCATAAAATATATTTATATATATACCCTTATACACCATTTTAATAAAAAATATCACAAAATTCTTCTAAGTCCCTCGGGAAGAGTGAAAGACGCGCACGTTCATTTTCAGAGATCCTAGACCTTCCTATAAGAAGTTAGCCAAAAAGTAGCTTCGAAAAACGCTTAGGTTAAGTTTCAGAGTTGCTTCTAATGTACCAAAGCTGGACTTAGACATAATTTCACTCTCACAACATTATGGCTGGTTGGAGACAGTCCGAACCACAAGTACCGGGTCCATGGTTCTGGCCGTATACTGGGGGGACGGGGACGACTCCCATTAACCCCTGACTATACCGGGGATACGCTTATCACAATGCCTTTCTGGTCTGTGCTGAAGCAGGGCATTCTGGCAGCCAAGTGGCTTGACCTTTATTAGTGAGCCTGGTTACCCCCTCTCGGAACCACAGACTTAGAAATCGCCAGCTCATATACAGTGCATAAAATATATTTATATATATACCCTTATACACCATTTTAATAAAAAATATCACAAAATTCTTCTAAGTCCCTCGGGAAGAGTGAAAGACGCGCACGTTCATTTTCAGAGCTCCTAGACCTTCCTATAAGAAGTTAGCCAAAAAGTAGCTTCGAAAAACGCTTAGGTTAAGTTTCAGAGTTGCTTCTAATGTACCAAAGCTGGACTTAGACATAATTTCACTCTCACAACATTATGGCTGGTTGGAGACAGTCCGAACCACAAGTACCGGGTCCATGGTTCTGGCCGTATACTGGGGGGACGGGGACGACTCCCATTAACCCCTGACTATACCGGGGATACGCTTATCACAATGCCTTTCTGGTCTGTGCTGAAGCAGGGCATTCTGGCAGCCAAGTGGCTTGACCTTTATTAGTGAGCCTGGTTACCCCCTCTCGGAACCACAGACTTAGAAATCGCCAGCTCATATACAGTACAGTGCATAAAATATATTTATATATATACCCTTATACACCATTTTAATAAAAAATATCACAAAATTCTTCTAAGTCCCTCGGGAAGAGTGAAAGACGCGCACGTTCATTTTCAGAGCTCCTAGACCTTCCTATAAGTAGTTAGCCAAAAAGTAGCTTCGAAAAACGCTTAGGTTAAGTTTCAGAGTTGCTTCTAATGTACCAAAGCTGGACTTAGACATAATTTCCCTCTCACAACATTATGGCTGGTTGGAGACAGTCCGAACCACAAGTACCGGGTCCATGGTTCTGGCCGTATACTGGGGGGACGGGGACGACTCCCATTAACCCCTGACTATACCGGGGATACGCTTATCACAATGCCTTTCTGGTCTGTGCTGAAGCAGGGCATTCTGGCAGCCAAGTGGCTTGACCTTTATTAGTGAGCCTGGTTACCCCCTCTCGGAACCACAGACTTAGAAATCGCCAGCTCATATACAGTGCATAAAATATATTTATATATATACCCTTATACACCATTTTAATAAAAAATATCACAAAATTCTTCTAAGTCTCTCGGGAAGAGTGAAAGACGCGCACGTTCATTTTCAGAGCTCCTAGACCTTCCTATTAGAAGTTAGCCAAAAAGTAGCTTCGAAAAACGCTTAGGTTAAGTTTCAGAGTTGCTTCTAATGTACCAAAGCTGAACTTAGACATAATTTCACTCTCACAACATTATGGCTGGTTGGAGACAGTCCGAACCACAAGTACCGGGTCCATGGTTCTGGCCGTATACTGGGGGGACGGGGACGACTCCCATTAACCCCTGACTATACCGGGGATACGCTTATCACAATGACTTTCTGGTCTGTGCTGAAGCAGGGCATTCTGGCAGCCAAGTGGCTTGACCTTTATTAGTGAGCCTGGTTACCCCCTCTCGGAACCACAGACTTAGAAATCGCCAGCTCATATACAGTGCATAAAATATATTTATATATATACCCTTATACACCATTTTAATAAAAAATATCACAAAATTCTTCTAAGTCTCTCGAGAAGAGTGAAAGACGCGCACGTTCATTTTCAGAGCTCCTAGACCTTCCTATAAGAAGTTAGCCAAAAAGTAGCTTCGAAAAACGCTTAGGTTAAGTTTCAGAGTTGCTTCTAATGTACCAAAGCTGGACTTAGACATAATTTCACTCTCACAACATTATGGCTGGTTGGAGACAGTCCGAACCACAAGTACCGGGTCCATGGTTCTGGCCGTATACTGGGGGGACGGGGACGACTCCCATTAACCCCTGACTATACCGGGGATACGCTTATCACAATGCCTTTCTGGTCTGTGCTGAAGCAGGGCATTCTGGCAGCCAAGTGGCTTGACCTTTATTAGTGAGCCTGGTTACCCCCTCTCGGAACCACAGACTTAAAAATCGCCAGCTCATATACAGTGCATAAAATATATTTATATATATACCCTTATACACCATTTTAATAAAAAATATCACAAAATTCTTCTAAGTCTCTCGAGAAGAGTGAAAGACGCGCACGTTCATTTTCAGAGCTCCTAGACCTTCCTATAAGAAGTTAGCCAAAAAGTAGCTTCGAAAAACGCTTAGGTTAAGTTTCAGAGTTGCTTCTAATGTACCAAAGCTGGACTTAGACATAATTTCACTCTCACAACATTATGGCTGGTTGGAGACAGTCCGAACCACAAGTACCGGGTCCATGGTTCTGGCCGTATACTGGGGGGACGGGGACGACTCCCATTAACCCCTGACTATACCGGGGATACGCTTATCACAATGCCTTTCTGGTCAGTGCTGAAGCAGGGCATTCTGGCAGCCAAGTGGCTTGACCTTTATTAGTGAGCCTGGTTACCCCCTCTCGGAACCACAGACTTAGAAATCGCCAGCTCATATACAGTGCATAAAATATATTTATATATATACACCCTTATACACCATTTTAATAAAAAATATCACAAAATTCTTCTAAGTCCCTCGGGAAGAGTGAAAGACGCGCACGTTCATTTTCAGAGCTCCTAGACCTTCCTATAAGAAGTTAGCCAAAAAGTAGCTTCGAAAAACGCTTAGGTTAAGTTTCAGAGTTGCTTCTAATGTACCAAAGCTGGACTTAGACATAATTTCACTCTCACAACATTATGGCTGGTTGGAGACAGTCCGAACCACAAGTACCGGGTCCATGGTTCTGGCCGTATACTGGGGGGACGGGGACGACTCCCATTAACCCCTGACTATACCGGGGATACGCTTATCACAATGCCTTTCTGGTCTGTGCTGAAGCAGGGCATTCTGGCAGCCAAGTGGCTTGACCTTTATTAGTGAGCCTGGTTACCCCCTCTCGGAACCACAGACTTAGAAATCGCCAGCTCATATACAGTGCATAAAATATATTTATATATATACCCTTATACACCATTTTAATAAAAAATATCACAAAATTCTTCTAAGTCCCTCGGGAAGAGTGAAAGACGCGCACGTTCATTTTCAGATATCCTAGACCTTCCTATAAGAAGTTAGCCAAAAAGTAGCTTCGAAAAACGCTTAGGTTAAGTTTCAGAGTTGCTTCTAATGTACCAAAGCTGGACTTAGACATAATTTCACTCTCACAACATTATGGCTGGTTGGAGACAGTCCGAACCACAAGTACCGGGTCCATGGTTCTGGCCGTATACTGGGGGGACGGGGACGACTCCCATTAACCCCTGACTATACCGGGGATACGCTTATCACAATGCCTTTCTGGTCTGTGCTGAAGCAGGGCATTCTGGCAGCCAAGTGGCTTGACCTTTATTAGTGAGCCTGGTTACCCCCTCTCGGAACCACAGACTTAGAAATCGCCAGCTCATATACAGTACAGTGCATAAAATATATTTATATATATACCCTTATACACCATTTTAATAAAAAATATCACAAAATTCTTCTAAGTCCCTCGGGAAGAGTGAAAGACGCGCACGTTCATTTTCAGAGCTCCTAGACCTTCCTATAAGTAGTTAGCCAAAAAGTAGCTTCGAAAAACGCTTAGGTTAAGTTTCAGAGTTGCTTCTAATGTACCAAAGCTGGACTTAGACATAATTTCACTCTCACAACATTATGGCTGGTTGGAGACAGTCCGAACCACAAGTACCGGGTCCATGGTTCTGGCCGTATACTGGGGGGACGGGGACGACTCCCATTAACCCCTGACTATACCGGGGATACGCTTATCACAATGCCTTTCTGGTCTGTGCTGAAGCAGGGCATTCTGGCAGCCAAGTGGCTTGACCTTTATTAGTGAGCCTGGTTACCCCCTCTCGGAACCACAGACTTAGAAATCGCCAGCTCATATACAGTGCATAAAATATATTTATATATATATACCCTTATACACCATTTTAATAAAAAATATCACAAAATTCTTCTAAGTCTCTCGGGAAGAGTGAAAGACGCGCACGTTGATTTTCAGAGCTCCTAGACCTTCCTATAAGAAGTTAGCCAAAAAGTAGCTTCGAAAAACGCTTAGGTTAAGTTTCAGAGTTGCTTCTAATGTACCAAAGCTGGACTTAGACATAATTTCACTCTCACAACATTATGGCTGGTTGGAGACAGTCCGAACCACAAGTACCGGGTCCATGGTTCTGGCCGTATACTGGGGGGACGGGGACGACTCCCATTAACCCCTGACTATACCGGGGATACGCTTATCACAATGCCTTTCTGGTCTGTGCTGAAGCAGGGCATTCTGGCAGCCAAGTGGCTTGACCTTTATTAGTGAGCCTGGTTACCCCCTCTCGGAACCACAGACTTAGAAATCGCCAGCTCATATACAGTGCATAAAATATATTTATATATATACCCTTATACACCATTTTAATAAAAAATATCACAAAATTCTTCTAAGTCCCTCGGGAAGAGTAAAAGACGCGCACGTTCATTTTCAGAGCTCCTAGACCTTCCTATAAGAAGTTAGCCAAAAAGTAGCTTCGAAAAACGCTTAGGTTAAGTTTCAGAGTTGCTTCTAATGTACCAAAGCTGGACTTAGACATAATTTCACTCTCACAACATTATGGCTGGTTGGAGACAGTCCGAACCACAAGTACCGGGTCCATGGTTCTGGCCGTATACTGGGGGGACGGGGACGACTCCCATTAACCCCTGACTATACCGGGGATACGCTTATCACAATGCCTTTCTGGTCTGTGCTGAAGCAGGGCATTCTGGCAGCCAAGTGGCTTGACCTTTATTAGTGAGCCTGGTTACCCCCTCTCGGAACCACAGACTTAGAAATCGCCAGCTCATATACAGTGCATAAAATATATTTATATATATACCCTTATACACCATTTTAATAAAAAATATCACAAAATTCTTCTAAGTCCCTCGGGAAGAGTGAAAGACGCGCACGTTCATTTTCAGAGCTCCTAGACCTTCCTATAAGAAGTTAGCCAAAAAGTAGCTTCGAAAAACGCTTAGGTTAAGTTTCAGAGTTGCTTCTAATGTACCAAAGCTGGACTTAGACATAATTTCACTCTCACAACATTATGGCTGGTTGGAGACAGTCCGAACCACAAGTACCGGGTCCATGGTTCTGGCCGTATACTGGGGGGACGGGGACGACTCCCATTAACCCCTGACTATACCGGGGATACGCTTATCACAATGCCTTTCTGGTCTGTGCTGAAGCAGGGCATTCTGGCAGCCAAGTGGCTTGACCTTTATTAGTGAGCCTGGTTACCCCCTCTCGGAACCACAGACTTAGAAATCGCCAGCTCATATACAGTGCATAAAATATATTTATATATATACCCTTATACACCATTTTAATAAAAAATATCACAAAATTCTTCTAAGTCTCTCGAGAAGAGTGAAAGACGCGCACGTTCATTTTCAGAGCTCCTAGACCTTCCTATAAGAAGTTAGCCAAAAAGTAGCTTCGAAAAACGCTTAGGTTAAGTTTCAGAGTTGCTTCTAATGTACCAAAGCTGGACTTAGACATAATTTCACTCTCACAACATTATGGCTGGTTGGAGACAGTCCGAACCACAAGTACCGGGTCCATGGTTCTGGCCGTATACTGGGGGGACGGGGACGACTCCCATTAACCCCTGACTATACCGGGGATACGCTTATCACAATGCCTTTCTGGTCTGTGCTGAAGCAGGGCATTCTGGCAGCCAAGTGGCTTGACCTTTATTAGTGAGCCTGGTTACCCCCTCTCGGAACCACAGACTTAGAAATCGCCAGCTCATATACAGTGCATAAAATATATTTATATATATACCCTTATACACCATTTTAATAAAAAATATCACAAAATTCTTCTAAGTCTCTCGAGAAGAGTGAAAGACGCGCACGTTCATTTTCAGAGCTCCTAGACCTTCCTATAAGAAGTTAGCCAAAAAGTAGCTTCGAAAAACGCTTAGGTTAAGTTTCAGAGTTGCTTCTAATGTACCAAAGCTGGACTTAGACATAATTTCACTCTCACAACATTATGGCTGGTTGGAGACAGTCCGAACCACAAGTACCGGGTCCATGGTTCTGGCCGTATACTGGGGGGACGGGGACGACTCCCATTAACCCCTGACTATACCGGGGATACGCTTATCACAATGCCTTTCTGGTCTGTGCTGAAGCAGGGCATTCTGGCAGCCAAGTGGCTTGACCTTTATTAGTGAGCCTGGTTACCCCCTCTCGGAACCACAGACTTAGAAATCGCCAGCTCATATACAGTGCATAAAATATATTTATATATATACCCTTATACACCATTTTAATAAAAAATATCACAAAATTCTTCTAAGTCTCTCGGGAAGAGTGAAAGACGCGCACGTTCATTTTCAGAGCTCCTAGACCTTCCTATAAGAAGTTAGCCAAAAAGTAGCTTCGAAAAACGCTTAGGTTAAGTTTCAGAGTTGCTTCTAATGTACCAAAGCTGGACTTAGACATAATTTCACTCTCACAACATTATGGCTGGTTGGAGACAGTCCGAACCACAAGTACCGGGTCCATGGTTCTGGCCGTATACTGGGGGGACGGGGACGACTCCCATTAACCCCTGACTATACCGGGGATACGCTTATCACAATGCCTTTCTGGTCTGTGCTGAAGCAGGGCATTCTGGCAGCCAAGTGGCTTGACCTTTATTAGTGAGCCTGGTTACCCCCTCTCGGAACCACAGACTTAGAAATCGCCAGCTCATATACAGTGCATAAAATATATTTATATATATACCCTTATACACCATTTTAATAAAAAATATCACAAAATTCTTCTAAGTCTCTCGAGAAGAGTGAAAGACGCGCACGTTCATTTTCAGAGCTCCTAGACCTTCCTATAAGAAGTTAGCCAAAAAGTAGCTTCGAAAAACGCTTAGGTTAAGTTTCAGAGTTGCTTCTAATGTACCAAAGCTGGACTTAGACATAATTTCACTCTCACAACATTATGGCTGGTTGGAGACAGTCCGAACCACAAGTACCGGGTCCATGGTTCTGGCCGTATACTGGGGGGACGGGGACGACTCCCATTAACCCCTGACTATACCGGGGATACGCTTATCACAATGCCTTTCTGGTCTGTGCTGAAGCAGGGCATTCTGGCAGCCAAGTGGCTTGACCTTTATTAGTGAGCCTGGTTACCCCCTCTCGGAACCACAGACTTAGAAATCGCCAGCTCATATACAGTGCATAAAATATATTTATATATATACCCTTATACACCATTTTAATAAAAAATATCACAAAATTCTTCTAAGTCTCTCGGGAAGAGTGAAAGACGCGCACGTTCATTTTCAGAGCTCCTAGACCTTCCTATAAGAAGTTAGCCAAAAAGTAGCTTCGAAAAACGCTTAGGTTAAGTTTCAGAGTTGCTTCTAATGTACCAAAGCTGGACTTAGACATAATTTCACTCTCACAACATTATGGCTGGTTGGAGACAGTCCGAACCACAAGTACCGGGTCCATGGTTCTGGCCGTATACTGGGGGGACGGGGACGACTCCCATTAACCCCTGACTATACCGGGGATACGCTTATCACAATGCCTTTCTGGTCTGTGCTGAAGCAGGGCATTCTGGCAGCCAAGTGGCTTGACCTTTATTAGTGAGCCTGGTTACCCCCTCTCGGAACCACAGACTTAGAAATCGCCAGCTCATATACAGTGCATAAAATATATTTATATATATATACCCTTATACACCATTTTAATAAAAAATATCACAAAATTCTTCTAAGTCTCTCGGGAAGAGTGAAAGACGCGCACGTTGATTTTCAGAGCTCCTAGACCTTCCTATAAGAAGTTAGCCAAAAAGTAGCTTCGAAAAACGCTTAGGTTAAGTTTCAGAGTTGCTTCTAATGTACCAAAGCTGGACTTAGACATAATTTCACTCTCACAACATTATGGCTGGTTGGAGACAGTCCGAACCACAAGTACCGGGTCCATGGTTCTGGCCGTATACTGGGGGGACGGGGACGACTCCCATTAACCCCTGACTATACCGGGGATACGCTTATCACAATGCCTTTCTGGTCTGTGCTGAAGCAGGGCATTCTGGCAGCCAAGTGGCTTGACCTTTATTAGTGAGCCTGGTTACCCCCTCTCGGAACCACAGACTTAGAAATCGCCAGCTCATATACAGTGCATAAAATATATTTATATATATACCCTTATACACCATTTTAATAAAAAATATCACAAAATTCTTCTAAGTCCCTCGGGAAGAGTGAAAGACGCGCACGTTCATTTTCAGAGCTCCTAGACCTTCCTATAAGAAGTTAGCCAAAAAGTAGCTTCGAAAAACGCTTAGGTTAAGTTTCAGAGTTGCTTCTAATGTACCAAAGCTGGACTTAGACATAATTTCACTCTCACAACATTATGGCTGGTTGGAGACAGTCCGAACCACAAGTACCGGGTCCATGGTTCTGGCCGTATACTGGGGGGACGGGGACGACTCCCATTAACCCCTGACTATACCGGGGATACGCTTATCACAATGCCTTTCTGGTCTGTGCTGAAGCAGGGCATTCTGGCAGCCAAGTGGCTTGACCTTTATTAGTGAGCCTGGTTACCCCCTCTCGGAACCACAGACTTAGAAATCGCCAGCTCATATACAGTGCATAAAATATATTTATATATATACCCTTATACACCATTTTAATAAAAAATATCACAAAATTCTTCTAAGTCCCTCGGGAAGAGTGAAAGACGCGCACGTTCATTTTCAGAGCTCCTAGACCTTCCTATAAGAAGTTAGCCAAAAAGTAGCTTCGAAAAACGCTTAGGTTAAGTTTCAGAGTTGCTTCTAATGTACCAAAGCTGGACTTAGACATAATTTCACTCTCACAACATTATGGCTGGTTGGAGACAGTCCGAACCACAAGTACCGGGTCCATGGTTCTGGCCGTATACTGGGGGGACGGGGACGACTCCCATTAACCCCTGACTATACCGGGGATACGCTTATCACAATGCCTTTCTGGTCTGTGCTGAAGCAGGGCATTCTGGCAGCCAAGTGGCTTGACCTTTATTAGTGAGCCTGGTTACCCCCTCTCGGAACCACAGACTTAGAAATCGCCAGCTCATATACAGTGCATAAAATATATTTATATATATACCCTTATACACCATTTTAATAAAAAATATCACAAAATTCTTCTAAGTCCCTCGGGAAGAGTGAAAGACGCGCACGTTCATTTTCAGAGCTCCTAGACCTTCCTATAAGAAGTTAGCCAAAAAGTAGCTTCGAAAAACGCTTAGGTTAAGTTTCAGAGTTGCTTCTAATGTACCAAAGCTGGACTTAGACATAATTTCACTCTCACAACATTATGGCTGGTTGGAGACAGTCCGAACCACAAGTACCGGGTCCATGGTTCTGGCCGTATACAGGGGGGATGGGGACGACTCCCATTAACCCCTGACTATACCGGGGATACGCTTATCACAATGCCTTTCTGGTCTGTGCTGAAGCAGGGCATTCTGGCAGCCAAGTGGCTTGACCTTTATTAGTGAGCCTGGTTACCCCCTCTCGGAACCACAGACTTAGAAATCGCCAGCTCATATACAGTGCATAAAATATATTTATATATATACCCTTATACACCATTTTAATAAAAAATATCACAAAATTCTTCTAAGTCTCTCGAGAAGAGTGAAAGACGCGCACGTTCATTTTCAGAGCTCCTAGACCTTCCTATAAGAAGTTAGCCAAAAAGTAGCTTCGAAAAACGCTTAGGTTAAGTTTCAGAGTTGCTTCTAATGTACCAAAGCTGGACTTAGACATAATTTCACTCTCACAACATTATGGCTGGTTGGAGACAGTCCGAACCACAAGTACCGGGTCCATGGTTCTGGCCGTATACTGGGGGGACGGGGACGACTCCCATTAACCCCTGACTATACCGGGGATACGCTTATCACAATGCCTTTCTGGTCTGTGCTGAAGCAGGGCATTCTGGCAGCCAAGTGGCTTGACCTTTATTAGTGAGCCTGGTTACCCCCTCTCGGAACCACAGACTTAGAAATCGCCAGCTCATATACAGTGCATAAAATATATTTATATATATACCCTTATACACCATTTTAATAAAAAATATCACAAAATTCTTCTAAGTCCCTCGGGAAGAGTGAAAGACGCGCACGTTCATTTTCAGAGCTCCTAGACCTTCCTATAAGAAGTTAGCCAAAAAGTAGCTTCGAAAAACGCTTAGGTTAAGTTTCAGAGTTGCTTCTAATGTACCAAAGCTGGACTTAGACATAATTTCACTCTCACAACATTATGGCTGGTTGGAGACAGTCCGAACCACAAGTACCGGGTCCATGGTTCTGGCCGTATACTGGGGGGACGGGGACGACTCCCATTAACCCCTGACTATACCGGGGATACGCTTATCACAATGCCTTTCTGGTCTGTGCTGAAGCAGGGCATTCTGGCAGCCAAGTGGCTTGACCTTTATTAGTGAGCCTGGTTACCCCCTCTCGGAACCACAGACTTAGAAATCGCCAGCTCATATACAGTGCATAAAATATATTTATATATATACCCTTATACACCATTTTAATAAAAAATATCACAAAATTCTTCTAAGTCTCTCGGGAAGAGTGAAAGACGCGCACGTTCATTTTCAGAGCTCCTAGACCTTCCTATAAGAAGTTAGCCAAAAAGTAGCTTCGAAAAACGCTTAGGTTAAGTTTCAGAGTTGCTTCTAATGTACCAAAGCTGGACTTAGACATAATTTCACTCTCACAACATTATGGCTGGTTGGAGACAGTCCGAACCACAAGTACCGGGTCCATGGTTCTGGCCGTATACTGGGGGGACGGGGACGACTCCCATTAACCCCTGACTATACCGGGGATACGCTTATCACAATGCCTTTCTGGTCTGTGCTGAAGCAGGGCATTCTGGCAGCCAAGTGGCTTGACCTTTATTAGTGAGCCTGGTTACCCCCTCTCGGAACCACAGACTTAGAAATCGCCAGCTCATATACAGTGCATAAAATATATTTATATATATATACCCTTATACACCATTTTAATAAAAAATATCACAAAATTCTTCTAAGTCTCTCGGGAAGAGTGAAAGACGCGCACGTTGATTTTCAGAGCTCCTAGACCTTCCTATAAGAAGTTAGCCAAAAAGTAGCTTCGAAAAACGCTTAGGTTAAGTTTCAGAGTTGCTTCTAATGTACCAAAGCTGGACTTAGACATAATTTCACTCTCACAACATTATGGCTGGTTGGAGACAGTCCGAACCACAAGTACCGGGTCCATGGTTCTGGCCGTATACTGGGGGGACGGGGACGACTCCCATTAACCCCTGACTATACCGGGGATACGCTTATCACAATGCCTTTCTGGTCTGTGCTGAAGCAGGGCATTCTGGCAGCCAAGTGGCTTGACCTTTATTAGTGAGCCTGGTTACCCCCTCTCGGAACCACAGACTTAGAAATCGCCAGCTCATATACAGTGCATAAAATATATTTATATATATACCCTTATACACCATTTTAATAAAAAATATCACAAAATTCTTCTAAGTCCCTCGGGAAGAGTGAAAGACGCGCACGTTCATTTTCAGAGCTCCTAGACCTTCCTATAAGAAGTTAGCCAAAAAGTAGCTTCGAAAAACGCTTAGGTTAAGTTTCAGAGTTGCTTCTAATGTACCAAAGCTGGACTTAGACATAATTTCACTCTCACAACATTATGGCTGGTTGGAGACAGTCCGAACCACAAGTACCGGGTCCATGGTTCTGGCCGTATACTGGGGGGATGGGGACGACTCCCATTAACCCCTGACTATACCGGGGATACGCTTATCACAATGCCTTTCTGGTCTGTGCTGAAGCAGGGCATTCTGGCAGCCAAGTGGCTTGACCTTTATTAGTGAGCCTGGTTACCCCCTCTCGGAACCACAGACTTAGAAATCGCCAGCTCATATACAGTGCATAAAATATATTTATATATATACCCTTATACACCATTTTAATAAAAAATATCACAAAATTCTTCTAAGTCTCTCGAGAAGAGTGAAAGACGCGCACGTTCATTTTCAGAGCTCCTAGACCTTCCTATAAGAAGTTAGCCAAAAAGTAGCTTCGAAAAACGCTTAGGTTAAGTTTCAGAGTTGCTTCTAATGTACCAAAGCTGGACTTAGACATAATTTCACTCTCACAACATTATGGCTGGTTGGAGACAGTCCGAACCACAAGTACCGGGTCCATGGTTCTGGCCGTATACTGGGGGGACGGGGACGACTCCCATTAACCCCTGACTATACCGGGGATACGCTTATCACAATGCCTTTCTGGTCTGTGCTGAAGCAGGGCATTCTGGCAGCCAAGTGGCTTGACCTTTATTAGTGAGCCTGGTTACCCCCTCTCGGAACCACAGACTTAGAAATCGCCAGCTCATATACAGTGCATAAAATATATTTATATATATACCCTTATACACCATTTTAATAAAAAATATCACAAAATTCTTCTAAGTCCCTCGGGAAGAGTGAAAGACGCGCACGTTCATTTTCAGAGCTCCTAGACCTTCCTATAAGAAGTTAGCCAAAAAGTAGCTTCGAAAAACGCTTAGGTTAAGTTTCAGAGTTGCTTCTAATGTACCAAAGCTGGACTTAGACATAATTTCACTCTCACAACATTATGGCTGGTTGGAGACAGTCCGAACCACAAGTACCGGGTCCATGGTTCTGGCCGTATACTGGGGGGACGGGGACGACTCCCATTAACCCCTGACTATACCGGGGATACGCTTATCACAATGCCTTTCTGGTCTGTGCTGAAGCAGGGCATTCTGGCAGCCAAGTGGCTTGACCTTTATTAGTGAGCCTGGTTACCCCCTCTCGGAACCACAGACTTAGAAATCGCCAGCTCATATACAGTGCATAAAATATATTTATATATATACCCTTATACACCATTTTAATAAAAAATATCACAAAATTCTTCTAAGTCTCTCGGGAAGAGTGAAAGACGCGCACGTTCATTTTCAGAGCTCCTAGACCTTCCTATAAGAAGTTAGCCAAAAAGTAGCTTCGAAAAACGCTTAGGTTAAGTTTCAGAGTTGCTTCTAATGTACCAAAGCTGGACTTAGACATAATTTCACTCTCACAACATTATGGCTGGTTGGAGACAGTCCGAACCACAAGTACCGGGTCCATGGTTCTGGCCGTATACTGGGGGGACGGGGACGACTCCCATTAACCCCTGACTATACCGGGGATACGCTTATCACAATGCCTTTCTGGTCTGTGCTGAAGCAGGGCATTCTGGCAGCCAAGTGGCTTGACCTTTATTAGTGAGCCTGGTTACCCCCTCTCGGAACCACAGACTTAGAAATCGCCAGCTCATATACAGTGCATAAAATATATTTATATATATACCCTTATACACCATTTTAATAAAAAATATCACAAAATTCTTCTAAGTCTCTCGAGAAGAGTGAAAGACGCGCACGTTCATTTTTAGAGCTCCTAGACCTTCCAATAAGAAGTTAGCCAAAAAGTAGCTTCGAAAAACGCTTAGGTTAAGTTTCAGAGTTGCTTCTAATGTACCAAAGCTGGACTTA
The DNA here is from genome assembly GCF_040206685.1 of Ascaphus truei. NCBI lineage: Eukaryota > Metazoa > Chordata > Amphibia > Anura > Ascaphidae > Ascaphus > Ascaphus truei. Next base: position 272,280 of record NW_027455176.1, read on the forward strand.
GACATAATTTCACTCTCACAACATTATGGCTGGTTGGAGACAGTCCGAACAACAAGTACCGGGTCCATGGTTCTGGCCGTATACTGGGGGGACGGGGACGACTCCCATTAACCCCTGACTATACCGGGGATACGCTTATCACAATGCCTTTCTGGTCTGTGCTGAAGCAGGGCATTCTGGCAGCCAAGTGGCTTGACCTTTATTAGTGAGCCTGGTTACCCCCTCTCGGAACCACAGACTTAGAAATCGCCAGCTCATATACAGTGCATAAAATATATTTATATATATACCCTTATACACCATTTTAATAAAAAATATCACAAAATTCTTTTAAGTCTCTCGGGAAGAGTGAAAGACGCGCACGTTCATTTTCAGAGCTCCTAGACCTTCCTATAAGAAGTTAGCCAAAAAGTAGCTTCGAAAAACGCTTAGGTTAAGTTTCAGAGTTGCTTCTAATGTACCAAAGCTGGACTTAGACATAATTTCACTCTCACAACATTATGGCTGGTTGGAGACAGTCCGAACCACAAGTACCGGGTCCATGGTTCTGGCCGTATACTGGGGGGACGGGGACGACTCCCATTAACCCCTGACTATACCGGGGATACGCTTATCACAATGACTTTCTGGTCTGTGCTGAAGCAGGGCATTCTGGCAGCCAAGTGGCTTGACCTTTATTAGTGAGCCTGGTTACCCCCTCTCGGAACCACAGACTTAGAAATCGCCAGCTCATATACAGTGCATAAAATATATTTATATATATACCCTTATACACCATTTTAATAAAAAATATCACAAAATTCTTCTAAGTCTCTCGAGAAGAGTGAAAGACGCGCACGTTCATTTTCAGAGCTCCTAGACCTTCCTATAAGAAGTTAGCCAAAAAGTAGCTTCGAAAAACGCTTAGGTTAAGTTTCAGAGTTGCTTCTAATGTACCAAAGCTGGACTTAGACATAATTTCACTCTCACAACATTATGGCTGGTTGGAGACAGTCCGAACCACAAGTACCGGGTCCATGGTTCTGGCCGTATACTGGGGGGACGGGGACGACTCCCATTAACCCCTGACTATACCGGGGATACGCTTATCACAATGCCTTTCTGGTCTGTGCTGAAGCAGGGCATTCTGGCAGCCAAGTGGCTTGACCTTTATTAGTGAGCCTGGTTACCCCCTCTCGGAACCACAGACTTAGAAATCGCCAGCTCATATACAGTGCATAAAATATATTTATATATATACCCTTATACACCATTTTAATAAAAAATATCACAAAATTCTTCTAAGTCTCTCGAGAAGAGTGAAAGACGCGCACGTTCATTTTCAGAGCTCCTAGACCTTCCTATAAGAAGTTAGCCAAAAAGTAGCTTCGAAAAACGCTTAGGTTAAGTTTCAGAGTTGCTTCTAATGTACCAAAGCTGGACTTAGACATAATTTCACTCTCACAACATTATGGCTGGTTGGAGACAGTCCGAACCACAAGTACCGGGTCCATGGTTCTGGCCGTATACTGGGGGGACGGGGACGACTCCCATTAACCCCTGACTATACCGGGGATACGCTTATCACAATGCCTTTCTGGTCTGTGCTGAAGCAGGGCATTCTGGCAGCCAAGTGGCTTGACCTTTATTAGTGAGCCTGGTTACCCCCTCTCGGAACCACAGACTTAGAAATCGCCAGCTCATATACAGTGCATAAAATATATTTATATATATACCCTTATACACCATTTTAATAAAAAATATCACAAAATTCTTCTAAGTCTCTCGAGAAGAGTGAAAGACGCGCACGTTCATTTTTAGAGCTCCTAGACCTTCCAATAAGAAGTTAGCCAAAAAGTAGCTTCGAAAAACGCTTAGGTTAAGTTTCAGAGTTGCTTCTAATGTACCAAAGCTGGACTTAGACATAATTTCACTCTCACAACATTATGGCTGGTTGGAGACAGTCCGAACAACAAGTACCGGGTCCATGGTTCTGGCCGTATACTGGGGGGACGGGGACGACTCCCATTAACCCCTGACTATACCGGGGATACGCTTATCACAATGCCTTTCTGGTCTGTGCTGAAGCAGGGCATTCTGGCAGCCAAGTGGCTTGACCTTTATTAGTGAGCCTGGTTACCCCCTCTCGGAACCACAGACTTAGAAATCGCCAGCTCATATACAGTGCATAAAATATATTTATATATATACCCTTATACACCATTTTAATAAAAAATATCACAAAATTCTTTTAAGTCTCTCGGGAAGAGTGAAAGACGCGCACGTTCATTTTCAGAGCTCCTAGACCTTCCTATAAGAAGTTAGCCAAAAAGTAGCTTCGAAAAACGCTTAGGTTAAGTTTCAGAGTTGCTTCTAATGTACCAAAGCTGGACTTAGACATAATTTCACTCTCACAACATTATGGCTGGTTGGAGACAGTCCGAACCACAAGTACCGGGTCCATGGTTCTGGCCGTATACTGGGGGGACGGGGACGACTCCCATTAACCCCTGACTATACCGGGGATACGCTTATCACAATGACTTTCTGGTCTGTGCTGAAGCAGGGCATTCTGGCAGCCAAGTGGCTTGACCTTTATTAGTGAGCCTGGTTACCCCCTCTCGGAACCACAGACTTAGAAATCGCCAGCTCATATACAGTGCATAAAATATATTTATATATATACCCTTATACACCATTTTAATAAAAAATATCACAAAATTCTTCTAAGTCTCTCGAGAAGAGTGAAAGACGCGCACGTTCATTTTCAGAGCTCCTAGACCTTCCTATAAGAAGTTAGCCAAAAAGTAGCTTCGAAAAACGCTTAGGTTAAGTTTCAGAGTTGCTTCTAATGTACCAAAGCTGGACTTAGACATAATTTCACTCTCACAACATTATGGCTGGTTGGAGACAGTCCGAACCACAAGTACCGGGTCCATGGTTCTGGCCGTATACTGGGGGGACGGGGACGACTCCCATTAACCCCTGACTATACCGGGGATACGCTTATCACAATGCCTTTCTGGTCTGTGCTGAAGCAGGGCATTCTGGCAGCCAAGTGGCTTGACCTTTATTAGTGAGCCTGGTTACCCCCTCTCGGAACCACAGACTTAGAAATCGCCAGCTCATATACAGTGCATAAAATATATTTATATATATACCCTTATACACCATTTTAATAAAAAATATCACAAAATTCTTCTAAGTCTCTCGAGAAGAGTGAAAGACGCGCACGTTCATTTTCAGAGCTCCTAGACCTTCCTATAAGAAGTTAGCCAAAAAGTAGCTTCGAAAAACGCTTAGGTTAAGTTTCAGAGTTGCTTCTAATGTACCAAAGCTGGACTTAGACATAATTTCACTCTCACAACATTATGGCTGGTTGGAGACAGTCCGAACCACAAGTACCGGGTCCATGGTTCTGGCCGTATACTGGGGGGACGGGGACGACTCCCATTAACCCCTGACTATACCGGGGATACGCTTATCACAATGCCTTTCTGGTCTGTGCTGAAGCAGGGCATTCTGGCAGCCAAGTGGCTTGACCTTTATTAGTGAGCCTGGTTACCCCCTCTCGGAACCACAGACTTAGAAATCGCCAGCTCATATACAGTGCATAAAATATATTTATATATATACCCTTATACACCATTTTAATAAAAAATATCACAAAATTCTTCTAAGTCCCTCGGGAAGAGTGAAAGACGCGCACGTTCATTTTCAGAGCTCCTAGACCTTCCTATAAGAAGTTAGCCAAAAAGTAGCTTCGAAAAACGCTTAGGTTAAGTTTCAGAGTTGCTTCTAATGTACCAAAGCTGGACTTAGACATAATTTCACTCTCACAACATTATGGCTGGTTGGAGACAGTCCGAACCACAAGTACCGGGTCCATGGTTCTGGCCGTATACTGGGGGGACGGGGACGACTCCCATTAACCCCTGACTATACCGGGGATACGCTTATCACAATGCCTTTCTGGTCTGTGCTGAAGCAGGGCATTCTGGCAGCCAAGTGGCTTGACCTTTATTAGTGAGCCTGGTTACCCCCTCTCGGAACCACAGACTTAGAAATCGCCAGCTCATATACAGTGCATAAAATATATTTATATATATACCCTTATACACCATTTTAATAAAAAATATCACAAAATTCTTCTAAGTCCCTCGGGAAGAGTGAAAGACGCGCACGTTCATTTTCAGAGATCCTAGACCTTCCTATAAGAAGTTAGCCAAAAAGTAGCTTCGAAAAACGCTTAGGTTAAGTTTCAGAGTTGCTTCTAATGTACCAAAGCTGGACTTAGACATAATTTCACTCTCACAACATTATGGCTGGTTGGAGACAGTCCGAACCACAAGTACCGGGTCCATGGTTCTGGCCGTATACTGGGGGGACGGGGACGACTCCCATTAACCCCTGACTATACCGGGGATACGCTTATCACAATGCCTTTCTGGTCTGTGCTGAAGCAGGGCATTCTGGCAGCCAAGTGGCTTGACCTTTATTAGTGAGCCTGGTTACCCCCTCTCGGAACCACAGACTTAGAAATCGCCAGCTCATATACAGTACAGTGCATAAAATATATTTATATATATACCCTTATACACCATTTTAATAAAAAATATCACAAAATTCTTCTAAGTCCCTCGGGAAGAGTGAAAGACGCGCACGTTCATTTTCAGAGCTCCTAGACCTTCCTATAAGTAGTTAGCCAAAAAGTAGCTTCGAAAAACGCTTAGGTTAAGTTTCAGAGTTGCTTCTAATGTACCAAAGCTGGACTTAGACATAATTTCACTCTCACAACATTATGGCTGGTTGGAGACAGTCCGAACCACAAGTACCGGGTCCATGGTTCTGGCCGTATACTGGGGGGACGGGGACGACTCCCATTAACCCCTGACTATACCGGGGATACGCTTATCACAATGACTTTCTGGTCTGTGCTGAAGCAGGGCATTCTGGCAGCCAAGTGGCTTGACCTTTATTAGTGAGCCTGGTTACCCCCTCTCGGAACCACAGACTTAGAAATCGCCAGCTCATATACAGTGCATAAAATATATTTATATATATACCCTTATACACCATTTTAATAAAAAATATCACAAAATTCTTCTAAGTCTCTCGAGAAGAGTGAAAGACGCGCACGTTCATTTTCAGAGCTCCTAGACCTTCCTATAAGAAGTTAGCCAAAAAGTAGCTTCGAAAAACGCTTAGGTTAAGTTTCAGAGTTGCTTCTAATGTACCAAAGCTGGACTTAGACATAATTTCACTCTCACAACATTATGGCTGGTTGGAGACAGTCCGAACCACAAGTACCGGGTCCATGGTTCTGGCCGTATACTGGGGGGACGGGGACGACTCCCATTAACCCCTGACTATACCGGGGATACGCTTATCACAATGCCTTTCTGGTCTGTGCTGAAGCAGGGCATTCTGGCAGCCAAGTGGCTTGACCTTTATTAGTGAGCCTGGTTACCCCCTCTCGGAACCACAGACTTAGAAATCGCCAGCTCATATACAGTGCATAAAATATATTTATATATATACCCTTATACACCATTTTAATAAAAAATATCACAAAATTCTTCTAAGTCCCTCGGGAAGAGTGAAAGACGCGCACGTTCATTTTCAGAGCTCCTAGACCTTCCTATAAGAAGTTAGCCAAAAAGTAGCTTCGAAAAACGCTTAGGTTAAGTTTCAGAGTTGCTTCTAATGTACCAAAGCTGGACTTAGACATAATTTCACTCTCACAACATTATGGCTGGTTGGAGACAGTCCGAACCACAAGTACCGGGTCCATGGTTCTGGCCGTATACTGGGGGGACGGGGACGACTCCCATTAACCCCTGACTATACCGGGGATACGCTTATCACAATGCCTTTCTGGTCTGTGCTGAAGCAGGGCATTCTGGCAGCCAAGTGGCTTGACCTTTATTAGTGAGCCTGGTTACCCCCTCTCGGAACCACAGACTTAGAAATCGCCAGCTCATATACAGTGCATAAAATATATTTATATATATACCCTTATACACCATTTTAATAAAAAATATCACAAAATTCTTCTAAGTCTCTCGAGAAGAGTGAAAGACGCGCACGTTCATTTTCAGAGCTCCTAGACCTTCCTATAAGAAGTTAGCCAAAAAGTAGCTTCGAAAAACGCTTAGGTTAAGTTTCAGAGTTGCTTCTAATGTACCAAAGCTGGACTTAGACATAATTTCACTCTCACAACATTATGGCTGGTTGGAGACAGTCCGAACCACAAGTACCGGGTCCATGGTTCTGGCCGTATACTGGGGGGACGGGGACGACTCCCATTAACCCCTGACTATACCGGGGATACGCTTATCACAATGCCTTTCTGGTCTGTGCTGAAGCAGGGCATTCTGGCAGCCAAGTGGCTTGACCTTTATTAGTGAGCCTGGTTACCCCCTCTCGGAACCACAGACTTAGAAATCGCCAGCTCATATACAGTGCATAAAATATATTTATATATATACCCTTATACACCATTTTAATAAAAAATATCACAAAATTCTTCTAAGTCCCTCGGGAAGAGTGAAAGACGCGCACGTTCATTTTCAGAGCTCCTAGACCTTCCTATAAGAAGTTAGCCAAAAAGTAGCTTCGAAAAACGCTTAGGTTAAGTTTCAGAGTTGCTTCTAATGTACCAAAGCTGGACTTAGACATAATTTCACTCTCACAACATTATGGCTGGTTGGAGACAGTCCGAACCACAAGTACCGGGTCCATGGTTCTGGCCGTATACTGGGGGGACGGGGACGACTCCCATTAACCCCTGACTATACCGGGGATACGCTTATCACAATGCCTTTCTGGTCTGTGCTGAAGCAGGGCATTCTGGCAGCCAAGTGGCTTGACCTTTATTAGTGAGCCTGGTTACCCCCTCTCGGAACCACAGACTTAGAAATCGCCAGCTCATATACAGTGCATAAAATATATTTATATATATACCCTTATACACCATTTTAATAAAAAATATCACAAAATTCTTCTAAGTCCCTCGGGAAGAGTGAAAGACGCGCACGTTCATTTTCAGAGATCCTAGACCTTCCTATAAGAAGTTAGCCAAAAAGTAGCTTCGAAAAACGCTTAGGTTAAGTTTCAGAGTTGCTTCTAATGTACCAAAGCTGGACTTAGACATAATTTCACTCTCACAACATTATGGCTGGTTGGAGACAGTCCGAACCACAAGTACCGGGTCCATGGTTCTGGCCGTATACTGGGGGGACGGGGACGACTCCCATTAACCCCTGACTATACCGGGGATACGCTTATCACAATGCCTTTCTGGTCTGTGCTGAAGCAGGGCATTCTGGCAGCCAAGTGGCTTGACCTTTATTAGTGAGCCTGGTTACCCCCTCTCGGAACCACAGACTTAGAAATCGCCAGCTCATATACAGTACATAAAATATATTTATATATATACCCTTATACACCATTTTAATAAAAAATATCACAAAATTCTTCTAAGTCTCTCGAAAAGAGTGAAAGACGCGCACGTTCATTTTCAGAGCTCCTAGACCTTCCTATAAGAAGTTAGCCAAAAAGTAGCTTCGAAAAACGCTTAGGTTAAGTTTCAGAGTTGCTTCTAATGTACCAAAGCTGGACTTAGACATAATTTCACTCTCACAACATTATGGCTGGTTGGAGACAGTCCGAACCACAAGTACCGGGTCCATGGTTCTGGCCGTATACTGGGGGGACGGGGACGACTCCCATTAACCCCTGACTATACCGGGGATACGCTTATCACAATGCCTTTCTGGTCTGTGCTGAAGCAGGGCATTCTGGCAGCCAAGTGGCTTGACCTTTATTAGTGAGCCTGGTTACCCCCTCTCGGAACCACAGACTTAGAAATCGCCAGCTCATATACAGTGCATAAAATATATTTATATATATACCCTTATACACCATTTTAATAAAAAATATCACAAAATTCTTCTAAGTCCCTCGGGAAGAGTGAAAGACGCGCACGTTCATTTTCAGAGCTCCTAGACCTTCCTATAAGAAGTTAGCCAAAAAGTAGCTTCGAAAAACGCTTAGGTTAAGTTTCAGAGTTGCTTCTAATGTACCAAAGCTGGACTTAGACATAATTTCACTCTCACAACATTATGGCTGGTTGGAGACAGTCCGAACCACAAGTACCGGGTCCATGGTTCTGGCCGTATACTGGGGGGACGGGGACGACTCCCATTAACCCCTGACTATACCGGGGATACGCTTATCACAATGCCTTTCTGGTCTGTGCTGAAGCAGGGCATTCTGGCAGCCAAGTGGCTTGACCTTTATTAGTGAGCCTGGTTACCCCCTCTCGGAACCACAGACTTAGAAATCGCCAGCTCATATACAGTGCATAAAATATATTTATATATATACCCTTATACACCATTTTAATAAAAAATATCACAAAATTCTTCTAAGTCCCTCGGGAAGAGTGAAAGACGCGCACGTTCATTTTCAGAGATCCTAGACCTTCCTATAAGAAGTTAGCCAAAAAGTAGCTTCGAAAAACGCTTAGGTTAAGTTTCAGAGTTGCTTCTAATGTACCAAAGCTGGACTTAGACATAATTTCACTCTCACAACATTATGGCTGGTTGGAGACAGTCCGAACCACAAGTACCGGGTCCATGGTTCTGGCCGTATACTGGGGGGACGGGGACGACTCCCATTAACCCCTGACTATACCGGGGATACGCTTATCACAATGCCTTTCTGGTCTGTGCTGAAGCAGGGCATTCTGGCAGCCAAGTGGCTTGACCTTTATTAGTGAGCCTGGTTACCCCCTCTCGGAACCACAGACTTAGAAATCGCCAGCTCATATACAGTACAGTGCATAAAATATATTTATATATATACCCTTATACACCATTTTAATAAAAAATATCACAAAATTCTTCTAAGTCCCTCGGGAAGAGTGAAAGACGCGCACGTTCATTTTCAGAGCTCCTAGACCTTCCTATAAGTAGTTAGCCAAAAAGTAGCTTCGAAAAACGCTTAGGTTAAGTTTCAGAGTTGCTTCTAATGTACCAAAGCTGGACTTAGACATAATTTCACTCTCACAACATTATGGCTGGTTGGAGACAGTCCGAACCACAAGTACCGGGTCCATGGTTCTGGCCGTATACTGGGGGGACGGGGACGACTCCCATTAACCCCTGACTATACCGGGGATACGCTTATCACAATGACTTTCTGGTCTGTGCTGAAGCAGGGCATTCTGGCAGCCAAGTGGCTTGACCTTTATTAGTGAGCCTGGTTACCCCCTCTCGGAACCACAGACTTAGAAATCGCCAGCTCATATACAGTGCATAAAATATATTTATATATATACCCTTATACACCATTTTAATAAAAAATATCACAAAATTCTTCTAAGTCTCTCGAGAAGAGTGAAAGACGCGCACGTTCATTTTCAGAGCTCCTAGACCTTCCTATAAGAAGTTAGCCAAAAAGTAGCTTCGAAAAACGCTTAGGTTAAGTTTCAGAGTTGCTTCTAATGTACCAAAGCTGGACTTAGACATAATTTCACTCTCACAACATTATGGCTGGTTGGAGACAGTCCGAACCACAAGTACCGGGTCCATGGTTCTGGCCGTATACTGGGGGGACGGGGACGACTCCCATTAACCCCTGACTATACCGGGGATACGCTTATCACAATGCCTTTCTGGTCTGTGCTGAAGCAGGGCATTCTGGCAGCCAAGTGGCTTGACCTTTATTAGTGAGCCTGGTTACCCCCTCTCGGAACCACAGACTTAGAAATCGCCAGCTCATATACAGTGCATAAAATATATTTATATATATACCCTTATACACCATTTTAATAAAAAATATCACAAAATTCTTCTAAGTCCCTCGGGAAGAGTGAAAGACGCGCACGTTCATTTTCAGAGATCCTAGACCTTCCTATAAGAAGTTAGCCAAAAAGTAGCTTCGAAAAACGCTTAGGTTAAGTTTCAGAGTTGCTTCTAATGTACCAAAGCTGGACTTAGACATAATTTCACTCTCACAACATTATGGCTGGTTGGAGACAGTCCGAACCACAAGTACCGGGTCCATGGTTCTGGCCGTATACTGGGGGGACGGGGACGACTCCCATTAACCCCTGACTATACCGGGGATACGCTTATCACAATGCCTTTCTGGTCTGTGCTGAAGCAGGGCATTCTGGCAGCCAAGTGGCTTGACCTTTATTAGTGAGCCTGGTTACCCCCTCTCGGAACCACAGACTTAGAAATCGCCAGCTCATATACAGTACAGTGCATAAAATATATTTATATATATACCCTTATACACCATTTTAATAAAAAATATCACAAAATTCTTCTAAGTCCCTCGGGAAGAGTGAAAGACGCGCACGTTCATTTTCAGAGCTCCTAGACCTTCCTATAAGTAGTTAGCCAAAAAGTAGCTTCGAAAAACGCTTAGGTTAAGTTTCAGAGTTGCTTCTAATGTACCAAAGCTGGACTTAGACATAATTTCACTCTCACAACATTATGGCTGGTTGGAGACAGTCCGAACCACAAGTACCGGGTCCATGGTTCTGGCCGTATACTGGGGGGACGGGGACGACTCCCATTAACCCCTGACTATACCGGGGATACGCTTATCACAATGACTTTCTGGTCTGTGCTGAAGCAGGGCATTCTGGCAGCCAAGTGGCTTGACCTTTATTAGTGAGCCTGGTTACCCCCTCTCGGAACCACAGACTTAGAAATCGCCAGCTCATATACAGTGCATAAAATATATTTATATATATACCCTTATACACCATTTTAATAAAAAATATCACAAAATTCTTCTAAGTCTCTCGAGAAGAGTGAAAGACGCGCACGTTCATTTTCAGAGCTCCTAGACCTTCCTATAAGAAGTTAGCCAAAAAGTAGCTTCGAAAAACGCTTAGGTTAAGTTTCAGAGTTGCTTCTAATGTACCAAAGCTGGACTTAGACATAATTTCACTCTCACAACATTATGGCTGGTTGGAGACAGTCCGAACCACAAGTACCGGGTCCATGGTTCTGGCCGTATACTGGGGGGACGGGGACGACTCCCATTAACCCCTGACTATACCGGGGATACGCTTATCACAATGCCTTTCTGGTCTGTGCTGAAGCAGGGCATTCTGGCAGCCAAGTGGCTTGACCTTTATTAGTGAGCCTGGTTACCCCCTCTCGGAACCACAGACTTAGAAATCGCCAGCTCATATACAGTGCATAAAATATATTTATATATATACCCTTATACACCATTTTAATAAAAAATATCACAAAATTCTTCTAAGTCTCTCGAGAAGAGTGAAAGACGCGCACGTTCATTTTCAGAGCTCCTAGACCTTCCTATAAGAAGTTAGCCAAAAAGTAGCTTCGAAAAACGCTTAGGTTAAGTTTCAGAGTTGCTTCTAATGTACCAAAGCTGGACTTAGACATAATTTCACTCTCACAACATTATGGCTGGTTGGAGACAGTCCGAACCACAAGTACCGGGTCCATGGTTCTGGCCGTATACTGGGGGGACGGGGACGACTCCCATTAACCCCTGACTATACCGGGGATACGCTTATCACAATGCCTTTCTGGTCTGTGCTGAAGCAGGGCATTCTGGCAGCCAAGTGGCTTGACCTTTATTAGTGAGCCTGGTTACCCCCTCTCGGAACCACAGACTTAGAAATCGCCAGCTCATATACAGTGCATAAAATATATTTATATATATACCCTTATACACCATTTTAATAAAAAATATCACAAAATTCTTCTAAGTCCCTCGGGAAGAGTGAAAGACGCGCACGTTCATTTTCAGAGCTCCTAGACCTTCCTATAAGAAGTTAGCCAAAAAGTAGCTTCGAAAAACGCTTAGGTTAAGTTTCAGAGTTGCTTCTAATGTACCAAAGCTGGACTTAGACATAATTTCACTCTCACAACATTATGGCTGGTTGGAGACAGTCCGAACCACAAGTACCGGGTCCATGGTTCTGGCCGTATACTGGGGGGACGGGGACGACTCCCATTAACCCCTGACTATACCGGGGATACGCTTATCACAATGCCTTTCTGGTCTGTGCTGAAGCAGGGCATTCTGGCAGGCAAGTGGCTTGACCTTTATTAGTGAGCCTGGTTACCCCCTCTCGGAACCACAGACTTAGAAATCGCCAGCTCATATACAGTGCATAAAATATATTTATATATATACCCTTATACACCATTTTAATAAAAAATATCACAAAATTCTTCTAAGTCCCTCGGGAAGAGTGAAAGACGCGCACGTTCATTTTCAGAGATCCTAGACCTTCCTATAAGAAGTTAGCCAAAAAGTAGCTTCGAAAAACGCTTAGGTTAAGTTTCAGAGTTGCTTCTAATGTACCAAAGCTGGACTTAGACATAATTTCACTCTCACAACATTATGGCTGGTTGGAGACAGTCCGAACCACAAGTACCGGGTCCATGGTTCTGGCCGTATACTGGGGGGACGGGGACGACTCCCATTAACCCCTGACTATACCGGGGATACGCTTATCACAATGCCTTTCTGGTCTGTGCTGAAGCAGGGCATTCTGGCAGCCAAGTGGCTTGACCTTTATTAGTGAGCCTGGTTACCCCCTCTCGGAACCACAGACTTAGAAATCGCCAGCTCATATACAGTACAGTGCATAAAATATATTTATATATATACCCTTATACACCATTTTAATAAAAAATATCACAAAATTCTTCTAAGTCCCTCGGGAAGAGTGAAAGACGCGCACGTTCATTTTCAGAGCTCCTAGACCTTCCTATAAGTAGTTAGCCAAAAAGTAGCTTCGAAAAACGCTTAGGTTAAGTTTCAGAGTTGCTTCTAATGTACCAAAGCTGGACTTAGACATAATTTCACTCTCACAACATTATGGCTGGTTGGAGACAGTCCGAACCACAAGTACCGGGTCCATGGTTCTGGCCGTATACTGGGGGGACGGGGACGACTCCCATTAACCCCTGACTATACCGGGGATACGCTTATCACAATGCCTTTCTGGTCTGTGCTGAAGCAGGGCATTCTGGCAGCCAAGTGGCTTGACCTTTATTAGTGAGCCTGGTTACCCCCTCTCGGAACCACAGACTTAGAAATCGCCAGCTCATATACAGTGCATAAAATATATTTATATATATATACCCTTATACACCATTTTAATAAAAAATATCACAAAATTCTTCTAAGTCTCTCGGGAAGAGTGAAAGACGCGCACGTTGATTTTCAGAGCTCCTAGACCTTCCTATAAGAAGTTAGCCAAAAAGTAGCTTCGAAAAACGCTTAGGTTAAGTTTCAGAGTTGCTTCTAATGTACCAAAGCTGGACTTAGACATAATTTCACTCTCACAACATTATGGCTGGTTGGAGACAGTCCGAACCACAAGTACCGGGTCCATGGTTCTGGCCGTATACTGGGGGGACGGGGACGACTCCCATTAACCCCTGACTATACCGGGGATACGCTTATCACAATGCCTTTCTGGTCTGTGCTGAAGCAGGGCATTCTGGCAGCCAAGTGGCTTGACCTTTATTAGTGAGCCTGGTTACCCCCTCTCGGAACCACAGACTTAGAAATCGCCAGCTCATATACAGTGCATAAAATATATTTATATATATACCCTTATACACCATTTTAATAAAAAATATCACAAAATTCTTCTAAGTCCCTCGGGAAGAGTGAAAGACGCGCACGTTCATTTTCAGAGCTCCTAGACCTTCCTATAAGAAGTTAGCCAAAAAGTAGCTTCGAAAAACGCTTAGGTTAAGTTTCAGAGTTGCTTCTAATGTACCAAAGCTGGACTTAGACATAATTTCACTCTCACAACATTATGGCTGGTTGGAGACAGTCCGAACCACAAGTACCGGGTCCATGGTTCTGGCCGTATACTGGGGGGACGGGGACGACTCCCATTAACCCCTGACTATACCGGGGATACGCTTATCACAATGCCTTTCTGGTCTGTGCTGAAGCAGGGCATTCTGGCAGCCAAGTGGCTTGACCTTTATTAGTGAGCCTGGTTACCCCCTCTCGGAACCACAGACTTAGAAATCGCCAGCTCATATACAGTGCATAAAATATATTTATATATATACCCTTATACACCATTTTAATAAAAAATATCACAAAATTCTTCTAAGTCCCTCGGGAAGAGTGAAAGACGCGAACGTTCATTTTCAGAGCTCCTAGACCTTCCTATAAGTAGTTAGCCAAAAAGTAGCTTCGAAAAACGCTTAGGTTAAGTTTCAGAGTTGCTTCTAATGTACCAAAGCTGGACTTAGACATAATTTCACTCTCACAACATTATGGCTGGTTGGAGACAGTCCGAACCACAAGTACCGGGTCCATGGTTCTGGCCGTATACTGGGGGGACGGGGACGACTCCCATTAACCCCTGACTATACCGGGGATACGCTTATCACAATGCCTTTCTGGTCTGTGCTGAAGCAGGGCATTCTGGCAGCCAAGTGGCTTGACCTTTATTAGTGAGCCTGGTTACCCCCTCTCGGAACCACAGACTTAGAAATCGCCAGCTCATATACAGTGCATAAAATATATTTATATATATACCCTTATACACCATTTTAATAAAAAATATCACAAAATTCTTCTAAGTCCCTCGGGAAGAGTGAAAGACGCGCACGTTCATTTTAAGAGCTCCTAGACCTTCCTATAAGAAGTTAGCCAAAAAGTAGCTTCGAAAAACGCTTAGGTTAAGTTTCAGAGTTGCTTCTAATGTACCAAAGCTGGACTTAGACATAATTTCACTCTCACAACATTATGGCTGGTTGGAGACAGTCCGAACCACAAGTACCGGGTCCATGGTTCTGGCCGTATACTGGGGGGACGGGGACGACTCCCATTAACCCCTGACTATACCGGGGATACGCTTATCACAATGCCTTTCTGGTCTGTGCTGAAGCAGGGCATTCTGGCAGCCAAGTGGCTTGACCTTTATTAGTGAGCCTGGTTACCCCCTCTCGGAACCACAGACTTAGAAATCGCCAGCTCATATACAGTGCATAAAATATATTTATATATATATACCCTTATACACCATTTTAATAAAAAATATCACAAAATTCTTCTAAGTCTCTCGGGAAGAGTGAAAGACGCGCACGTTCATTTTCAGAGCTCCTAGACCTTCCTATAAGAAGTTAGCCAAAAAGTAGCTTCGAAAAACGCTTAGGTTAAGTTTCAGAGTTGCTTCTAATGTACCAAAGCTGGACTTAGACATAATTTCACTCTCACAACATTATGGCTGGTTGGAGACAGTCCGAACCACAAGTACCGGGTCCATGGTTCTGGCCGTATACTGGGGGGACGGGGACGACTCCCATTAACCCCTGACTATACCGGGGATACGCTTATCACAATGCCTTTCTGGTCTGTGCTGAAGCAGGGCATTCTGGCAGCCAAGTGGCTTGACCTTTATTAGTGAGCCTGGTTACCCCCTCTCGGAACCACAGACTTAGAAATCGCCAGCTCATATACAGTGCATAAAATATATTTATATATATACACTTATACACCATTTTAATAAAAAATATCACAAAATTCTTCTAAGTCCCTCGGGAAGAGTGAAAGACGCGCACGTTCATTTTCAGAGCTCCTAGACCTTCCTATAAGTAGTTAGCCAAAAAGTAGCTTCGAAAAACGCTTAGGTTAAGTTTCAGAGTTGCTTCTAATGTACCAAAGCTGGACTTAGACATAATTTCACTCTCACAACATTATGGCTGGTTGGAGACAGTCCGAACCACAAGTACCGGGTCCATGGTTCTGGCCGTATACTGGGGGGACGGGGACGACTCCCATTAACCCCTGACTATACCGGGGATACGCTTATCACAATGCCTTTCTGGTCTGTGCTGAAGCAGGGCATTCTGGCAGCCAAGTGGCTTGACCTTTATTAGTGAGCCTGGTTACCCCCTCTCGGAACCACAGACTTAGAAATCGCCAGCTCATATACAGTGCATAAAATATATTTATATATATACACTTATACACCATTTTAATAAAAAATATCACAAAATTCTTCTAAGTCCCTCGGGAAGAGTGAAAGACGCGCACGTTCATTTTCAGAGCTCCTAGACCTTCCTATAAGAAGTTAGCCAAAAAGTAGCTTCGAAAAACGCTTAGGTTAAGTTTCAGAGTTGCTTCTAATGTACCAAAGCTGGACTTAGACATAATTTCACTCTCACAACATTATGGCTGGTTGGAGACAGTCCGAACCACAAGTACCGGGTCCATGGTTCTGGCCGTATACTGGGGGGACGGGGACGACTCCCATTAACCCCTGACTATACCGGGGATACGCTTATCACAATGCCTTTCTGGTCTGTGCTGAAGCAGGGCATTCTGGCAGCCAAGTGGCTTGACCTTTATTAGTGAGCCTGGTTACCCCCTCTCGGAACCACAGACTTAGAAATCGCCAGCTCATATACAGTGCATAAAATATATTTATATATATACCCTTATACACCATTTTAATAAAAAATATCACAAAATTCTTCTAAGTCCCTCGGGAAGAGTGAAAGACGCGAACGTTCATTTTCAGAGCTCCTAGACCTTCCTATAAGTAGTTAGCCAAAAAGTAGCTTCGAAAAACGCTTAGGTTAAGTTTCAGAGTTGCTTCTAATGTACCAAAGCTGGACTTAGACATAATTTCACTCTCACAACATTATGGCTGGTTGGAGACAGTCCGAACCACAAGTACCGGGTCCATGGTTCTGGCCGTATACTGGGGGGACGGGGACGACTCCCATTAACCCCTGACTATACCGGGGATACGCTTATCACAATGCCTTTCTGGTCTGTGCTGAAGCAGGGCATTCTGGCAGCCAAGTGGCTTGACCTTTATTAGTGAGCCTGGTTACCCCCTCTCGGAACCACAGACTTAGAAATCGCCAGCTCATATACAGTGCATAAAATATATTTATATATATACCCTTATACACCATTTTAATAAAAAATATCACAAAATTCTTCTAAGTCCCTCGGGAAGAGTGAAAGACGCGCACGTTCATTTTAAGAGCTCCTAGACCTTCCTATAAGAAGTTAGCCAAAAAGTAGCTTCGAAAAACGCTTAGGTTAAGTTTCAGA
Organism: Ascaphus truei; assembly: GCF_040206685.1. Classification (NCBI taxonomy): domain Eukaryota; kingdom Metazoa; phylum Chordata; class Amphibia; order Anura; family Ascaphidae; genus Ascaphus; species Ascaphus truei. The sequence continues at coordinate 289,374 of NW_027455176.1, forward strand.
GTTGCTTCTAATGTACCAAAGCTGGACTTAGACATAATTTCACTCTCACAACATTATGGCTGGTTGGAGACAGTCCGAACCACAAGTACCGGGTCCATGGTTCTGGCCGTATACTGGGGGGACGGGGACGACTCCCATTAACCCCTGACTATACCGGGGATACGCTTATCACAATGCCTTTCTGGTCTGTGCTGAAGCAGGGCATTCTGGCAGCCAAGTGGCTTGACCTTTATTAGTGAGCCTGGTTACCCCCTCTCGGAACCACAGACTTAGAAATCGCCAGCTCATATACAGTGCATAAAATATATTTATATATATATACCCTTATACACCATTTTAATAAAAAATATCACAAAATTCTTCTAAGTCTCTCGGGAAGAGTGAAAGACGCGCACGTTCATTTTCAGAGCTCCTAGACCTTCCTATAAGAAGTTAGCCAAAAAGTAGCTTCGAAAAACGCTTAGGTTAAGTTTCAGAGTTGCTTCTAATGTACCAAAGCTGGACTTAGACATAATTTCACTCTCACAACATTATGGCTGGTTGGAGACAGTCCGAACCACAAGTACCGGGTCCATGGTTCTGGCCGTATACTGGGGGGACGGGGACGACTCCCATTAACCCCTGACTATACCGGGGATACGCTTATCACAATGCCTTTCTGGTCTGTGCTGAAGCAGGGCATTCTGGCAGCCAAGTGGCTTGACCTTTATTAGTGAGCCTGGTTACCCCCTCTCGGAACCACAGACTTAGAAATCGCCAGCTCATATACAGTGCATAAAATATATTTATATATATACACTTATACACCATTTTAATAAAAAATATCACAAAATTCTTCTAAGTCCCTCGGGAAGAGTGAAAGACGCGCACGTTCATTTTCAGAGCTCCTAGACCTTCCTATAAGTAGTTAGCCAAAAAGTAGCTTCGAAAAACGCTTAGGTTAAGTTTCAGAGTTGCTTCTAATGTACCAAAGCTGGACTTAGACATAATTTCACTCTCACAACATTATGGCTGGTTGGAGACAGTCCGAACCACAAGTACCGGGTCCATGGTTCTGGCCGTATACTGGGGGGACGGGGACGACTCCCATTAACCCCTGACTATACCGGGGATACGCTTATCACAATGCCTTTCTGGTCTGTGCTGAAGCAGGGCATTCTGGCAGCCAAGTGGCTTGACCTTTATTAGTGAGCCTGGTTACCCCCTCTCGGAACCACAGACTTAGAAATCGCCAGCTCATATACAGTGCATAAAATATATTTATATATATACCCTTATACACCATTTTAATAAAAAATATCACAAAATTCTTCTAAGTCCCTCGGGAAGAGTGAAAGACGCGCACGTTCATTTTAAGAGCTCCTAGACCTTCCTATAAGAAGTTAGCCAAAAAGTAGCTTCGAAAAACGCTTAGGTTAAGTTTCAGAGTTGCTTCTAATGTACCAAAGCTGGACTTAGACATAATTTCACTCTCACAACATTATGGCTGGTTGGAGACAGTCCGAACCACAAGTACCGGGTCCATGGTTCTGGCCGTATACTGGGGGGACGGGGACGACTCCCATTAACCCCTGACTATACCGGGGATACGCTTATCACAATGCCTTTCTGGTCTGTGCTGAAGCAGGGCATTCTGGCAGCCAAGTGGCTTGACCTTTATTAGTGAGCCTGGTTACCCCCTCTCGGAACCACAGACTTAGAAATCGCCAGCTCATATACAGTGCATAAAATATATTTATATATATATACCCTTATACACCATTTTAATAAAAAATATCACAAAATTCTTCTAAGTCTCTCGGGAAGAGTGAAAGACGCGCACGTTCATTTTCAGAGCTCCTAGACCTTCCTATAAGAAGTTAGCCAAAAAGTAGCTTCGAAAAACGCTTAGGTTAAGTTTCAGAGTTGCTTCTAATGTACCAAAGCTGGACTTAGACATAATTTCACTCTCACAACATTATGGCTGGTTGGAGACAGTCCGAACCACAAGTACCGGGTCCATGGTTCTGGCCGTATACTGGGGGGACGGGGACGACTCCCATTAACCCCTGACTATACCGGGGATACGCTTATCACAATGCCTTTCTGGTCTGTGCTGAAGCAGGGCATTCTGGCAGCCAAGTGGCTTGACCTTTATTAGTGAGCCTGGTTACCCCCTCTCGGAACCACAGACTTAGAAATCGCCAGCTCATATACAGTGCATAAAATATATTTATATATATACACTTATACACCATTTTAATAAAAAATATCACAAAATTCTTCTAAGTCCCTCGGGAAGAGTGAAAGACGCGCACGTTCATTTTCAGAGCTCCTAGACCTTCCTATAAGAAGTTAGCCAAAAAGTAGCTTCGAAAAACGCTTAGGTTAAGTTTCAGAGTTGCTTCTAATGTACCAAAGCTGGACTTAGACATAATTTCACTCTCACAACATTATGGCTGGTTGGAGACAGTCCGAACCACAAGTACCGGGTCCATGGTTCTGGCCGTATACTGGGGGGACGGGGACGACTCCCATTAACCCCTGACTATACCGGGGATACGCTTATCACAATGCCTTTCTGGTCTGTGCTGAAGCAGGGCATTCTGGCAGGCAAGTGGCTTGACCTTTATTAGTGAGCCTGGTTACCCCCTCTCGGAACCACAGACTTAGAAATCGCCAGCTCATATACAGTGCATAAAATATATTTATATATATACCCTTATACACCATTTTAATAAAAAATATCACAAAATTCTTCTAAGTCCCTCGGGAAGAGTGAAAGACGCGCACGTTCATTTTCAGAGCTCCTAGACCTTCCTATAAGAAGTTAGCCAAAAAGTAGCTTCGAAAAACGCTTAGGTTAAGTTTCAGAGTTGCTTCTAATGTACCAAAGCTGGACTTAGACATAATTTCACTCTCACAACATTATGGCTGGTTGGAGACAGTCCGAACCACAAGTACCGGGTCCATGGTTCTGGCCGTATACTGGGGGGACGGGGACGACTCCCATTAACCCCTGACTATACCGGGGATACGCTTATCACAATGCCTTTCTGGTCTGTGCTGAAGCAGGGCATTCTGGCAGCCAAGTGGCTTGACCTTTATTAGTGAGCCTGGTTACCCCCTCTCGGAACCACAGACTTAGAAATCGCCAGCTCATATACAGTGCATAAAATATATTTATATATATACCCTTATACACCATTTTAATAAAAAATATCACAAAATTCTTCTAAGTCTCTCGGGAAGAGTGAAAGACGCGCACGTTCATTTTCAGAGCTCCTAGACCTTCCTATAAGAAGTTAGCCAAAAAGTAGCTTCGAAAAACGCTTAGGTTAAGTTTCAGAGTTGCTTCTAATGTACCAAAGCTGGACTTAGACATAATTTCACTCTCACAACATTATGGCTGGTTGGAGACAGTCCGAACCACAAGTACCGGGTCCATGGTTCTGGCCGTATACTGGGGGGACGGGGACGACTCCCATTAACCCCTGACAATACCGGGGATACGCTTATCACAATGACTTTCTGGTCTGTGCTGAAGCAGGGCATTCTGGCAGCCAAGTGGCTTGACCTTTATTAGTGAGCCTGGTTACCCCCTCTCGGAACCACAGACTTAGAAATCGCCAGCTCATATACAGTGCATAAAATATATTTATATATATACCCTTATTCACCATTTTAATAAAAAATATCACAAAATTCTTCTAAGTCCCTCGGGAAGAGTGAAAGACGCGCACGTTCATTTTCAGAGCTCCTAGACCTTCCTATAAGAAGTTAGCCAAAAAGTAGCTTCGAAAAACGCTTAGGTTAAGTTTCAGAGTTGCTTCTAATGTACCAAAGCTGGACTTAGACATAATTTCACTCTCACAACATTATGGCTGGTTGGAGACAGTCCGAACCACAAGTACCGGGTCCATGGTTCTGGCCGTATACTGGGGGGACGGGGACGACTCCCATTAACCCCTGACTATACCGGGGATACGCTTATCACAATGACTTTCTGGTCTGTGCTGAAGCAGGGCATTCTGGCAGCCAAGTGGCTTGACCTTTATTAGTGAGCCTGGTTACCCCCTCTCGGAACCACAGACTTAGAAATCGCCAGCTCATATACAGTGCATAAAATATATTTATATATATACCTATATACACCATTTTAATAAAAAATATCACAAAATTCTTCTAAGTCTCTCGAGAAGAGTGAAAGACGCGCACGTTCATTTTCAGAGCTCCTAGACCTTCCTATAAGAAGTTAGCCAAAAAGTAGCTTCGAAAAACGCTTAGGTTAAGTTTCAGAGTTGCTTCTAATGTACCAAAGCTGGACTTAGACATAATTTCACTCTCACAACATTATGGCTGGTTGGAGACAGTCCGAACCACAAGTACCGGGTCCATGGTTCTGGCCGTATACTGGGGGGACGGGGACGACTCCCATTAACCCCTGACTATACCGGGGATACGCTTATCACAATGCCTTTCTGGTCTGTGCTGAAGCAGGGCATTCTGGCAGCCAAGTGGCTTGACATTTATTAGTGAGCCTGGTTACCCCCTCTCGGAACCACAGACTTAGAAATCGCCAGCTCATATACAGTACAGTGCATAAAATATATTTATATATATACCCTTATACACCATTTTAATAAAAAATATCACAAAATTCTTCTAAGTCCCTCGGGAAGAGTGAAAGACGCGCACGTTCATTTTCAGAGCTCCTAGACCTTCCTATAAGTTGTTAGCCAAAAAGTAGCTTCGAAAAACGCTTAGGTTAAGTTTCAGAGTTGCTTCTAATGTACCAAAGCTGGACTTAGACATAATTTCACTCTCACAACATTATGGCTGGTTGGAGACAGTCCGAACCACAAGTACCGGGTCCATGGTTCTGGCCGTATACTGGGGGGACGGGGACGACTCCCATTAACCCCTGACTATACCGGGGATACGCTTATCACAATGCCTTTCTGGTCTGTGCTGAAGCAGGGCATTCTGGCAGCCAAGTGGCTTGACCTTTATTAGTGAGCCTGGTTACCCCCTCTCGGAACCACAGACTTAGAAATCGCCAGCTCATATACAGTGCATAAAATATATTTATATATATACCCTTATACACCATTTTAATAAAAAATATCACAAAATTCTTCTAAGTCTCTCGGGAAGAGTGAGAGACGCGCACGTTCATTTTCAGAGCTCCTAGACCTTCCTATAAGAAGTTAGCCAAAAAGTAGCTTCGAAAAATGCTTAGGTTAAGTTTCAGAGTTGCTTCTAATGTACCAAAGCTGGACTTAGACATAATTTCACTCACAACATTATGGCTGGTTGGAGACAGTCCGAACCACAAGTACCGGGTCCATGGTTCTGGCCGTATACTGGGGGGACGGGGACGACTCCCATTAACCCCTGACTATACCGGAGATACGCTTATCACAATGCCTTTCTGGTCTGTGCTGAAGCAGGGCATTCTGGCAGCCAAGTGGCTTGACCTTTATTAGTGAGCCTGGTTACCCCCTCTCGGAACCACAGACTTAGAAATCGCCAGCTCATATACAGTGCATAAAATATATTTATATATATACCCTTATACACCATTTTAATAAAAAATATCACAAAATTCTTCTAAGTCCCTCGGGAAGAGTGAAAGACGCGCACGTTCATTTTCAGAGCTCCTAGACCTTCCTATAAGAAGTTAGCCAAAAAGTAGCTTCGAAAAACGCTTAGGTTAAGTTTCAGAGTTGCTTCTAATGTACCAAAGCTGGACTTAGACATAATTTCACTCTCACAACATTATGGCTGGTTGGAGACAGTCCGAACCACAAGTACCGGGTCCATGGTTCTGGCCGTATACTGGGGGGACGGGGACGACTCCCATTAACCCCTGACTATACCGGGGATACGCTTATCACAATGACTTTCTGGTCTGTGCTGAAGCAGGGCATTCTGGCAGCCAAGTGGCTTGACCTTTATTAGTGAGCCTGGTTACCCCCTCTCGGAACCACAGACTTAGAAATCGCCAGCTCATATACAGTGCATAAAATATATTTATATATATACCTATATACACCATTTTAATAAAAAATATCACAAAATTCTTCTAAGTCTCTCGAGAAGAGTGAAAGACGCGCACGTTCATTTTCAGAGCTCCTAGACCTTCCTATAAGAAGTTAGCCAAAAAGTAGCTTCGAAAAACGCTTAGGTTAAGTTTCAGAGTTGCTTCTAATGTACCAAAGCTGGACTTAGACATAATTTCACTCTCACAACATTATGGCTGGTTGGAGACAGTCCGAACCACAAGTACCGGGTCCATGGTTCTGGCCGTATACTGGGGGGACGGGGACGACTCCCATTAACCCCTGACTATACCGGGGATACGCTTATCACAATGCCTTTCTGGTCTGTGCTGAAGCAGGGCATTCTGGCAGGCAAGTGGCTTGACATTTATTAGTGAGCCTGGTTACCCCCTCTCGGAACCACAGACTTAGAAATCGCCAGCTCATATACAGTACAGTGCATAAAATATATTTATATATATACCCTTATACACCATTTTAATAAAAAATATCACAAAATTCTTCTAAGTCCCTCGGGAAGAGTGAAAGACGCGCACGTTCATTTTCAGAGCTCCTAGACCTTCCTATAAGAAGTTAGCCAAAAAGTAGCTTCGAAAAACGCTTAGGTTAAGTTTCAGAGTTGCTTCTAATGTACCAAAGCTGGACTTAGACATAATTTCACTCTCACAACATTATGGCTGGTTGGAGACAGTCCGAACCACAAGTACCGGGTCCATGGTTCTGGCCGTATACTGGGGGGACGGGGACGACTCCCATTAACCCCTGACTATACCGGGGATACGCTTATCACAATGCCTTTCTGGTCTGTGCTGAAGCAGGGCATTCTGGTAGACAAGTGGCTTGACCTTTATTAGTGAGACTGGTTACCCCCTCTCGGAACCACAGACTTAGAAATCGCCAGCTCATATACAGTGCATAAAATATATTTATATATATACCCTTATACACCATTTTAATAAAAAATATCACAAAATTCTTCTAAGTCTCTCGGGAAGAGTGAGAGACGCGCACGTTCATTTTCAGAGCTCCTAGACCTTCCTATAAGAAGTTAGCCAAAAAGTAGCTTCGAAAAACGCTTAGGTTAAGTTTCAGAGTTGCTTCTAATGTACCAAAGCTGGACTTAGACATAATTTCACTCTCACAACATTATGGCTGGTTGGAGACAGTCCGAACCACAAGTACCGGGTCCATGGTTCTGGCCGTATACTGGGGGGACGGGGACGACTCCCATTAACCCCTGACTATACCGGGGATACGCTTATCACAATGACTTTCTGGTCTGTGCTGAAGCAGGGCATTCTGGCAGCCAAGTGGCTTGACCTTTATTAGTGAGCCTGGTTACCCCCTCTCGGAACCACAGACTTAGAAATCGCCAGCTCATATACAGTGCATAAAATATATTTATATATATACCTATATACACCATTTTAATAAAAAATATCACAAAATTCTTCTAAGTCTCTCGAGAAGAGTGAAAGACGCGCACGTTCATTTTCAGAGCTCCTAGACCTTCCTATAAGAAGTTAGCCAAAAAGTAGCTTCGAAAAACGCTTAGGTTAAGTTTCAGAGTTGCTTCTAATGTACCAAAGCTGGACTTAGACATAATTTCACTCTCACAACATTATGGCTGGTTGGAGACAGTCCGAACCACAAGTACCGGGTCCATGGTTCTGGCCGTATACTGGGGGGACGGGGACGACTCCCATTAACCCCTGACTATACCGGGGATACGCTTATCACAATGCCTTTCTGGTCTGTGCTGAAGCAGGGCATTCTGGCAGGCAAGTGGCTTGACATTTATTAGTGAGTCTGGTTACCCCCTCTCGGAACCACAGACTTAGAAATCGCCAGCTCATATACAGTACAGTGCATAAAATATATTTATATATATACCCTTATACACCATTTTAATAAAAAATATCACAAAATTCTTCTAAGTCCCTCGGGAAGAGTGAAAGACGCGCACGTTCATTTTCAGAGCTCCTAGACCTTCCTATAAGTTGTTAGCCAAAAAGTAGCTTCGAAAAACGCTTAGGTTAAGTTTCAGAGTTGCTTCTAATGTACCAAAGCTGGACTTAGACATAATTTCACTCTCACAACATTATGGCTGGTTGGAGACAGTCCGAACCACAAGTACCGGGTCCATGGTTCTGGCCGTATACTGGGGGGACGGGGACGACTCCCATTAACCCCTGACTATACCGGGGATACGCTTATCACAATGCCTTTCTGGTCTGTGCTGAAGCAGGGCATTCTGGCAGCCAAGTGGCTTGACCTTTATTAGTGAGCCTGGTTACCCCCTCTCGGAACCACAGACTTAGAAATCGCCAGCTCATATACAGTGCATAAAATATATTTATATATATACCCTTATACACCATTTTAATAAAAAATATCACAAAATTCTTCTAAGTCTCTCGGGAAGAGTGAGAGACGCGCACGTTCATTTTCAGAGCTCCTAGACCTTCCTATAAGAAGTTAGCCAAAAAGTAGCTTCGAAAAATGCTTAGGTTAAGTTTCAGAGTTGCTTCTAATGTACCAAAGCTGGACTTAGACATAATTTCACTCACAACATTATGGCTGGTTGGAGACAGTCCGAACCACAAGTACCGGGTCCATGGTTCTGGCCGTATACTGGGGGGACGGGGACGACTCCCATTAACCCCTGACTATACCGGAGATACGCTTATCACAATGCCTTTCTGGTCTGTGCTGAAGCAGGGCATTCTGGCAGCCAAGTGGCTTGACCTTTATTAGTGAGCCTGGTTACCCCCTCTCGGAACCACAGACTTAGAAATCGCCAGCTCATATACAGTGCATAAAATATATTTATATATATACCCTTATACACCATTTTAATAAAAAATATCACAAAATTCTTCTAAGTCCCTCGGGAAGAGTGAAAGACGCGCACGTTCATTTTCAGAGCTCCTAGACCTTCCTATAAGAAGTTAGCCAAAAAGTAGCTTCGAAAAACGCTTAGGTTAAGTTTCAGAGTTGCTTCTAATGTACCAAAGCTGGACTTAGACATAATTTCACTCTCACAACATTATGGCTGGTTGGAGACAGTCCGAACCACAAGTACCGGGTCCATGGTTCTGGCCGTATACTGGGGGGACGGGGACGACTCCCATTAACCCCTGACTATACCGGGGATACGCTTATCACAATGACTTTCTGGTCTGTGCTGAAGCAGGGCATTCTGGCAGCCAAGTGGCTTGACCTTTATTAGTGAGCCTGGTTACCCCCTCTCGGAACCACAGACTTAGAAATCGCCAGCTCATATACAGTGCATAAAATATATTTATATATATACCTATATACACCATTTTAATAAAAAATATCACAAAATTCTTCTAAGTCTCTCGAGAAGAGTGAAAGACGCGCACGTTCATTTTCAGAGCTCCTAGACCTTCCTATAAGAAGTTAGCCAAAAAGTAGCTTCGAAAAACGCTTAGGTTAAGTTTCAGAGTTGCTTCTAATGTACCAAAGCTGGACTTAGACATAATTTCACTCTCACAACATTATGGCTGGTTGGAGACAGTCCGAACCACAAGTACCGGGTCCATGGTTCTGGCCGTATACTGGGGGGACGGGGACGACTCCCATTAACCCCTGACTATACCGGGGATACGCTTATCACAATGCCTTTCTGGTCTGTGCTGAAGCAGGGCATTCTGGCAGGCAAGTGGCTTGACATTTATTAGTGAGCCTGGTTACCCCCTCTCGGAACCACAGACTTAGAAATCGCCAGCTCATATACAGTACAGTGCATAAAATATATTTATATATATACCCTTATACACCATTTTAATAAAAAATATCACAAAATTCTTCTAAGTCCCTCGGGAAGAGTGAAAGACGCGCACGTTCATTTTCAGAGCTCCTAGACCTTCCTATAAGAAGTTAGCCAAAAAGTAGCTTCGAAAAACGCTTAGGTTAAGTTTCAGAGTTGCTTCTAATGTACCAAAGCTGGACTTAGACATAATTTCACTCTCACAACATTATGGCTGGTTGGAGACAGTCCGAACCACAAGTACCGGGTCCATGGTTCTGGCCGTATACTGGGGGGACGGGGACGACTCCCATTAACCCCTGACTATACCGGGGATACGCTTATCACAATGCCTTTCTGGTCTGTGCTGAAGCAGGGCATTCTGGTAGACAAGTGGCTTGACCTTTATTAGTGAGACTGGTTACCCCCTCTCGGAACCACAGACTTAGAAATCGCCAGCTCATATACAGTGCATAAAATATATTTATATATATACCCTTATACACCATTTTAATAAAAAATATCACAAAATTCTTCTAAGTCTCTCGGGAAGAGTGAGAGACGCGCACGTTCATTTTCAGAGCTCCTAGACCTTCCTATAAGAAGTTAGCCAAAAAGTAGCTTCGAAAAATGCTTAGGTTAAGTTTCAGAGTTGCTTCTAATGTACCAAAGCTGGACTTAGACATAATTTCACTCACAACATTATGGCTGGTTGGAGACAGTCCGAACCACAAGTACCGGGTCCATGGTTCTGGCCGTATACTGGGGGGACGGGGACGACTCCCATTAACCCCTGACTATACCGGAGATACGCTTATCACAATGCCTTTCTGGTCTGTGCTGAAGCAGGGCATTCTGGCAGCCAAGTGGCTTGACCTTTATTAGTGAGCCTGGTTACCCCCTCTCGGAACCACAGACTTAGAAATCGCCAGCTCATATACAGTGCATAAAATATATTTATATATATACCCTTATACACCATTTTAATAAAAAATATCACAAAATTCTTCTAAGTCCCTCGGGAAGAGTGAAAGACGCGCACGTTCATTTTCAGAGCTCCTAGACCTTCCTATAAGAAGTTAGCCAAAAAGTAGCTTCGAAAAACGCTTAGGTTAAGTTTCAGAGTTGCTTCTAATGTACCAAAGCTGGACTTAGACATAATTTCACTCTCACAACATTATGGCTGGTTGGAGACAGTCCGAACCACAAGTACCGGGTCCATGGTTCTGGCCGTATACTGGGGGGACGGGGACGACTCCCATTAACCCCTGACTATACCGGGGATACGCTTATCACAATGCCTTTCTGGTCTGTGCTGAAGCAGGGCATTCTGGTAGACAAGTGGCTTGACCTTTATTAGTGAGACTGGTTACCCCCTCTCGGAACCACAGACTTAGAAATCGCCAGCTCATATACAGTGCATAAAATATATTTATATATATACCCTTATACACCATTTTAATAAAAAATATCACAAAATTCTTCTAAGTCTCTCGGGAAGAGTGAGAGACGCGCACGTTCATTTTCAGAGCTCCTAGACCTTCCTATAAGAAGTTAGCCAAAAAGTAGCTTCGAAAAATGCTTAGGTTAAGTTTCAGAGTTGCTTCTAATGTACCAAAGCTGGACTTAGACATAATTTCACTCACAACATTATGGCTGGTTGGAGACAGTCCGAACCACAAGTACCGGGTCCATGGTTCTGGCCGTATACTGGGGGGACGGGGACGACTCCCATTAACCCCTGACTATACCGGAGATACGCTTATCACAATGCCTTTCTGGTCTGTGCTGAAGCAGGGCATTCTGGCAGCCAAGTGGCTTGACCTTTATTAGTGAGCCTGGTTACCCCCTCTCGGAACCACAGACTTAGAAATCGCCAGCTCATATACAGTGCATAAAATATATTTATATATATACCCTTATACACCATTTTAATAAAAAATATCACAAAATACTTCTAAGTCTCTCGGGAAGAGTGAAAGACGCGCACGTTCATTTTCAGAGCTCCTAGACCTTCCTATAAGAAGTTAGCCAAAAAGTAGCTTCGAAAAACGCTTAGGTTAAGTTTCAGAGTTGCTTCTAATGTACCAAAGCTGGACTTAGACATAATTTCACTCTCACAACATTATGGCTGGTTGGAGACAGTCCGAACCACAAGTACCGGGTCCATGGTTCTGGCCGTATACTGGGGGGACGGGGACGACTCCCATTAACCCCTGACTATACCGGGGATACGCTTATCACAATGCCTTTCTGGTCTGTGCTGAAGCAGGGCATTCTGGCAGCCAAGTGGCTTGACCTTTATTAGTGAGCCTGGTTACCCCCTCTCGGAACCACAGACTTAGAAATCGCCAGCTCATATACAGTGCATAAAATATATTTATATATATACCCTTATACACCATTTTAATAAAAAATATCACAAAATTCTTCTAAGTCTCTCGGGAAGAGTGAAAGACGCGCACGTTCATTTTCAGAGCTCCTAGACCTTCCTATAAGAAGTTAGCCAAAAAGTAGCTTCGAAAAACGCTTAGGTTAAGTTTCAGAGTTGCTTCTAATGTACCAAAGCTGGACTTAGACATAATTTCACTCTCACAACATTATGGCTGGTTGGAGACAGTCCGAACCACAAGTACCGGGTCCATGGTTCTGGCCGTATACTGGGGGGACGGGGACGACTCCCATTAACCCCTGACTATACCGGGGATACGCTTATCACAATGACTTTCTGGTCTGTGCTGAAGCAGGGCATTCTGGCAGCCAAGTGGCTTGACCTTTATTAGTGAGCCTGGTTACCCCCTCTCGGAACCACAGACTTAGAAATCGCCAGCTCATATACAGTGCATAAAATATATTTATATATATACCCTTATACACCATTTTAATAAAAAATATCACAAAATTCTTCTAAGTCCCTCGGGAAGAGTGAAAGACGCGCACGTTCATTTTCAGAGCTCCTAGACCTTCCTATAAGAAGTTAGCCAAAAAGTAGCTTCGAAAAACGCTTAGGTAAAGTTTCAGAGTTGCTTCTAATGTACCAAAGCTGGACTTAGACATAATTTCACTCTCACAACATTATGGCTGGTTGGAGACAGTCCGAACCACAAGTACCGGGTCCATGGTTCTGGCCGTATACTGGGGGGACGGGGACGACTCCCATTAACCCCTGACTATACCGGGGATACGCTTATCACAATGCCTTTCTGGTCTGTGCTGAAGCAGGGCATTCTGGCAGGCAAGTGGCTTGACATTTATTAGTGAGCCTGGTTACCCCCTCTCGGAACCACAGACTTAGAAATCGCCAGCTCATATACAGTACAGTGCATAAAATATATTTATATATATACCCTTATACACCATTTTAATAAAAAATATCACAAAATTCTTCTAAGTCCCTCGGGAAGAGTGAAAGACGCGCACGTTCATTTTCAGAGCTCCTAGACCTTCCTATAAGTAGTTAGCCAAAAAGTAGCTTCGAAAAACGCTTAGGTTAAGTTTCAGAGTTGCTTCTAATGTACCAAAGCTGGACTTAGACATAATTTCACTCTCACAACATTATGGCTGGTTGGAGACAGTCCGAACCACAAGTACCGGGTCCATGGTTCTGGCCGTATACTGGGGGGACGGGGACGACTCCCATTAACCCCTGACTATACCGGGGATACGCTTATCACAATGCCTTTCTGGTCTGTGCTGAAGCAGGGCATTCTGGCAGCCAAGTGGCTTGACCTTTATTAGTGAGCCTGGTTACCCCCTCTCGGAACCACAGACTTAGAAATCGCCAGCTCATATACAGTGCATAAAATATATTTATATATATACCCTTATACACCATTTTAATAAAAAATATCACAAAATTTTTCTAAGTCCCTCGGGAAGAGTGAAAGACGCGCACGTTCATTTTCAGAGCTCCTAGACCTTCCTATAAGAAGTTAGCCAAAAAGTAGCTTCGAAAAACGCTTAGGTTAAGTTTCAGAGTTGCTTCTAATGTACCAAAGCTGGACTTAGACATAATTTCACTCACAACATTATGGCTGGTTGGAGACAGTCCGAACCACAAGTACCGGGTCCATGGTTCTGGCCGTATACTGGGGGGACGGGGACGACTCCCATTAACCCCTGACTATACCGGGGATACGCTTATCACAATGCCTTTCTGGTCTGTGCTGAAGCAGGGCATTCTGGCAGCCAAGTGGCTTGACCTTTATTAGTGAGCCTGGTTACCCCCTCTCGGAACCACAGACTTAGAAATCGCCAGCTCATATACAGTGCATAAAATATATTTATATATATACCCTTATACACCATTTTAATAAAAAATATCACAAAATTCTTCTAAGTCTCTCGAGAAGAGTGAAAGACGCGCACGTTCATTTTCAGAGCTCCTAGACCTTCCTATAAGAAGTTAGCCAAAAAGTAGCTTCGAAAAACGCTTAGGTTAAGTTTCAGAGTTGCTTCTAATGTACCAAAGCTGGACTTAGACATAATTTCACTCTCACAACATTATGGCTGGTTGGAGACAGTCCGAACCACAAGTACCGGGTCCATGGTTCTGGCCGTATACTGGGGGGACGGGGACGACTCCCATTAACCCCTGACTATACCGGGGATACGCTTATCACAATGCCTTTCTGGTCTGTGCTGAAGCAGGGCATTCTGGCAGGCAAGTGGCTTGACCTTTATTAGTGAGCCTGGTTACCCCCTCTCGGAACCACAGACTTAGAAATCGCCAGCTCATATACAGTGCATAAAATATATTTATATATATACCCTTATACACCATTTTAATAAAAAATATCACAAAATACTTCTAAGTCTCTCGGGAAGAGTGAAAGACGCGCACGTTCATTTTCAGAGCTCCTAGACCTTCCTATAAGAAGTTAGCCAAAAAGTAGCTTCGAAAAACGCTTAGGTTAAGTTTCAGAGTTGCTTCTAATGTACCAAAGCTGGACTTAGACATAATTTCACTCTCACAACATTATGGCTGGTTGGAGACAGTCCGAACCACAAGTACCGGGTCCATGGTTCTGGCCGTATACTGGGGGGACGGGGACGACTCCCATTAACCCCTGACTATACCGGGGATACGCTTATCACAATGCCTTTCTGGTCTGTGCTGAAGCAGGGCATTCTGGCAGCCAAGTGGCTTGACCTTTATTAGTGAGCCTGGTTACCCCCTCTCGGAACCACAGACTTAGAAATCGCCAGCTCATATACAGTGCATAAAATATATTTATATATATACCCTTATACACCATTTTAATAAAAAATATCACAAAATTCTTCTAAGTCTCTCGGGAAGAGTGAAAGACGCGCACGTTCATTTTCAGAGCTCCTAGACCTTCCTATAAGAAGTTAGCCAAAAAGTAGCTTCGAAAAACGCTTAGGTTAAGTTTCAGAGTTGCTTCTAATGTACCAAAGCTGGACTTAGACATAATTTCACTCTCACAACATTATGGCTGGTTGGAGACAGTTCGAACCACAAGTACCGGGTCCATGGTTCTGGCCGTATACTGGGGGGACGGGGACGACTCCCATTAACCCCTGACTATACCGGGGATACGCTTATCACAATGACTTTCTGGTCTGTGCTGAAGCAGGGCATTCTGGCAGCCAAGTGGCTTGACCTTTATTAGTGAGCCTGGTTACCCCCTCTCGGAACCACAGACTTAGAAATCGCCAGCTCATATACAGTGCATAAAATATATTTATATATATACCCTTATTCACCATTTTAATAAAAAATATCACAAAATTCTTCTAAGTCCCTCGGGAAGAGTGAAAGACGCGCACGTTCATTTTCAGAGCTCCTAGACCTTCCTATAAGAAGTTAGCCAAAAAGTAGCTTCGAAAAACGCTTAGGTTAAGTTTCAGAGTTGCTTCTAATGTACCAAAGCTGGACTTAGACATAATTTCACTCTCACAACATTATGGCTGGTTGGAGACAGTCCGAACCACAAGTACCGGGTCCATGGTTCTGGCCGTATACTGGGGGGACGGGGACGACTCCCATTAACCCCTGACTATACCGGGGATACGCTTATCACAATGACTTTCTGGTCTGTGCTGAAGCAGGGCATTCTGGCAGCCAAGTGGCTTGACCTTTATTAGTGAGCCTGGTTACCCCCTCTCGGAACCACAGACTTAGAAATCGCCAGCTCATATACAGTGCATAAAATATATTTATATATATACCTATATACACCATTTTAATAAAAAATATCACAAAATTCTTCTAAGTCTCTCGAGAAGAGTGAAAGACGCGCACGTTCATTTTCAGAGCTCCTAGACCTTCCTATAAGAAGTTAGCCAAAAAGTAGCTTCGAAAAACGCTTAGGTTAAGTTTCAGAGTTGCTTCTAATGTACCAAAGCTGGACTTAGACATAATTTCACTCTCACAACATTATGGCTGGTTGGAGACAGTCCGAACCACAAGTACCGGGTCCATGGTTCTGGCCGTATACTGGGGGGACGGGGACGACTCCCATTAACCCCTGACTATACCGGGGATACGCTTATCACAATGCCTTTCTGGTCTGTGCTGAAGCAGGGCATTCTGGCAGGCAAGTGGCTTGACATTTATTAGTGAGCCTGGTTACCCCCTCTCGGAACCACAGACTTAGAAATCGCCAGCTCATATACAGTACAGTGCATAAAATATATTTATATATATACCCTTATACACCATTTTAATAAAAAATATCACAAAATTCTTCTAAGTCCCTCGGGAAGAGTGAAAGACGCGCACGTTCATTTTCAGAGCTCCTAGACCTTCCTATAAGTAGTTAGCCAAAAAGTAGCTTCGAAAAACGCTTAGGTTAAGTTTCAGAGTTGCTTCTAATGTACCAAAGCTGGACTTAGACATAATTTCACTCTCACAACATTATGGCTGGTTGGAGACAGTCCGAACCACAAGTACCGGGTCCATGGTTCTGGCCGTATACTGGGGGGACGGGGACGACTCCCATTAACCCCTGACTATACCGGGGATACGCTTATCACAATGCCTTTCTGGTCTGTGCTGAAGCAGGGCATTCTGGCAGCCAAGTGGCTTGACCTTTATTAGTGAGCCTGGTTACCCCCTCTCGGAACCACAGACTTAGAAATCGCCAGCTCATATACAGTGCATAAAATATATTTATATATATATACCCTTATACACCATTTTAATAAAAAATATCACAAAATTCTTCTAAGTCCCTCGGGAAGAGTGAAAGACGCGCACGTTCATTTTCAGAGCTCCTAGACCTTCCTATAAGAAGTTAGCCAAAAAGTAGCTTCGAAAAACGCTTAGGTTAAGTTTCAGAGTTGCTTCTAATGTACCAAAGCTGGACTTAGACATAATTTCACTCTCACAACATTATGGCTGGTTGGAGACAGTCCGAACCACAAGTACCGGGTCCATGGTTCTGGCCGTATACTGGGGGGACGGGGACGACTCCCATTAACCCCTGACTATACCGGGGATACGCTTATCACAATGCCTTTCTGGTCTGTGCTGAAGCAGGGCATTCTGGCAGCCAAGTGGCTTGACCTTTATTAGTGAGCCTGGTTACCCCCTCTCGGAACCACAGACTTAGAAATCGCCAGCTCATATACAGTGCATAAAATATATTTATATATATACCCTTATACACCATTTTAATAAAAAATATCACAAAATTCTTCTAAGTCTCTCGGGAAGAGTGAAAGACGCGCACGTTCATTTTCAGAGCTCCTAGACCTTCCTATAAGAAGTTAGCCAAAAAGTAGCTTCGAAAAACGCTTAGGTTAAGTTTCAGAGTTGCTTCTAATGTACCAAAGCTGGACTTAGACATAATTTCACTCTCACAACATTATGGCTGGTTGGAGACAGTCCGAACCACAAGTACCGGGTCCATGGTTCTGGCCGTATACTGGGGGGACGGGGACGACTCCCATTAACCCCTGACTATACCGGGGATACGCTTATCACAATGACTTTCTGGTCTGTGCTGAAGCAGGGCATTCTGGCAGCCAAGTGGCTTGACCTTTATTAGTGAGCCTGGTTACCCCCTCTCGGAACCACAGACTTAGAAATCGCCAGCTCATATACAGTGCATAAAATATATTTATATATATACCCTTATTCACCATTTTAATAAAAAATATCACAAAATTCTTCTAAGTCCCTCGGGAAGAGTGAAAGACGCGCACGTTCATTTTCAGAGCTCCTAGACCTTCCTATAAGAAGTTAGCCAAAAAGTAGCTTCGAAAAACGCTTAGGTTAAGTTTCAGAGTTGCTTCTAATGTACCAAAGCTGGACTTAGACATAATTTCACTCTCACAACATTATGGCTGGTTGGAGACAGTCCGAACCACAAGTACCGGGTCCATGGTTCTGGCCGTATACTGGGGGGACGGGGACGACTCCCATTAACCCCTGACTATACCGGGGATACGCTTATCACAATGACTTTCTGGTCTGTGCTGAAGCAGGGCATTCTGGCAGCCAAGTGGCTTGACCTTTATTAGTGAGCCTGGTTACCCCCTCTCGGAACCACAGACTTAGAAATCGCCAGCTCATATACAGTGCATAAAATATATTTATATATATACCTATATACACCATTTTAATAAAAAATATCACAAAATTCTTCTAAGTCTCTCGAGAAGAGTGAAAGACGCGCACGTTCATTTTCAGAGCTCCTAGACCTTCCTATAAGAAGTTAGCCAAAAAGTAGCTTCGAAAAACGCTTAGGTTAAGTTTCAGAGTTGCTTCTAATGTACCAAAGCTGGACTTAGACATAATTTCACTCTCACAACATTATGGCTGGTTGGAGACAGTCCGAACCACAAGTACCGGGTCCATGGTTCTGGCCGTATACTGGGGGGACGGGGACGACTCCCATTAACCCCTGACTATACCGGGGATACGCTTATCACAATGCCTTTCTGGTCTGTGCTGAAGCAGGGCATTCTGGCAGGCAAGTGGCTTGACATTTATTAGTGAGCCTGGTTACCCCCTCTCGGAACCACAGACTTAGAAATCGCCAGCTCATATACAGTACAGTGCATAAAATATATTTATATATATACCCTTATACACCATTTTAATAAAAAATATCACAAAATTCTTCTAAGTCCCTCGGGAAGAGTGAAAGACGCGCACGTTCATTTTCAGAGCTCCTAGACCTTCCTATAAGTAGTTAGCCAAAAAGTAGCTTCGAAAAACGCTTAGGTTAAGTTTCAGAGTTGCTTCTAATGTACCAAAGCTGGACTTAGACATAATTTCACTCTCACAACATTATGGCTGGTTGGAGACAGTCCGAACCACAAGTACCGGGTCCATGGTTCTGGCCGTATACTGGGGGGACGGGGACGACTCCCATTAACCCCTGACTATACCGGGGATACGCTTATCACAATGCCTTTCTGGTCTGTGCTGAAGCAGGGCATTCTGGCAGCCAAGTGGCTTGACCTTTATTAGTGAGCCTGGTTACCCCCTCTCGGAACCACAGACTTAGAAATCGCCAGCTCATATACAGTGCATAAAATATATTTATATATATACCCTTATACACCATTTTAATAAAAAATATCACAAAATTCTTCTAAGTCCCTCGGGAAGAGTGAAAGACGCGCACGTTCATTTTCAGAGCTCCTAGACCTTCCTATAAGAAGTTAGCCAAAAAGTAGCTTCGAAAAACGCTTAGGTTAAGTTTCAGAGTTGCTTCTAATGTACCAAAGCTGGACTTAGACATAATTTCACTCTCACAACATTATGGCTGGTTGGAGACAGTCCGAACCACAAGTACCGGGTCCATGGTTCTGGCCGTATACTGGGGGGACGGGGACGACTCCCATTAACCCCTGACTATACCGGGGATACGCTTATCACAATGCCTTTCTGGTCTGTGCTGAAGCAGGGCATTCTGGCAGCCAAGTGGCTTGACCTTTATTAGTGAGCCTGGTTACCCCCTCTCGGAACCACAGACTTAGAAATCGCCAGCTCATATACAGTGCATAAAATATATTTATATATATACCCTTATACACCATTTTAATAAAAAATATCACAAAATTCTTCTAAGTCTCTCGGGAAGAGTGAAAGACGCGCACGTTCATTTTCAGAGCTCCTAGACCTTCCTATAAGAAGTTAGCCAAAAAGTAGCTTCGAAAAACGCTTAGGTTAAGTTTCAGAGTTGCTTCTAATGTACCAAAGCTGGACTTAGACATAATTTCACTCTCACAACATTATGGCTGGTTGGAGACAGTCCGAACCACAAGTACCGGGTCCATGGTTCTGGCCGTATACTGGGGGGACGGGGACGACTCCCATTAACCCCTGACTATACCGGGGATACGCTTATCACAATGACTTTCTGGTCTGTGCTGAAGCAGGGCATTCTGGCAGCCAAGTGGCTTGACCTTTATTAGTGAGCCTGGTTACCCCCTCTCGGAACCACAGACTTAGAAATCGCCAGCTCATATACAGTGCATAAAATATATTTATATATATACCCTTATTCACCATTTTAATAAAAAATATCACAAAATTCTTCTAAGTCCCTCGGGAAGAGTGAAAGACGCGCACGTTCATTTTCAGAGCTCCTAGACCTTCCTATAAGAAGTTAGCCAAAAAGTAGCTTCGAAAAACGCTTAGGTTAAGTTTCAGAGTTGCTTCTAATGTACCAAAGCTGGACTTAGACATAATTTCACTCTCACAACATTATGGCTGGTTGGAGACAGTCCGAACCACAAGTACCGGGTCCATGGTTCTGGCCGTATACTGGGGGGACGGGGACGACTCCCATTAACCCCTGACTATACCGGGGATACGCTTATCACAATGACTTTCTGGTCTGTGCTGAAGCAGGGCATTCTGGCAGCCAAGTGGCTTGACCTTTATTAGTGAGCCTGGTTACCCCCTCTCGGAACCACAGACTTAGAAATCGCCAGCTCATATACAGTGCATAAAATATATTTATATATATACCTATATACACCATTTTAATAAAAAATATCACAAAATTCTTCTAAGTCTCTCGAGAAGAGTGAAAGACGCGCACGTTCATTTTCAGAGCTCCTAGACCTTCCTATAAGAAGTTAGCCAAAAAGTAGCTTCGAAAAACGCTTAGGTTAAGTTTCAGAGTTGCTTCTAATGTACCAAAGCTGGACTTAGACATAATTTCACTCTCACAACATTATGGCTGGTTGGAGACAGTCCGAACCACAAGTACCGGGTCCATGGTTCTGGCCGTATACTGGGGGGACGGGGACGACTCCCATTAACCCCTGACTATACCGGGGATACGCTTATCACAATGCCTTTCTGGTCTGTGCTGAAGCAGGGCATTCTGGCAGGCAAGTGGCTTGACATTTATTAGTGAGCCTGGTTACCCCCTCTCGGAACCACAGACTTAGAAATCGCCAGCTCATATACAGTACAGTGCATAAAATATATTTATATATATACCCTTATACACCATTTTAATAAAAAATATCACAAAATTCTTCTAAGTCCCTCGGGAAGAGTGAAAGACGCGCACGTTCATTTTAAGAGCTCCTAGACCTTCCTATAAGAAGTTAGCCAAAAAGTAGCTTCGAAAAACGCTTAGGTTAAGTTTCAGAGTTGCTTCTAATGTACCAAAGCTGGACTTAGACATAATTTCACTCTCACAACATTATGGCTGGTTGGAGACAGTCCGAACCACAAGTACCGGGTCCATGGTTCTGGCCGTATACTGGGGGGACGGGGACGACTCCCATTAACCCCTGACTATACCGGGGATACGCTTATCACAATGACTTTCTGGTCTGTGCTGAAGCAGGGCATTCTGGCAGCCAAGTGGCTTGACCTTTATTAGTGAGCCTGGTTACCCCCTCTCGGAACCACAGACTTAGAAATCGCCAGCTCATATACAGTGCATAAAATATATTTATATATATACCCTTATACACCATTTTAATAAAAAATATCACAAAATTCTTCTAAGTCTCTCGGGAAGAGTGAGAGACGCGCACGTTCATTTTCAGAGCTCCTAGACCTTCCTATAAGAAGTTAGCCAAAAAGTAGCTTCGAAAAATGCTTAGGTTAAGTTTCAGAGTTGCTTCTAATGTACCAAAGCTGGACTTAGACATAATTTCACTCACAACATTATGGCTGGTTGGAGACAGTCCGAACCACAAGTACCGGGTCCATGGTTCTGGCCGTATACTGGGGGGACGGGGACGACTCCCATTAACCCCTGACTATACCGGAGATACGCTTATCACAATGCCTTTCTGGTCTGTGCTGAAGCAGGGCATTCTGGCAGCCAAGTGGCTTGACCTTTATTAGTGAGCCTGGTTACCCCCTCTCGGAACCACAGACTTAGAAATCGCCAGCTCATATACAGTGCATAAAATATATTTATATATATACCCTTATACACCATTTTAATAAAAAATATCACAAAATACTTCTAAGTCTCTCGGGAAGAGTGAAAGACGCGCACGTTCATTTTCAGAGCTCCTAGACCTTCCTATAAGAAGTTAGCCAAAAAGTAGCTTCGAAAAACGCTTAGGTTAAGTTTCAGAGTTGCTTCTAATGTACCAAAGCTGGACTTAGACATAATTTCACTCTCACAACATTATGGCTGGTTGGAGACAGTCCGAACCACAAGTACCGGGTCCATGGTTCTGGCCGTATACTGGGGGGACGGGGACGACTCCCATTAACCCCTGACTATACCGGGGATACGCTTATCACAATGCCTTTCTGGTCTGTGCTGAAGCAGGGCATTCTGGCAGGCAAGTGGCTTGACATTTATTAGTGAGCCTGGTTACCCCCTCTCGGAACCACAGACTTAGAAATCGCCAGCTCATATACAGTACAGTGCATAAAATATATTTATATATATACCCTTATACACCATTTTAATAAAAAATATCACAAAATTCTTCTAAGTCCCTCGGGAAGAGTGAAAGACGCGCACGTTCATTTTCAGAGCTCCTAGACCTTCCTATAAGTAGTTAGCCAAAAAGTAGCTTCGAAAAACGCTTAGGTTAAGTTTCAGAGTTGCTTCTAATGTACCAAAGCTGGACTTAGACATAATTTCACTCTCACAACATTATGGCTGGTTGGAGACAGTCCGAACCACAAGTACCGGGTCCATGGTTCTGGCCGTATACTGGGGGGACGGGGACGACTCCCATTAACCCCTGACTATACCGGGGATACGCTTATCACAATGCCTTTCTGGTCTGTGCTGAAGCAGGGCATTCTGGCAGCCAAGTGGCTTGACCTTTATTAGTGAGCCTGGTTACCCCCTCTCGGAACCACAGACTTAGAAATCGCCAGCTCATATACAGTGCATAAAATATATTTATATATATACCCTTATACACCATTTTAATAAAAAATATCACAAAATTCTTCTAAGTCCCTCGGGAAGAGTGAAAGACGCGCACGTTCATTTTCAGAGCTCCTAGACCTTCCTATAAGAAGTTAGCCAAAAAGTAGCTTCGAAAAACGCTTAGGTTAAGTTTCAGAGTTGCTTCTAATGTACCAAAGCTGGACTTAGACATAATTTCACTCTCACAACATTATGGCTGGTTGGAGACAGTCCGAACCACAAGTACCGGGTCCATGGTTCTGGCCGTATACTGGGGGGACGGGGACGACTCCCATTAACCCCTGACTATACCGGGGATACGCTTATCACAATGCCTTTCTGGTCTGTGCTGAAGCAGGGCATTCTGGCAGCCAAGTGGCTTGACCTTTATTAGTGAGCCTGGTTACCCCCTCTCGGAACCACAGACTTAGAAATCGCCAGCTCATATACAGTGCATAAAATATATTTATATATATACCCTTATACACCATTTTAATAAAAAATATCACAAAATTCTTCTAAGTCTCTCGGGAAGAGTGAAAGACGCGCACGTTCATTTTCAGAGCTCCTAGACCTTCCTATAAGAAGTTAGCCAAAAAGTAGCTTCGAAAAACGCTTAGGTTAAGTTTCAGAGTTGCTTCTAATGTACCAAAGCTGGACTTAGACATAATTTCACTCTCACAACATTATGGCTGGTTGGAGACAGTCCGAACCACAAGTACCGGGTCCATGGTTCTGGCCGTATACTGGGGGGACGGGGACGACTCCCATTAACCCCTGACTATACCGGGGATACGCTTATCACAATGACTTTCTGGTCTGTGCTGAAGCAGGGCATTCTGGCAGCCAAGTGGCTTGACCTTTATTAGTGAGCCTGGTTACCCCCTCTCGGAACCACAGACTTAGAAATCGCCAGCTCATATACAGTGCATAAAATATATTTATATATATACCCTTATTCACCATTTTAATAAAAAATATCACAAAATTCTTCTAAGTCCCTCGGGAAGAGTGAAAGACGCGCACGTTCATTTTCAGAGCTCCTAGACCTTCCTATAAGAAGTTAGCCAAAAAGTAGCTTCGAAAAACGCTTAGGTTAAGTTTCAGAGTTGCTTCTAATGTACCAAAGCTGGACTTAGACATAATTTCACTCTCACAACATTATGGCTGGTTGGAGACAGTCCGAACCACAAGTACCGGGTCCATGGTTCTGGCCGTATACTGGGGGGACGGGGACGACTCCCATTAACCCCTGACTATACCGGGGATACGCTTATCACAATGACTTTCTGGTCTGTGCTGAAGCAGGGCATTCTGGCAGCCAAGTGGCTTGACCTTTATTAGTGAGCCTGGTTACCCCCTCTCGGAACCACAGACTTAGAAATCGCCAGCTCATATACAGTGCATAAAATATATTTATATATATACCTATATACACCATTTTAATAAAAAATATCACAAAATTCTTCTAAGTCTCTCGAGAAGAGTGAAAGACGCGCACGTTCATTTTCAGAGCTCCTAGACCTTCCTATAAGAAGTTAGCCAAAAAGTAGCTTCGAAAAACGCTTAGGTTAAGTTTCAGAGTTGCTTCTAATGTACCAAAGCTGGACTTAGACATAATTTCACTCTCACAACATTATGGCTGGTTGGAGACAGTCCGAACCACAAGTACCGGGTCCATGGTTCTGGCCGTATACTGGGGGGACGGGGACGACTCCCATTAACCCCTGACTATACCGGGGATACGCTTATCACAATGCCTTTCTGGTCTGTGCTGAAGCAGGGCATTCTGGCAGGCAAGTGGCTTGACATTTATTAGTGAGCCTGGTTACCCCCTCTCGGAACCACAGACTTAGAAATCGCCAGCTCATATACAGTACAGTGCATAAAATATATTTATATATATACCCTTATACACCATTTTAATAAAAAATATCACAAAATTCTTCTAAGTCCCTCGGGAAGAGTGAAAGACGCGCACGTTCATTTTAAGAGCTCCTAGACCTTCCTATAAGAAGTTAGCCAAAAAGTAGCTTCGAAAAACGCTTAGGTTAAGTTTCAGAGTTGCTTCTAATGTACCAAAGCTGGACTTAGACATAATTTCACTCTCACAA